>NC_092377.1:104585351-104909796 GCF_030028105.1 Mobula birostris
GTATCAATTCCAAAGAAGAAGCATACAAATTAGCCAGAAAAAGCAGCTCACCTGAGGTTTGGGAGAAATTCAGAGTCCAGCAGAGGAGGGCAAAGGGCTTAATTAGGAAAGGGAAAAAAGATTATGAGAGAAAACTGGCAGGGAACATAAAAACGGACTGTAAAAGCTTTTATAGATATGTGAAAAGAAAAAGATTGGTTAAGACAAATGTAGGTCCCCTACAGACAGAAACAGGTGAATTGATTATGGGGAACAAGGACATGGCAGACCAATTGAATAACTACTTTGGTTCTGTCTTCACTAAGGAGGACATAAATAATCTTCCGGAAATAGAAGGGGACCGAGGGTCCAGTGAGATGGAGGAATTGAGGGAAATACATGTTAATAGGGAAATAGTGTTAGGTAAATTGAAAGGATTAAAGGCAGATAAATCTCCAGGGCCAGATGGTCTGCATCCCAGAGTGCTTAAGGAAGTAGCCCAAGAAATAGTGGATGCATTAGTGATAATTTTTCAAAACTCTTTAGATTCTGGACTAGTTCCTGAGGATTGGAGGGTGGCTAATGTAACCCCACTTTTTAAAAAAGGAGGGAGAGTGAAACCGGGGAATTATAGACTGGTTAGCTTAACATCAGTGGTGGGGAAAATGCTAGAGTCAGTTATCAAAGATGTGATAACAGCACATTTGGAAAGCGGTGAAATGATCGGACAAAGTCAGCATGGATTTGTGAAAGGAAAATCATGTCTGACGAATCTCATTGAATTTTTTGAGGATGTAACTAGTAGAGTGGATAGGGGAGAACCAGTGGATGTGGTATATTTGGATTTTCAAAAGGCTTTTGACAAGGTCCCACACAAGAGATGAGTGCGCAAACTTAAAGCACACGGTATTGGGGGTATGGTATTGATGTGGATAGAGAAATAGTTGGCAGACAGGAAGCAAAGAGTGGGAATAAACAGGACCTTTTCAGAATGGCAGGCAGTGACTAGTGGGGTACTGCAAGGCTCAGTGCTGGGACCCCAGTTGTTTACAATATATATTAATGACTTGGATGAGGGAATTAAATGCAGCATCTCCAAGTTTGCGGATGACACGAAGCTGGGCGGCAGTGTTAGCTGTGAGGAGGATGCTAAGAGGATGCAGGGAGACTTGGATAGGTTAGGTGAGTGGGCAAGTTCATGGCAGATGCAACTTAATGTGGATAAATGTGAGGTATCCACTTTGGTGGCAAAAACAGGAAAACAGATTATTATCTGAATGGTGGCCGATTAGGAAAAGGGGAGGAGCAATGAGACCTGGGTGTCATTATACACCAGTCATTGAAAGTGGGCATGCAGGCACAGCAGGCGGTGAAAAAGGCGAATGGTATGCTGGCATTTATAGCAAGAGGATTCGAGTACAGGAGCAGGGAGGTACTACTGCAGTTGTACAAGGCCTTGGTGAGACCACACCTGGAGTATTGTGTGCAGTTTTGGTCCCCTAATCTGAGGAAAGACATTCTTGTCATAGAGGGAGTACAAAGAAGGTTCACCAGATTGATTCCTGGGATGACAGGACTTTCATATGATGAAAGACTGGATCGACTAGGCTTATACTCTTGGAATTTAGAAGATTGAGGGGGGGATCTTATTGAAACGTATAAAATCCTAAAGGGATTGGATAGGCCAGATGCAGGAAGATTGTTCCCGATGTTGGGGAAGTCCAGAATGAGGGGTCACAGTTTGAAGATAAAGGGGAAGCCTTTAAGGACCGAGATTAGGAAAAACTTCTTCACACAGAGAGTGGTGAATCTGTGGAATTCTCTGCCACAGGAAGCAGTTGAGGCCAGTTCATTGGCTATATTTAAGAGGGAGTTAGATATGGCCCTTGTGGCTAAAGGGATCAGGGGGTATGGAGAGAAGGCTGGTACAGGGTTCTGAGTTGGATGATCAGTTATGATCATACTGAATGGCGCTGCAGGCTCGAAGGGCCGAATGGCCTACTTCTGCACGTATTTGCTATGTTTCTATGTCACCTCCTTTTCAGGGCGGTTAGTCCACCTTTGGTCCCCACCTGGCACTCAGCTGTCACCTGTGGCTCCCCGTAGCTGTTTGCATGCAACAGCGGCCACACCCCGGGCAACGCATTCGACAAACCAGCTAAACCAGGTGAGGGTAGCCAACGGGTCTCAAACCCTTGGTGAGATAGGGAGATGTCTATCCCAGCATGTAAGACAGACTCCGGCGGAAAGGTCCAACGGTCAAGAAGGCGGTCTCTGCAAATGTCGTGGAATGTGTAGAGCAGGACAAGACACAGAAGACGTCCTGGTCATCCACTGCGCCTAGTCCCATCTCCAGCCGTCTCGACGCTGTCTTGCCACTGGATCCAGATGGGAATTATGAAGAGAGAGTGAGGCTGACGCTGCGCAACCCTCCCTCACTTAAATGCAAATCACGCGCTAGTCTCGACATCATCAAATGGTGTCCAGGTCTTCATTGACGAGAATGGACGAACACATCCCTCCGCCAGGCTGTAGATCACCCTTGGGCAATGGATGCACCTGTTTAATGTGCGCCCCCCCCCCACCCCGATCAAGGTCACATGAAGCCGTGGAAGCAGGCGGTGGATGGTTGCATAGGTGAACACTAACACCAAGCAGGCAGTCTCTGAGAGATATTGATAATGGCCTGGGTCACCCATCTTGCATAGAAGGCAGAAAGATTTGCAAAGAACAATCATGGTCAAGACTATGATCACTTACAGCATACAATGCGGCACACAATGAAGGAATGAATATTTCTTATTAGAAATAGTAGTATATTCTATGTATTGCCCTGTACTGCTGCTACAAAACAAGATATTTCACGACATATGGCAGTGAAAGTAAACCTCATTCTGATTCATCCTAAATACATAAATAAACCTTTCTCACAAAAGACCTTCAACCCATTGTGTGTTGACACCGAGATAAGCATCTCACACATTCTTGCCTTTTTATTCATATGATTATGACTGAAGCAAAAATGGAAAATTCTGAAACAACACAACAGGTCAGGCAGGATCTATGGAGAGAGAAACGGTTAACATTTCAGCACTGGGATTCGTCAGAACCGCAAACAAAAGAGGAACAAGGGCTGGGCCAGTCTGGAGGCACTCGGAGAGCGAGAGAGCAAGGGCTGGGCCAGTCTGGAAGCACTCGGAGAGCGGGAAGGGAATAACTCCGACTGAGCAAGACCGGATTACCAGATGTGGCCGTTCGCTCCTTTGTGCTAATGTGTTGCTGATGCTGTAGAGTCTGCTTAATGCAGCAGGCAAAAGAGAAAGAAGGAAATAGATGGCGGGGAAATGGCGAACCCTGGTACAACAGACAGAAAGAGGTGTTATCTCACGTTGGAGAATTCCATGTTGAGTCCTACAGGCTGCAGCATGCCCAGGTGGAAGGTGAGGTGTTGTTCCTCAAAGCTTACATTGAACCTTGTCATAACAGTGCCATAAACAAAGCTTACTTTCCTGAGAGTACCTGGTCAGGATATTTGAGAAATTAGCTGAAGGACTTTTGAGGTCAATGGACAGAGAATTCCGCAGCCCCCTGAAGGGGCTGTTAGATGGGTGTCCAGCACACCGGGGCACTTGGGCCTGGCCACAGGGCCGCCACAACACCCTCCAGCTGCTTATGTGCCCTCTCAGCTGTTTAACTTGAAATGTCCTAAATTAAATAGAAGAGCGAAGGTCAGCCGAGAATGGTTGATTTCACCTCGTTGATATCACACTTTAAAGCATCTGGATCAAGCAAAGCCATGAGTTAACACCGCCTAATAATATTTAGAAATTACCTCACACACTCCAGGAAAGCTATGCAGACAATTAAACATTAACCGAAACTGTAAGCAAAGAGAACAATTGAGCAAGATCATTACGCCATTCATACACATTCCAACAACCTTAAGTCTTCAGTAACAGTGATCCTGTCCTGAGCACTTTTCCTGTAACGAGTGTCAAGCCAACCAGTGTCACCGACACTCGCCACAAACCCAAAAAGAAGCATCCAACAACAGGGGAGGGGGTGGGGGAGGATTCGAGCAAACTGCAAATTGAAGGAAACAAATGAGAGAGTTAAATGTATGTTAACAGTGTAAATGGAGACATATTCAATTAGAGGATAAAGACGATGCATTCTCACAATCCTCAGGGTGAAGTCATTCTGCTAGGACAAGCATGGAACTGCAGAAAGGGAAGGAATTATCCAGGAATACTACACACAGAACGAAACAACACTGCAACCCAGCTGAGGATATTTACTCCCTGTAAACTCACTTAGACCACAGCACGAGGCAGTATTTCAATCTGCAACATCATCACAGCTCTCCAGCATTAGATTCGAGTGGTCAGGTTAATTCATACAGTAACAGCTCTTATCTGAGGGAAAAGGTAAAGGGAGAGAAAGAGAGAGAGAGAGAGAGAGAGGAGAGAGAAAGAGAGGGAAGAGAGAGGAAGAGAGGGGAGAGAAAAAGAGAGGGGAGACAGAGAGGGAGGGAGGGAGGGAGAGAGAAGAGAGAAAGAGAGGGAAGAGAGAGAGAGGGAGAGAGAAAGAGGGGAGAAAGAGAGGGGAGAGAGGGGGGAGAGGAAGAGAGAGAGAGGGATCACATGCTACAGGTGAGAGCAAGTGCTTATCAAAGAGAAAAGGAGAGAGAGAGAGAGAGAGAGAGAGAGAGAGAGAGAGAGAGCAACTCCATTCTTACCTTGTGATATAGTTAGTTCCATGTCAGAGCCATTTACTGCTTTAAACTGTATTTGGAGAACAAGCAGGCAATGATTCCTACCCCACGGGGAATCCACCATAACATTCCAGCCATGGCATTAGACAATGAAAGGTGAATTTTACAGTATGTAGAAGTCCTGAACCAAGAACTAATGATGTCATCCATTCCTTATATGGGGCAGCATTGTGCAGATTAACTTTGGTCAGTAAGAAGGCGGAGTTTCAAGTCTGAATGTGAGCTGTCTGAATTAACAGAGGAATCCAGCTGGAACCGAGTTTATATCCCAGGCTAGGCTACACATGTAGTAGTGGACAGGGTTCCTTACCCAAGGGAGGGAGGGTAGGGATGAGTAGAAGGAACCCTTTGCTGTGAATTCTGCACGTCTGCTGTATGCCAGTGCATGCAAAACTAAGTAAGTGCAAACAACCCCGGACAAAAGCAGCTGTTTTAGTTGCTTGATATCATTTAATTATTGTTAACAAACACAGCCTCTCTCTTGTTTGAAACTGTTATGCAACATTTACTGTCGGGTTGCTTTAGTCCTGATCCCCGCTTTACCTGGCTGTTGTGTGTGCAAGAACGACCTGTGTGTCTCAGTTCACTCACGTTTCAAAGGGTGACACTAAAAATGTGGATTGTGTGCCTTTGCAGATCCAGAATCATTTGTAACCTTTGAGAATAACCGCATTATGGACACCTTCTAAGAGTGGTGGAGTGGTGATTATGTTAGTAGATAAGAAACCAGCAGGGTTTTTATGGCGACTATGAATCTATCTATCATACCGCTGTTAGGACCAGGCACAGTCACTGTTTCTTTTAGGATCGAACTTTTACCAGGAGTGGCTCACACGTCTCCTGGCCTATCACTTAAGAGCAAATAGGGAGAGGCAGGTAACACTGCCCTGATCGTGGCTTTGGCCGAAAATGGGCACAAGCCCTTTCCCTCCACAGATGCTGAGTGCCTCCAGCAGACTGTTCGGTATGTTAAAAACCAGCCTTGTCAGAAGACACAAAACATATGAAGGGTAGTTGATCTGCAGTGTTAGATCCATATATGCTGCCTGGCCTGATGAGAATTTTCAGCATGTCCATAAGACCATAAAACATAGGAGCAGAATGAGACCATTTGGCCCATCGAGTCTGCTCCGCCATTTCATCATGGCTGATCCATTTCCCTATCAGCCTAAATTTCCAGCCTTTTCTCCGTATCCCTTCAGGCCCTGACTAATCAAGAATCTATCCAGTCTTCGCCTTAAGTATGCCTAATGACTTGGCCTCCACAGCCACCTGTGGCAACAAATTCACAGACTCACCACTCTCTGGCTGAAGAAATTTCTCCTCATCTCTGTTCTAAATGGATGTCCCTCTATTCTGTGTTCACTGGTCTTTAGAGTCTCCCACCATAGGAAGCATCCTCTCCATATCCACTCTATCAAGGCCTTTCAACATTTGATGTTTCAATGTGGTACTCCCCTACACCCATTCTTCTGAATCCTAGTCAGTAGAGGCCCAGACCCATCAAATGCTCCTCATATGACAAGCCTTTCAATCCCAGAGTCATTTTCGTGAAGCTCTTCTGAACTTTCTCCAATGTCAGCACATCTTTTCTTAAATCAGGGGTCCAAAACTGCTTTTATTTTAGATTTTTCAATAGAACAGCTGATCACTGAGATGCCACAACAGCAACTTAAGCGAGTGACCAATGCACAGATTGGTTTAACCAATGGGTTAACACAATGCAGAGGGGAAGACCTGCAAGGTTACTTGGTGAACATCTTCACCTTCAGCAGCTCCTTGCAACCTTGTGTCCTTTTACGACAACCAGATGGGGTTTTCCCCATGACTTTATCCTGAAGATGATACTTCAATCAACATATTCCTCAGCACTGAAATGTCTTTTTAGTTACAGCTGCTTAACATAGAGTGCCTATAAAAAGTATTCACCCCTCTTGGAAGTCTGTATATTTTATCGTTTTACAACATTTAATTACAGTAGATTTAATCTGGCTTTTTTGACACTGATCAACAGAATAAGACTCTTCCATGTCAAAGTGAATACAGATCTCTACAAAGTGATCTATATTAATTAGTCATAGTCATAGTCATACTTTATTAATCCCAGGGAAAATTGGTTTTCATTACAGTTGCTCCATAAATAATCAATAGTAATAGAACCATAAATAGTTAAATAGTAATATGTAAATTATGCCAGTAAATTATGAAATAAATCCAGAACCAGCCTATTGGCTCAGGGTGTCTGACCCTCCAAGGGAGGAGTTGTAAAGTTTGATGGCCACAGGCAGGAATGACTTCCTATGACGCTCTGTGCTGCATCTCGGTGGAATGAGTCTCTGGCTGAATGTACTCCTGTGCCCACCCAGGACATTATGTAGTGGATGGGAGACATTGACCAAGATGGCATGCAACTTAGACAGCATCCTCCTTTCAGACACCACCGTGAGAGAGTCCAGTCCCATCCCCACAACATCACTGGCCTTACGAATGAGTTTGTTGATTCTGTTGGTGTCTGCTACCCTCAGCCTGCTGCCCCAGCACACAACAGCAAACATGATAGCACTGGCCACCACAGACTCATAGAACATCCTCAGCATCGTCCGGCAGATGTTAAAGGACCTCAGTCTCCTCAAGAAATAGAGACGGCTCTGACCCTTCTTGTAGACAGCCTCAGTGTTCTTAGACCAGTCCAGTTTATTGTCAATTCGTATCCCCAGGTATCTGTAATCCTCCACCATTTCTACACTGACCCCCTGGAGGAAACAGGGGTCACCGGTACCTTAGCTCTCCTCAGGTCTACCACCAGCTCCTTAGTCTTTTTCACATTAAGCTGCAGATAATTCTGCTCACACCGTGTGACAAAGTTTCCTACCGTAGCCCTGTACTCAACCTCATCTCCCTTGCTGATGCATCCAACTATGGCAGAGTCATCCGAAAACTTCTGAAGATGTTTTACAAATATAAAACCCAAAATAATTGATTGCATAAGTATCACCCTCTTCAAGTCAGTATACCATAGATGCACCTTTGTCAGCAATTACAGCCCTGAGTCTGTGTGGGTAGGTCTCTATCAGCTTTGCACATCTGGACACTGCAATTTTTCCCCATTCTTCTTTACAAAACTGCTCAACCTCTGTCAGATTGCATGGTGATCATGAGTGAACAGCCCCTTTTCAAGTCCAGCCACAAATTCTCAATTCAATTGAGGTCTGATCTCTGACTTAGCCACTCCAGAGCATTAACTTTGTTGTTTTTAAGCTGTTCCTGTATAGCTTTGGCTTTATACTTGGGGTCATGCTGGAAAACAAATCTTCTCCCAGGTCATAGTTCTCCTGCAGACTGCATCGGGTCTTATTCCAGGATATCCCAGTATTTTGCTGCATTCATTTTACCCTCTACCTTCACAAGCCTTCCAGGGCCTGCTGTTGATCAAAGCATCCCACAGCATGATGCAACCACCACCATGCTTCACATTAGGGATGGTGTGCTTTTGATGCTGTGCACTTAGTCTGATGGCCAAAATGCTCAATTTTGGTTTCATCAGACCATAGAACCTTCTTCCAGCTGATTTCAGTCTCCCACATGCTTTCTGGCAAACTGTAGCCGAGATTTCATGTGCGTTTTTTTTTCATTAGTGGCTTTCTCTTTGCCACTCTCCCATAAAGCTGTGACCGTTGAAGCACCCAAGCAACAGTTGTTGTCTACAGGATCTCTTCCATCTCAGCCACTGAAGCTTGTAACTCCTCCAGAGTTGTCATAGGTCTCCTGGTGGCCTCCTTCATTAGTCCCCTTCTTGCACGGTCACTCAGTTTTTGAGGACGGCCTGCTCTGGGCAGATTTACAGCTGTGCCACATTCTTTCCATTCCTTGATGACTGACTTAACTGTATTCCAAAAGATATTCAGTGACTTGGACATTTTCTTGTCTCCATCTCCTGACATGTGCTTTTCAATAACCTTTTCACAGAGTTGTGGAGTATTCCTTTGTCTTCATAGTGTAGTTTTTGCCAGGATACTGACTCACCAGCAGCTGGACCTTCCAAACAGAGGTGTGTTTTTACTACAGTCAATTGAAACATTTTGATTGCACACGGTGATCTCCATTTAACTAATTATGGGACTTCTAAAACCAATTGGCTGCACCAGTGATAATTTGCTGTGTCAGATGAAAGGGGGGGGGGGTGAATGCTTATGCAATCAATTATTTTGTGTTTAATAATTGTCATAAATTTAGACCAATTTGTAGAGACCTGTTTTCACTTTGACACGAGAGTCTTTTTCCATTGATCAGTGTCAAAAAAGCCTAATTAAATCCGCTGTGATTCAATATTGTAAAACAATAAATCATGAAAACTTCCCGGAGGGGTGAATCATTTTTATAGGCATTGTACATCACATTGGAATTTCCTTATTGGACTTCACTTCTGAAATTTGGTTTGATTGAATTTGGGAACTGATAAAACACACAGCCGCGACTTTACAATGCCTCTATCAGAATCCAGCAACTTTATATTTTTGGTATTCAAGTCCCTAATCTTGGACTCTGAAGTAAGACCCCTGAAAAGCAGACTTGCCAAGCTAAATGTCCATGTTACAAGTCTAGAACTATTTGTCTTTGCTTGCTTCGGTCCCACTGAGGAAGGGGTTTCTCTTGCCCTTAGTTGTTAGAAGATAGTACCAGACACAGCAGCTGTTATACTGCCTGGTCAAGGCAAACCGATATGCTACCATAGACACCGTGGGAACATAGCCCTTACTGCGGTGCTGTTACAGCTTGGGGATGTGGAGCACAGAGTTCAATCCCAGTCTCCATAAGGAATCTCTGTACGTCCTCCTCGTGGAATGCGTGGGTTTTCTCTGGGTCCTCTGTTTTTCTCCCACAGTCCAAAGATGTACTAGGTAAGTTAATTGGTCATTGTAAATTGCCCTGAGGTTAGTCTAGGTTTAAATCTGGATCATTGGGCAGGGCTGGAAGAGCCTATTCCACACTGTATCTCTAAATAAATAAGTAAGTAAATTTCTGTGCCAAACTTTTTTCCAAGGTAACACACATTTTGAAAATGGCCATAAGACCATAAGATATAGGAGCAGAAGTAGGCCGTTCGGCCCATCGAGCCCATGGCATCACACATCACCTTTGCATCTATGGTGGAAATACTCTACCACATCTGACACAAAACTTCTTCCACAGAATTTCATTATTTGTTCAAATGGTATGCCTATCCAGACTTCTAAGAGGCTCAGAAAAATATTGTTACCTTTTTGGTTCTAAATCTGATAGACTATTTTATGAGAGCTACTCAGAAATTCACAAAGTTATTAACCTGTGTTCAAAATACATGATTTTTATCTCTCCAAAAGCACGTTCTGTGCAGGTACTAGTTATTCAGCTTTTCATTGTATTTCCTTCACTTTCCACAGTGGCAGATAGGTAAGAACTCAGGATTTGGTTTCATTGCTGTCTTGACAAAAGTTTGAAATTGGCAAGGTATTGGCCTTAAATGCCAGTTATATTTGTGCTATTTGTGTTTGCCAATTGGTTGAAATTTGTTTTATGAGGCTTGACACTTTTAGTTTAAAGATTAACTTTATTCACTTTACCTGTCACGTGCAGATCGAAACATTCTGCCAAAAGCCAACGTTAATCAAGCACTTGAGATATTGAATGCTGCCATCACCAGACAAGAAACAGCCCACCCCAGCGCATTTCAGATCATAGTTGGGGACTTCAATTAGGCTTGTTTGAAGAAATCTCTACCCAATTATCATCAGCATATAACCTGCAGCACCAGGGGACCCAACGCATTTGACCACTGTTATGCTATGATTAGGAATGCCTACCGTTCCATGCCGAGAACACATTTCAGGAAATCTGATCACTTGGCTGTCCTTCTACCTGCATACAGACAGATGATAAAGAGCAAGGCTCCAGAGGTAAGGACAGAAAAGAGATGATCACAGGAGGCAGAGGAGTGGCTACAGGGTTGCTTTGAGTTGGTGGATTGGGCCGTGTTCAAGGACTAAATAAGTACATCATTGTTGTCACGGAGTTTATACAACAGTCATAGATGAGTGTGTCCTCACAAAGTCACTCAGAGTCTTCAACAACCAGAAGCTCTGGGTGAGCCAGGAGATCTGCAATCTGCTGAGGGCCAGATTGGTAGCATTCAGGTCTGGCAACCAAGAGGTCCAAGCCTGATCTCCAGCAAGCCATCTCACATGCAGAGTCCAAGCTTGCGTCACTGAAGGATGCTCGACCGCTGTGTCAGGGCTTGAATGCTATCACCTCTTACAAAGTGAAACCAAGCGACGTAGATGAAATCAAGGCTTTGCTCCCAGGTGAGCTCAATGCCTTCTGTGCTTACTTTGACTGTCAAAACATGGTGGAAGCTTCATAAACTCCCACAGCCCCCTATGTCCCCGTGATTTCTGTCTCTGAGGATGATGTGAATGCATCCTTCAGGAGGGTGAATCCACAGAAAGCATCCAGACCCAGATGAGGTACTTGGCTGAGTACTAAAAACCTGTCCTGACCAACCGGCTGGAGTATTCACCGATATTTTGAACTTCTCCCTTTGGCAGTCTGAGATACCCACCTGCTTCAAGCCCAAGAAGAATGTAGTAACCTGCCTCAATGGCTGTCGTCCAGTAGTAATGTGACAACGTGCTGTGAGAAGTTGGTGATGAAACATATCAACTCCTGCCTGAATAGCGACTTGAATCCGCTCCAATTTGCTTGCTGGCAGAGCAGCTCCATAGCAGGTGCCATTCCATTAGCTCTTCACTCAGCCCTGGAACTGTAAGGTTCACTAGCAAACTCAAGTGTAGAAATCACAGAGACTTCGGTAATTTCAATAGAACTGAAGATTTATTACAGGAATTAACAAGAAAAAACAAACAGAGCTCAGGCAAACTGTACAGAAACCTGATGAACAGAGATCACTGACGATACACAGACAAACTCAGTCTGAGTTTCACTGACAAGGATCCACAACGACCCAACAAAGCGGGGTCGGCACACTCCCCGAAATACACCCTGGAGCACGTAGGAGTTCCGGGCAGTGACGTTACCGTGCTGATTAAATTATCCCAAACTGAACAAAGGTGATAAATATAAAGAGTTTAACAATTCCCATGATCCCAAATGAGACACCTGCAAAGCAGTGAAAGCCCAGAGCTAGCGCAAAGACAAAGAATTAGACATAAAAGTGAAACAATCCAAGGACAAAACATACCCACAAAGGTGACACCAAGAAAACAACAGTTCATGTACTGACTTCTTTAGTACAAATGATCCCTGGTTGTGACAGGAACATCTGAACAGCAAAGATGCATACATCAGGATGATCTTTATTGACTACAAAACTGATCAATAAGCTTCAAGACCTTGACCTCAATACCTCCTAGTGCAATTTAATCCTCAATTTTCTCACTTAGAGACCCCAGTCAGTTCGGATTGACAACAGCATCTTCTCCTAGTCTCCATCAACACAGGTGCACCGCAAGGCTCTACTCACTTTACACTTACGACTGTGAGACTAGGCACAACTTCAATACCAAATTCAGGCTTGCTGACGACACCACTGTCAGGCTGAATCAAAGGTGGTGATGGATCAGCTATATGGAGGGAGACTGAAAACCTGGTGAGCGGTGCCATACTGACTCGATGTCAGCAAGACAAAGGTGCTGGTTACTGACTTCAGGAGGAGGAAACCAGAGGTCCATGAGCCAGTCCTCATTGGGAGATCAGAGGTGGAGAGGGTCAGCAACTTTAAATTCCTCAGTGTTATCATTACAGAGGATTTGTCCCAGACCTAACACGTGAGTGCCATTACAAAGAAAGCAGGGCAGTGCCTCTATTTCTTAGAAGTTTGCGAAGATTCGGCATGGCATCTAAAACTTTGACAAACCTCTATAGATTTGTGGTGGAGAGTATATTGCATTACAGGCTGATATGGAAACACCAATACCCTTGAACATAAAATTCTAATAGAAGTATGGAGGCCCAGTCCCTCCATACCATTGAGAACATCTACAAGGAGCACTGTCATAGGAAAGCAGCATCTATCATCAAGGCAGAGTTTACACCTCAAATGCTAACTAGCCCTGTTGCTCCTCTCTGAATGTTAGCTGCAATGGTGAGTAATGCCCTGACTAGAGAATGCTCATCAGTCCGCCTTGAGCTCCTTGGGATTGTGACTTTGACTGCCAATGAACAGAGTTTTGTTGCTTGTCCCCTCAGGTAGCGTTCTGACTGGAAGTCTATCCTGTTCGTCATAACTGAGTGTGGGAGAAGATTGCTCCTGTCTGAACGCACCCAACTGCTCCAGCCTCCGGGGTTTAGATGCTCCAATTATACAGAGTATGGATAACTGGTTTGCTTCGTTAATTGGCGACCTTGTTTTGGGGCCAGGATTTGCATACTTAAAGAGCACCCGAACTCAAGTTCGAGGCTGCATCACCAGCTCGACTCTGGTTCAGTCTGTGATTGTGTTTAGGATATCTGTCTCATTTGGATTCTCTTCTAATCTTGTCAGGCTTTCATCAAGGATCTAGTCAAGAAACCTGGTCTTGTCTCAGTCTTGAAATCATGCCTCGATTCTAGTCTCAGATACCCCAGCACTTGGGTTCTTACCATCCTTGCCTCGGCCTCTCATCGCATTAACTTTGTCTACCTCACTTCCACCACTCATTCAACACTCCAACAGTAGACAAGGAGTTAATTCACTATCAAATTCAAAAGAGATATCTGTTAACTCCAGTTTGATTTTTGTTGTTGCAAAAATGTTGGAATTGTCCAGCAATGCACAAGTATTGTGTTATATTTGCAGAATCTAGTCTGATAGGAAACTAGATCCAACTTTTGGAACACTCAGAGCTTTCTCTTAAAAAAAGGACTATCAACAGGGGTTTTTTTTTAAAGTGTGGATTTTTTATGAGGAAAGGTTTAACTGCATGTTGTAAAAGGTGCTGTTCAGTCATAGAAACAAGGCCCTGAACAAACTGACATCAACGTTATATATTTACAGAGCATTACCTCATACACTAATAAATCAAATGCTGGCACAGGAAAAGAGACAATCACTTTGTTTTTTAAACACCTGAGAAATGAGGTAATGATGTCCGAGTCAGTGTTAGCGTGATTAATATTTTCACAAAGGTATATTTGATCTAACAGGAGTGCAAACTATCACTCCCGGATGGCTGCAGAGTCCAAAAGCTTTCTCTCCCGGTCACAAAGATTAAGGAAAAAATGCAGGAGGCTTTTATGAAAAATATAAGTTTTGCCAGCTGCTTAATCATTAATTATTACCGATGTGATTTTTGTCAGAGATCAGCACTGTGTGTAGTAAACATGTTTGGGTTTGATTCTTTAGCAAGCATCTTCACTCTGTCTGAAACAAGCAGGATTATTCATTTTTATTCAAATTGCTAGATGGCGGCACATTCAGCCGCAGAGGCATCTCGGGGACAGACCAAAGATGTTTTTCCCGTTGTTGGATATGTTTTTCTTGATCACAACACAATGCTGGGCTCCAAGAACTTTGGGTCTGGCAGGTCTACCCCATCAGTGAGCTGCTTGTTGATGGGAGTAGCTGGATTGGGTGTTGGAGGAGCCGGTCTGGGTTTGGAGGAGATGGCCTGGGTGCACACTGTGTTGCTGCCTGCTACTCAAAGACATCCAAGATGGTGTGCAAAGGCTGCGTACAGTTGAACCATGGTTGATTGTCTGTGATGGTTCTCTTGTGATGTGATCACAAGATCCTGTTGGACGTTGATAATGTAATATTCTGCAGGCCTGGTTCCCTTGTTTGATGGTGTGACAGGCAGTGAGGAAGCTGCGTAGCCTCTGTTGTACCAAGTTCTAGGCCTCAAGCCATGGGCTTGCCTGCTGTTGCAGAGGAGACGCCAGAGGCAGTGCATGCCCGGTTGGGTGCAGGCCTCTCCCATGGGTGCTGCCTTCCAGTGTTTGATCAGTGGAATGACAGGCTGGATTGCAGTACCTTCAATTTGCTGGGCATGTTTGCGAGAAGGTGATGCACGCAAAATGCTGTAGGAACTCAACAGGTCAGGCAGCATCAATGGAGATGAACAAACAGTCAGGCTGATAACCTTCTTTAGGACTGGAAAGGAAGGGAAAAGACAGCAAAATAAAGAGGTGGGTGGAGGGGAAGGAGGACAGCCAGAAGACACAAAAGAGTGTTGCTGAACAGAGATACCTAGATGTTGTCATTTCATAGTTTGGTCAAAGTGGTAACACAGGTGGATAAGGTTGTGAAGAAGGCATATAACACAATTGCCTTCATATGTTGGGACTTAGAATGCAAGAGTAGGGGCAGCATGTTGCAACTCTACAAAACATTTTCTAGGCTACACTTAATAGTGTCATGTGCAATTCCAGTCACCATTCTATAGCAAAGATGTTATGGCACAACAGAAAGTGCAGAGGAGATTCACCAGGATGTTGCCTCATTTGGAGGATTGTAATTATGGGAGGAAGTTGAATGGCCCGGGCTTTCCATGGGATGAGTGAGTCTGTTATGTAGGATTAAGAGAGACACAGTCAAGGTCTTTTCCCATGTTATGGTATTAAAAATAAAAGGACACAGAAGAGAGGTAGGATATTTAAAGGAGACACGAGGGTAAGTATTTTTTTGCACTGAGTGACTGATTTCTGCAAGAGAACTTGGAATCTTATACAAAATTCAAAGTTCAAACTTTAAAGTAAATCCATTATCAAAGTACATACGAGGGGTGATTGATAAGTTCGTAGCCTAAGGTAGAAGGAGTCAATTTTAGCAAACCTAGCACATTTATTTTTCCTACATTTACACACTTAGTCCAGCGGTCGTGGAGCATACGGATCCCTTCTTTGTAGAAGTCGGCGTCTTGGACCTCCAAAAAGTGATCCACAGCAGGGGTGATTGATAAGTTAGTGGCCTAAGGTAGAAGGAGATGAGTTATTACCTTCAAACTTTCTGCATTTTCACTCAGAGTTGAACTGTACGTGCATGTAACGAGAGCTGTATAACTCATCTCCTTCTATCTTAGGCCACAAACTTATCAATCACTCTAACTGTGGACCACCTGGAGGTCCAAGATGCTCTCGTTACATGCATGTGCAGTTCAACTCTTTGAGTGATAATGCAGGAAGTTTGAAGTTAATAACGCATCTCCTTTTACCTTAGGCCACAAACTTATCAATCACCCCTGCTGTGGACCACTTCTACAAAGAAGGGATCCGTATGCTCCACGACTGCTGGACTAAGTGTGTACATGGAGGAGGGGATTATGTTGAAAAATAAATGTGCTAGGTTTTCTAACATTGATTCCTTCCACCGTAGGCCACAAACTTATCAATCACCCCTCGTATATGTCACCATATACTGTACAACAATGAGATTCATTTTTTGCAGGCATACTCAGTAAATCCAAGAACCATAAAAGAATTAATGAAAGGTCGCACCAACAGGGTGGACTAATAACGTGCAAAAGACAGTAAGCTGTGTAAACAGAAAAGAGAAATAATAATAATGATAAATAAATAAGCAATAAATATCAAGAACCTGAAATGAAGAGTCCTCGAACGTGAGTCCATTGGTTGTGGGAACAGTTCAGTGATGGGGCAAGTGAAGTTAGAAACATAGAACATAGAAAAACTACAGCACAATACAGGCCCTTCAGCCCACAACGCTGTGCTGAACATGTACTTACTTTAGAGATTACCTAGGGTTACCCATAACCCTCTATTTTTCTAAGCTCCATGTACCTATCCAGGAGTCTCTTAAAAGACCCTATTGTTTCCACCTCCACCACCGTCGCCGGCAGCCCATTCCATGCACTCACCACTCTCTGTGTAAAAAATTACCCCTGACATCTCCTCTGTACTTACTTCCAAGCACCTTAAAACTGTTCCCTCTCGTGCTAGACATTTCAGCCCTGGAAAAAGCCTCTGACTATCCACACAATCAATGCCTCTCATCATCTTATACACCTAAGTTGAAAGAAGTTATCTCCACTAGTTCAAGAGCCTGAAGGTTAAGGGGTAACAACTGTTCCTGAATCTGGTGGTGTGAGTCCTAAGGCTCCTGTACCTTCTTTCTGATGACAGCAGCGAGAAGAGAGCACGGCCTGGATGACGAAGGGCCCTGACTACATCTAAGAGGAACTTAGACAGACACTTAAATAGACAAGGCTTAGAAGATACAGATCTAATGAGGTCAAAGGGATTTGCACGGATGGGCAAAAATTGCTTTGACTAGGTACATGGTTGGGAGGGATATGGAGTTTGCAGGTCGATGGGGCTAGGCACATCAATAGTTCAGAATAGATTAGATGGGCCAAAAGGCCTGTTTCTGTGCTGTAGTGTTCCATGACTCCATGACGCTATGACATTTAAAGGATCGGCTTGGACATGGTGTGACAAGAGGGTCCGTTTCTGTCCTGTGCAAATCCATGAAAACGTTTTGTATTTTCTTCATCGCTTGATTTACAAAAATCCTTCCAATTAATCACAGTCTAGGCTGTTGTCCAAGGCACAATGGCTATAATGTTACATAATGCTTCCTGGTGTAGAGAGAATGACATATGGAATTTCCTTTATGCCTCTGATTTTTTACAGGTGTGGAGGTGTTCTGTGCCAGGTCAAATCCTTTACCTTTGAATGTGGTTACGCGACTTTGTCATGCGGCTGTTTCAGCATTCTGACAATAAACCGCAGTTTACAATGGTGGTGATTTGTAGACCACACTATAGTTTTAATGCAGAATTATTAAGCAGTGATCAGGGTTAATAAATGCTTATCTGGCATTGGAAGAATCCTCTTAGATCCCAACAACCATTTGTCCAATGCCCCATACCATTTTAGAAACATAGGCAAGGCTTCCTTGGAAACAATGGAAGAACGTCTATACCTCCTTCTGAACAGATTTCACAACCATGAGGCAAAGGGGCAGAATTAGGCCATTCAGCCCATTGATTGTGTTCCACTATCACATCAACCCCATTCTCCATCCTTCTCCCTGTAGCAGCTGACACCCTTATTTATCAAGAACTGATCAAATTTGCTTTGAATATACCCAATGACTTGGCCTCCACAGCCGTCCGTGGCAGTGAAATCCACAGATTCACCACCCTCTGGCTAAAGAACAGAGCCAGTTCATGTGCCATATCCCACACCAGCCTTCTTGAATAGGTGTCAGACTTGGAGAGTTCTCTGCTCAGAAATTGGACACAGTTTTGAGAAGGTTCAAGCATTGAACTTTTGCAATGGAAGAAACAAAACAGCAAACCTCCATGCCCCAGGGTCAAGTGCATTTGATATAAAACCAGAGATGAAAAAACACATTGAACACATTCCAGCATCTAGATGCTGTCAGAGTGTAGACGAGTGCTTGCTATTTCCTGTCCTTACAC
Source organism: Mobula birostris (assembly GCF_030028105.1). NCBI lineage: Eukaryota > Metazoa > Chordata > Chondrichthyes > Myliobatiformes > Myliobatidae > Mobula > Mobula birostris. Next base: position 104,603,520 of record NC_092377.1, read on the forward strand.
AATGCAGAACAAAATGCTGTATGGAGCATTATCATTTTTGTAGCACAACTGCATTCTTTAGAGACTGTTGAGATTAATTTGGTCAGGTTAATTTGTGAATTAGTTATCCTCTTGACGAACACTTTAGAGTTGAAGATCATAGAGGTGTTCAAACAGGAAACAGGTCCACCTGCCACTGAATCCATGCTAAATGTCAACCATTCACTAGCATCAGTAGTCCAGCGATCTTTCGAGTTGAGTATAATTAGATTAGATTAGATTAGATTCAACTTTATTGTCAGATACAAAGCCAATAGAGTGCAGTTAGCATCTAACCAGAAATGCAAAGAATAGTGTTACTTACAAAATAACTGCGAATAAATATAAAAGTACTGAGACAGTACAATACGGATGCAATACTGCTTAGCACTGTGATGTGAGGTTCAGCAGTGTCACAGCCACAGGGAAGAAGCTCTTCCTGTGCCTGCTGGTGTGGGAGCGGAGGCTCCTGTAGTGCCTACCGGATGGGAGGAGAGTAAAAAGTCCATGGTTAGGGTGAGATGCATCCTTGATAATGCTTTTCGCCCTGCCCAGGCAGGGTTTATGGTAGATGTTCTCAATAGTGGGCAATTGGGTGCCGATAATCCGCTAGGCAGTTTTCACCACATACTGGAGAGCTTTGCGGTCCGATACGGGACAATTGCCATACCACACTGAGATGCAGTTGGTGAGTATGCTCTCAATGGTACAGCGGTAAAAGTCTGTCAGTATCCTGGGACACTCCGCAAGATATAAAGGGGTTCTCCTAAGGGGTTATTTGGTTATTCCCTTAATGGAGAATGACTTTCTTTAATGTCGGGAGGCTGACACACGGTCCTTGACAGGTCATGGTCAGGGTCCAGAGCCAAGGATTGCAAGACAACTGTGGACCTCTCACTGTCGCAACCTCCCTCCGCCACCACTGCCATTGTGGTGGGCCATCATCTGTCACCAGCTCCACTTGACTGGATCACTCTTTGTCTGGAACCTCCCCCTTGACCCTACACCATGGTGACCCTACCGGGAGCTAAGTGCCGGGTAGCGTAGCTCTCGAGATCCTCGGAACTCACAAGCCTCTTCTCTGTGACAGGGCAATGATGCTCGGAGAAGATCACTAATACTAACCCTACATTACTCCCACATTCTATCAACTCCTCCCCGACTCGCTCACTCACCTATACACTACAGAGGCCAATTACCACGCTGACCCACTCGTCCTTGGGTTCTGGGGAGAAGCTGGAGGTAACCCATGCATTCACTGTAATTATTCATCATTCCAAATTTGACCGTGAAGGAAGCAATGGCATTGATGAAGCAATGACTACATTCTGAATATTGCTGAGTCATGGTTACAACACCATTTAAACTGGAAGGAAGGAGGAGATGCTAAATGGTCCCGTGATTTTCCCTTGATTTTACAAATACTTCTCAGTTTTTACATTGCATTTTCAGGGCAGAGACATCTAGCAGGACTATCACATTGCCCTCTACGAGTTGCCTCGAGAAGGAAGAGGTGGCTCTTCTTCTTGACCAATGCAGTGCCGGGGTGAATGACCTCCTGCTCTGTTTGGTTGGATGCTACTGGAATTTGGCCCAGCAACGAAGATAGAACAGTAACTAAAGGTCCATAAAAAACAAGTTGCTGGAGATACTCAGAGGATCAGGCAGCACCTCTGGAGGCAGAGAGGTATTGTTTCAGGTTGAGAGCTTGCATCGTCTTAGAATGTAGAGAGGAGATAGCTAGTATAAAGAGTTGGGAGGGGTGAAGCAGGAGTTGGCAGGTGGGTCCAGGTAAGGAAGAGTCTGATAGGCTGTTGGAGCCAGCTGGGGCAGGAAATCTAGAAGGTGGGAGGTGATTGGTGGAGACCACAAGCGGTTGCAGATGATGGAATCTGATAAGAGGGGAAGGTGGTGAGATACGTAATGGGAACAGGGAAATAAGCTGGGTGACAAGGGTTGCCAAGAGTTTTTTGGAAAGGTGGGTACAAGAAAGATCCTGGGTAGATCAGAGAGTCAAAAAGGGACAGAGGGGGTTGAAGGTTACCCAAAAATGTAGAATGTAGATCCAGATCTGCATGGATTGTGACCTACACATGTGTAGTGAGGGAGTAGTGGCAGTGGTGGCACCATAGTGTAGTGGTTTGCATAATCGATTTACCGCATTAGCAATCACCGACTGGGATTCGATTCCCACCATCACCTGTAAGGTGTTTGGATGTTCTACCTGTGATTGTGTGGGTTTCCTCCAGGTGCTCCGGTTTCTTCCCAAGTTCCAAATATGTATGGGGGTTAGGTCTGGGGTTAGTCAGTTGTGGGCCTGCTGTGTTGGCACTGGAAGTATGGCAGAGTGCCCTCAGTACATCTTCGCTGATTTGACCCTAACGATGCATTTCATGGATCTTTTACTGTTTTGGTGTACATGTGACAAGTAGAGCGAGCTTTTCTTTGACTGCTTGAAAGGTGCTAGCCAGGGATTTGCTGTCACTCGCGTTGAAGGTCCCATTCCCATCGCTCATGTTCTTTGATTATTCCACCACCAAAACATCTCCAAAGTGTGTCATTGTCTGTTTGGTTACATCACCCTGCCTTGGTCTCTTTTTTCTCTCCACCACTCCTGAAACTGATGGCCCGGAACCCCCTGTGGGTGGTGACTGTGTACACAGCTCTGCCTGTGTAAAACGCAGCCTTGTTAGTTACATAGAAAGTGAAGTGCCAGTATACAATAGGGTGCAAGGGCAATGTCGAGTTAGGTCATGATACTGGAAGTCTTCTTTATCCCACAGGGATTCTGTTCTGGAGTCTTACAACAGTGGGCTAGAAGGTGTCCTTGTCCCTGGTGTGTATCTTCAGGATTTCAAAGGTTTCAAAGGTACATTTAATGTCAGAGAAATGTATACAATATACGTACATCCTGAAATACATCTTCTGCTGAATGCGAGGAGACAAGAGAATGACCAGTGTTGGAAGGGTTCTTTAAATATAGAGACACTCCGATTATTTATTTCTTTTTTATCTCACGATACAGCATGGAGTAGTCCCTTCTGGCCCTTCGGAGCACACTGCCCTGCAACCCCTGACCTAAACCCGATTAACCCTAACCTAACCACGGGACAAATTGCGGTGACCATTTAACCTACGCAGTATGCCTTTGGGCTGTGGGAGAAAACCAGAGGAGCCAGAGAAAACCCACTCATTCCACTGGGAGGATGTACAGAATAGTGTGGGAATTGAACTCCGAACGCCCGAATGCCCTGAGCTGCAAATTGGAGAGGGTCAACAGGAACATGCTGAATTTTCTTCACCTTCTGAGTAAGCAGAAAGTGCTGGTATGTTTTCTGGACCATACGGTCTATATAGTTGTACAAGATGTTGTTTCAGGAAAAGCAGGGCGACTTTTCCAGAAATCATCAACTGGAGAAGCAATGCAGGATAGTACATTGCTGACCTTCGCACTCATTCTTTCAGGGGCGACCTCTCTCTCCCTCGATGGGGGGAGACAGCCTGCCTGAAATGCCAGTGTGCTGGGTTATGGACCATAGTTTTTGATGGGCTCTAGATCAAGGTCTCTTTGGGGGCTTTGGCAATTGCTTACATGACAGGGGAGGGAAATCGTTGCTTTTGCTGTTGTTTACGCAGTGAGGAGGGTCAATGCTTCAGCTGCTGCTTGTTGTGGGAGGGGGAGGGAGTTTCTATCATTCATACTATGGGGTTTTTTGTCTTGTGGCTGTCTGTGAAGAGTAAGAATCTCAGGTTGTATACTGCATACATCCCCTGATATTAAATTGAACCATTTGAACCATTTTGAAAGGAATTTGACATATGCATGGATTAGTGGGATATAGGCCAAATGCTGGGAAATGAGAGTTTTGGCTGGCATGGACCAGTTGGGCCAGTGAGCCTATTTCCATGCTGTATCACTCTACAACCCCAAATAAGCAGAAAATGTGGGATAGGTACAAATTATCATGGGCATGATCAGTCCCAGTTATTTCCAGCTGTGTGTATAATAGCTCATTAGATAGGCCCATTACCCAAATGGGCTGAATATAGCAACATCATTGTAGTCTTTACTTAAATATTCCCAAAGATTTGCTTAAATTTCAGAGCATAGTTTGCTACTTTTATTTATTAATAGGACATTATGATGTAAGGGAAAAGCTTGCCTAACAAATCTGTTGGAATTATTTGAGGAAATAGCAGGCAGGATAGACAAAGAAACATAGAAACATAGAAACATAGAAAATAGGTGCAGGAGTAGGCCATTCGGCCCTTCGAGCCTGCACGGCCATTTATTATGATCATGGCTGATCATCCAACTCAGAACCCCGCCCCAGCCTTCCCTCCATACCCTCTGATCCCCGTAGCCACAAGGGCCATATCTAACTCCCTCTTAAATATAGCCAATGAACTGGCCTCAACTGTTTCCTGTGGCAGAGAATTCCACAGATTCACCACTCTCTGTGTGAAGAAGTTTTTCCTAATCTCGGTCCTAAAAGGCTTCCCCTTTATCCTCAAACTGTGACCCCTTGTTCTGGACTTCCCCAACATCGGGAACAATCTTCCTGCATCTAGCCTGTCCAATCCCTTTAGAATTTTATACGCTTCAATCAGATCTCCCCTCAATCTTCTAAATTCCAACGAGTACAAGCCCAGTTCATCCAGTCTTTCTTCATATGAAAGTCCTGCCATCCCAGGAATCAATCTGGTGAACCTTCTTTGTACTCCCTCTATGGCAAGGATGTCTTTCCTCAGATTAGGGGACCAAAACTGCACACAATACTCCAGGTGAAGTCTCACCAAGGCCTTGTACAACTGCAGTAGTACCTCCCTGCTCCTGTACTCGAATCCTCTCGCTATAAATGCCAGCATACCATTCGCGTTTTTCACCGTCTGCTGTACCTGCATGCCCACTTTCAATGACTGGTGTATAATGACACCCAGGTCTCGTTGCACCTCCCCTTTTCCTAATCGGCCACCATTCAGATAATAATCTGTTTTCCTATTTTTGCCACCAAAGTGGATAACTTCACATTTATCCACATTAAATTGCATCTGCCATGAATTTGCCCACTCACCCAACCTATCCAAGTCACCCTGCATCCTCTTAGCATCCTCCTCACAGCTAACACTGCCGCCCAGCTTCGTGTCATCCGCAAACTTGGAGATGCTGCATTTAATTCGCTCATCCAAGTCATTAATATATATTGTAAACAACTGGGGTCCCAGCACTGAGCCTTGCGGTACCCCACTAGTCACTGCCTGCCATTCTGAAAAGGTCCCGTTTATTCCCACTCTTTGCTTCCTGTCTGCTATCCAATTCTCTATCCACATTAATACCTTACCCCCAATACCGCGTGCTTTAAGTTTGCACACTAATCTCCTGTGTGGGACCTTGTCAAAAGCCTTTTGAAAATCCAAATATACCACATCCACTGGTTCTCCCCTATCCACTCTACTAGTTACATCCTCAAAAAATTCAATGAGATTCGTCAGACATGATTTTCCTTTCACAAATCCATGCTGACTTTGTCCGATGATTTCACCGCTTTCCAAATGTGCTGTTATCACATCTTTGAAAACTGACTCCAGCAGTTTCCCCACCACTGACGTTAGGCTAACCGGTCTATAATTCCCCGGTTTCTCTCTCCCTTCTTTTTTAAAAAGTGGGGTTACATTAGCCACCCTCCAATCCTCAGGAACTAGTCCAGAATCTAATGAGTTTAGAAAAATTATCACTAATGCATCCGCTATTTCTTGGGCTACTTCCTTAAGCACCCTAGGATGCAGACCATCTGGCCCTGGGGATTTATCTGCCTTTAATCCCTTCAATTTACCTAACACTACTTCCCTACTAACATGTATTTCGCTCAGTTCCTCCATCTCACTGGACCCTCTGTCCCCTACTATTTCTGGAAGATTATTTATGTCCTCCTTAGTGAAGACAGAACCAAAGTAATTATTCAATTGGTCTGCCATGTCCTTGCTCCCCATAATCAATTCACCTGTTTCTGTCTGTAGGGGATTTACATTTGTCTTTACCAGTCTTTTCCTTTTTACATATCTATAAAAGCTTTTACAGTCAGTTTTTATGTTCCCTGCCAGTTTTCTCTCATAATCTTTTTTCCCCTTCCTAATTAAGCCCTTTGTCCTCCTCTGCTGAACTCTGAATTTCTCCCAGTCCTCAGGTGAGCCACTTTTTCTGGCTAATTTGTATGCTTCTTCTTTGGAATTGATACTATCCCTAATTTCTCTTGTCAGCCACGGGTGCACTACCTTCCTTGATTTATTCTTTTGCCAAACTGGGATGAACAATTGTTGTAGTTCATCCATGCAATCTTTAAATGCTTGCCATTGCATATCCACCGTCAATCCTTTAAGTGTCATTTGCCAGTCTGTCTTAGCTAATTCACGTCTCATACCTTCAAAGTTACCCCTCTTTAAGTTCAGAACCTTTGTTTCTGAATTAACTATGTCACTCTCCATCTTAATGAAGAATTCCACCATATTATGGTCACTCTTACCCAAGGGGCCACTCACGACAAGATTGCTAATTAACCCTTCCTCATTGCTCAAAACCCAGTCTAGAATAGCCTGCTCTCTAGTCGGTTCCTCGACATGTTGGTTCAAAAAACCATCCCGCATACATTCCAAGAAATCCTCTTCCTCAGCACCTTTACCAATTTGGTTCACCCAATCTACATGAAGATTGAAGTCACCCATTATAACTGCTGTTCCTTTATTGCAAAGAAGAGCCAGTGGATGTTGAATTTTCAGAAGGCCTTTGCCAAAGTTCCATACATGAGGCTGCTGAACAAGTTGAGTCTGTGGTGTTACAGGAAAGATACTAGCATGGATGGAGCATTGAGTGATTGGCAGGAGGCAAAGGGTGGGAATAAAAGGGGCCTTTTCTGATTAGCTGACAGTGACTAATGATGTTCTGCAAGGGTCGGTATTAGGACTGCTTCTTTTCATGTTATACGTGAATTATTTGGATGACAGAATTAATGGCTTAGTGGCCAACTTTGCAGAAGACACAAAGACAGGTGGAGGGGCAGGAAATCTTGAGGAAACCGGAAGTCTGCAGAAGAACTTAGAGAATGGACAAAGAAGCAGCAGATAGTGTAGGGAAGTGTATGGTCATGGACTTGGTAAAAGGCATAAAGGCATAAACTACTTTTTAAACAGGAAGACAATTCAAAAATCAGAGCTGCAAAAGGACTTAAGAGTCCTTGTGCAGGGCTCCTTTAAGGTTAACTTGTAGGTTGAATCAGTGGTAAGGAAGGCAAATGCAATATCCTGCCGAAGGGTCTCGGCCCGCAAACCTGACTGTACTTTTTTCCATAGATGCTGCCTGTCCTGCTGAGCTCCTCCAGCATTTTGTGTGTGTTGCTGGGATTTCCAGCATCTGCAGATTTTCTCTTCTTTGCAATGTTAGCATTCATTTTGAGTGGATCAGAATATAGACCAAGGACGTGATGTTGAGCTTTATAAGGCACTGGTCAGACCATACTTGGAGTATTGTGAGAAATTTTGTGCCCCTTGTCTACAAAAATTTTGTGGTGGCACTGAAGAGGGTCCAGAGGAGGTTCACGCGAATGATTCTGGGAATGAAATGGTTAACGTATGAGGAGCATTTGATGACTCTGGGCTTGTACTTGCTGGATTTAGAGAATGAAACCTCATTGAAACCTATTGAATATTGAAAGGTTCAGAGTGGATACGGAGAGGATGTTTCCTATAGTGAGAGAGTCCAGGACTAGAGGGCATAGACTCAGACTAGAGGGATGTCCACTTAGAACAGAGGTGAGGAGGAATTTCTTTAGCCCAAGGGTGGTGAACCTGTGGAATTCATTGCCACAGACAGCTGTGGAGGCCAAGTCATTAAGTATGTTTAAAGTGGAGGTTGATGGGTTCTTGATTAGTCAGAGCGTCCTAGGTTATGGAGAGCAGGCAGGAGAATGGTGTTGTGAGGGTAATAAACCAGCCATAATGGAATGGTGGAGCAGACTCGATGGGTCAAATGGCCTAACTCTGATCCTATATCTTATGGTCTTACTGTCTTAAGTAGCAGAAAAGTAGTTGCAAACCAATTTAACATGTACTAACATTCTACAAATTGCCTTGAGATTTGCATTGTTAAAAGTTTCTCATGCTTGTTCTTTGGCAGTTTTTTTGGGATATCCGATGTCCATCACCTGAAAGGAGAAGGGCAGTGGGTGCAGTGGATAACACTATATCCACATTCCTCTACAAATAAGCCGACCTGTGTTCCAACATGTAGAGCCTGACCTTCATTGCCACCAGGTGAAGATGAGTCAGCGCAGCAGGACTACAATGCCTACATGAACAACAATGCTTTGAAAATAAGAGACATCGCTCAAAATGCTCACCAGGCCAGCCAGCACTTGCAGAGAGAGAACCGGATGTTGCCTGACCTAATGAATACCCCCAGCATTTTAAGTTTTATCCTAGGTTTCCCGTGTCCGAAATTTAGCTGTTCTCCTTCACCATCTGAGGGTTACTAGGGATGAATAATAAGCACTGCATTTTTCTCATGATATTGACATCCCAAGAACAAACATGTACTGTACATATAAAAAAATGACCAAATGATGTACGATGTTTCTGCTCTCAAGAAAATAAACATGCTTTTCGAATTACTGTTTTCCTGGTTCTTTAATAGGCCAGTTGGTTCCTTTCTGCTGAGCACTTCGTGACCATTCTTCATCACACTCTAGTTCTCCGAACACCATTCTGACCTCTTTTATCAAAGCAGCAGCAGGCAGAGATGCCCTATAATCAAGTGGGGATTTTTAAATACAGTGGATTCTGGTTAATTGGGACACATTGGAACAAGTCAGGATTAAAGGCAAATTGAATAGGAATAAGGAACCTTGGTTCTCAAGGGATATTGCAACTCTGATAAAGAAGAAGAGGGAGTTGTATGAAATGTATAGGAAACAGGGGGTAAATCAGGTGCTTGAGGAGTATAAGAAGTGCAAGAAAATACTTAAGAAAGAAATCAGGAGGGCTAAAAGAAGACATGAGGTTGCCTTGGCAGTCAAAGTGAAGGATAATCCAAAGAGCTTTTACAAGTATATTAAGAGCAAAAGGATTGTAAGGGATAAAATTGGTCCTCTTGAAGATCAGAGTGGTCGGCTTTGTGTGGAACCAAAGGAAATGGGGGAGATCTTAAATAGGTTTTTTGCATCTGTATTTACTAAGGAAGCTGGCATGAAATCTATGGAATTGAGGGAATCAAGTAGTGAGACCATGGAAACTGTACAGATTGAAAAGGAGGAGGTGCTTGCTGTCTTGAGGAAAATTAAAGTGGATAAATCCCCAGGACCTGACAGGGTGTTCCCTCGGACCTTGAAGGAGACTAGTGTTGAAATTGCGGGGGCCCTAGCAGAAATATTTAAAATGTCGCCGTCTACGGGTGAAGTGCCAGAGGATTGGAGAGTGGCTCATGTTGTTCCGTTGTTTAAAAAAGGATCGAAAAGTAATCCGGGAAATTATAGGCTGGTGATTTAAACGTCAGTAGTAGGTAAGTTATTGGAGGGAGTACTAAGAGACAGAATCTACAAGCATTTGGATAGACAGGGGCTTATTAGGGAGAGTCAACATGGCTTTGTGCGTGGTAGGTCATGTTTGACCAATCTGTTGGAGTTTTTCGAGGAGGTTACCAGGAAAGTGGATGAAGGGAAGGCAGTGGATATTGTCTACACGGACTTCAGTAAGGCCTTTGAAAAGGTCCCGCATGGGAGGTTAGTTAGGAAAATTCAGTCGCTAGGTATACATGGAGAGGTGGTAAATTGGATTAGACATTGGCTCGATGGAAGAAGCCAGAGAGTGGTGGTAGAGAATTGCTTCTCTGAGTGGAGGCCTGTGACTAGCGGTGTGCCACAGGGATCAGTGCTGGGTCCATTGTTATTTGTCATCTATATCAATGATCTGGATGATAATGTGGTAAATTGGATCAGCAAGTTTGCTGATGATACAAAGATTGGAGGTGTAGTAGACAGTGAGGAAGGTTTTCAGAGCCTGCAGAGGGACTTGGACCATCTGGAAAAATGGGCTGAAAAATGGCAGATGGAGTTTAATACTGACAAGTGTGAGGTATTGCACGTTGGAAGGACAAACCAACGTAGAACATACAGGGTTAATGGTAAGGCACTGAGGAGTGCAGTGGAACAGAGGGATCTGGGAATACAGATACAAAATTCCCTATAAGTGTCGTCACAGGTAGATAGGGTTGTGAAGAGAGCTTTTGGTACATTGGCCTTTATTAATCGAAGTATTGAGTATAAGAGCTGGAATGTTATGATGAGGTTGTATAAGGCATTGGTGAGGCCGAATCTGGAGTATTGTGTTCAGTTTTGGTCACCAAATTACAGGAAGGATATAAATAAGTTTGAAAGAGTGCAGAGAAGGTTTACAAGGATGTTGCCGGGACTTGAGAAACTCAGTTACAGAGAAAGGTTGAATAGGTTAGGACTTTATTCCCTGGAGCGTAGAAGAATGAGGGGAGATTTGATAGAGGTATATAAAATTATGATGGGTATAGATAGAGTGGATGCAAGTAGGCTTTTTCCACTGAGGCAAGTAGAGAAAAAAACTAGAGGACATGGGTTAAGGGTGAGGGGGGAAAAGTTTAAAGGGAACATTGGGGGGGCTTCTTCACACAGAGAGTGGTGGGAGTATGGAATGAGCTGCCAGACGAGGTGGTAAATGCGGGTTCTTTTTTAACATTTAAGAATAAATTGGACAGATACATGGATGGGAGGTGTATGGAGGGATATGGTCCGTGTGCAGGTCAGTGGGACTAGGCAGAAAATGGTTCGGCACCGCCAAGAAGGGCCAAAGGGCTTGTTTCTGTGCTGTAGTTTCTATGGTTCTATGGTTCTAAGTACACTTTGGCCCTATTAAGCGCTTGCCCCAATGAGCCAAAGTTTCATGGAAATAGTTAAAAAGGTATAAAAAGACAACTGAGTAGCAAATTATGTATTTAAATGAAACACAGAACAAATTAGAAAACTACTAATACTACAGCTTACTATAAAACTGTGTATTAGCGGCTAATACTTATTGACAAAGGAATTCACCCGTGATGTGTTCTTTTGACTGTAAATGAACAAAATCAGCACAGACACCTAACACAGATAATAGACAGCCTTCGTACAACGCTGTCAATGATTGCATCCCCCAAATCTTCATTTTCATTGTAACATTCAAAATGACTGCCGATACCTTTAAATTCTTCATAGTTCCTAACATGCTGAAGTAGTAAAATAGTTTCATTTTCTTTGCAGGTTCTTTCTGGCATCTCTGAACCTGAATGCTTGAAACAGCAGTGAGGAAAACAGTTCTGAATTGTCTTACTGCTTATTTTTCACTAACTAACAGTGACAAAAATCGCTGTTTTTTTGAACACAAATAAATTCAACTGACCCTATTTAAAAGCTGTTTGCTTGAAGGTAATGCTGTGTTTAACAGCCATAAAAGTGCAACACAACTTGTTGTTAGAAAGTGTTCAATAAGTCTCATGCGCCAATTAAGTGGCATCGTGTCCCATATAAACAAAGGGAATCCCGGCTATTTTCTCAATTAGTTTTTGGTTTTTTAAGAGTTGGCCCAAATAAACAGCTGTCCTGATTAACCAAAGGCCCAATTAATTGGAACCACTGTACCTTTATACACAACCTGATGTAATGCTTGGCACTCCAGCACATGGTTACAGCAGCATGATTCATTTATTTATGTACATATATAAAACACAATTGAATTTGGATTGTTTGAAAATGCTGTTAGTTTTCAACCTGAACCTCATTCTCTGACAATATGGTCTCTTGAGATCTAATTATTTTACATGCGCTAAAATGTAACAAATTGTTGGATCACAGAGCATTAAGTTAGATTTGTTGAAATGCAGTGTTTTCATGTATAGTGTTTCGGATTCCCCACTGGATGTAATCAAATTGGATTTTATTACTCCAGTCTGGGTCACATTGACAGACGAACTTCCTTCCTATCATATCACATCACAAATGCTCATTACTTAGGTCATTCAATTGATACAATTTCAAGTGCAATCATTACTATTAAGTGGGCAGAAGCAGGAGAAGCGTGGGCGCAAGAAAGATCATACAAACTGCAAATTAAATGAAACAGCTACAACTTAGGTTCGCAAACACGAGGAAATCTGCAGATGCCGGAATTTCAAGCGACACACGTAGAAGTTGCTGGTGAACGCAGCAGGCCAGGCATCTCTGGGAAGAGGTACAGTCGACGTTTCGGGCTGAGATCCTTCGTCAGGACTCAGCTTAGAATTCAACTTAGGTTCAATTAGTTTGAGCTATTATCGCAGAGCAACACACATAACGTTGAAGGGATTCTTTGGGTCAGGCAGCATCTACGGTGGTAAATGGACAGTTGATGTTTTAGGTTGAGACCCTTCATCTGGACTGAAAGATAGGAGAAAGCCAACATTAGAAGGTGGAGGGAAGGGGTGGGGCAAGAGCTGGCAGGTGCTAGGTGGATCCAGGATGGGGGAAGGGAAAAAGGAAATAGTCATAAATGAGAAGCGATAGGTGGATACTACAAAGGGCTACAGATGATAGAATGTGACAGCAGAAGAAGGCAGCACATGGAATAAAGGGGTGGAGGTGGGAATAGCAAATGACTTTTTATTTCAGGCATCTTTCCTGTACTATCCTTATTTCTCTTGATAGCCGAATATCCAAAACCTCGTCTTGAACAACACCAGAGCCTCCATGGCCCTTTGAGGAGGAATTCCAAAGATGCACTGTCCTGAGCATGAAGAAACATTTCTTAACTTAGTCCTAAATGATTGACTCCATATTTGGAGATATTTACCCATGGTTCTAGACATTATTAATTTGGTCCTTATTTGGAGACCTTTACTCTTGGTTCCAGACATTACTAACTGACTCTTTATTTGAAGACATTTACCCTTGGTTCTGGACATTTCGAATTGATTCATTATTTGGAAACATTTACCCTTGGTTTTAGACTTCCCTAATTTGGGGGAAAGTGTATCCCTTTATTTAGTTTGTGAAAATGTCAAATGTTTTAGTGAGGTCATCTCTCTCTCCTACAGTCTCTGTCTCTCAACAATCAAATGGCGAATCTTCAAAATATTCCTATTTCAAGTTTGAACTTCCTTCAAACTTAAAATACAGTAAGGTGCACAATATTCCTGTCTTGTAATATATTTTCAGATGTTTGTATTTATCCATGATAAAGGCATGCAGTTATCCTTGTTATTAGTGATACTATATCTCTTCGTGCTGTATCTCGAAATAAAATAAAATACTCAGAATTAGATTCATTTCGATCGCATGCACATCGAAACATATGGTGAACTACATTGTTTGAGTTAATCAACACAGTTTAAGGATGTGCTGGAGGCAGTCTACATACAGCATGGTACAGGCCTGCACTGCCAATTACACTCATTAATCTACTAACCGTACAACTTCGTAATGTGGGAAAGTTCCTCAGGATCCAGTAGCCTCCTTCCTGCCAGTTTAATTGTAGTACATGGAATGGTCTAACACTCCTGGTTTCCACTAGCTGTTTAAATGCCAAGTTTTCAGTGATATACATCTGACGTAAGAGAATGACATTAGCCTCCTGCTGTATTTGTCCTTAGACGGAACTCATGTCTATCTTATTCCTTACGATCTGAAAGCTCAAAACAGAACTCCAATATTGACAATAGGCAGAATCTGTTCAAAATTGATTAATGTCATTTCCTGTACACAAGTTCAAAGTAAATTTATTATCAATGTACATACATGTCTTGTCACATATACTGCCCTGCCTCATCCTGCCTCATCATTCACAGTAAGTACCAAGAAACACAATGGAATCAATGAAAAAACACCCACAGCAAACAACCAATGTGTAAAAGGCAACAAACTGTAAATACGAAAAGAGAAAAGACAACAGAATAATAATAATAGATAATTAAGTAATAAATATCGAGGAAGTGAACTGTAGAGTGCTTGAAAGTGAGTCCATAGGTTGTGGAATCAGTTCAGTGTTGCAGTGAGTGAAGTTATCCACACTGGTTTAGGGGCCTAATGGTTGTAGGATAATAACCGTTCCTGAGCCTGGTGGTGTGGAGCCTAAGGCTTCTGTACTTCAAATGTCTCAACTCATCCATCCACATCCCCCAAAACTCATCCCTTCCATGGTTTGACTCTACCTTCAGCACTGGGCCTTCAGTCAAAATGTGCCAGTAGCCACTGCAAGCTCCTGCAGCAATAGACTCATATAGACATAAACAAATTCCTAAGGAACCATCATTAATTTCACAGAATAACCATGTAATGGATCATTCCACTCAGTTCCTGTTACTCTGTTTCCGCATTATTCCTCTGGCCCACACATCCATGTTAAAATACCGGTGAGACGAATGGACTCACTGTTATTTGCAGCTTAAAGTAAAGAATGCTGGAAACACTCAGCAGGTCGGACAGCATCTGTGTTGAGAGAAACATCCACAAGTGCAGTATTCTTTTGTTTCCTGATTTCTGCAGCCCAAGGCACTGGTTGAGAAGTTGGTGGTACTATTGCCGTGTAAGCCTCATGTCAGTGTTGGGGTGAGTGATCTTATCTCCTCTGGTTCAAGAGCCTGATGGTTGAGGGGAAATAAATGTAACTGAACATGGTGGTATAGCTTCAAGGTCACTCATTTCCCAAAACCAGACAATGCCTGGTGTATAGCATTAAAATGCCACCAGGTTACACCAGGATGAATTATCCTGGTGCAGGGATTTCGGTGGTTTGAGCAGCAGCGATGGGGGGTAATGGTTGATGAAGGAATGGTCAATGTTTCGGTTCAAGACCCTTCATCAGGAATGAAAGTGGGAATAACCAGTTGGCGTTTCAGGCTGAGACCCTTCCTCTCTCGTCCTGCTGAAGAGTTTCAGCCCAAAATGTTGACTGTTCATTCGTTTCCATAGATGCTGCCTGACCTGCTGAGTTGCTCCAGAATTTTGTGTGTGTTGCTCTGGGTTTCCAGCATCTGCAGAATCTCTTGTGTTCAAATTCTTAACAAATTGCCTATTTTGGTTAAAGATGGTTTTAATTCAGTGAATCAGAATCAAAATCAGGTTTAATATCACTGACATATGTCAAGAAATGTGTGATCTTTGCAGCAGCAGTACATTGCAGTACATAATAATAGAGAAAAAACTGTAAATTAAAGTATACATATATTTAAATAGTTAAATTAAGTAAGTAGTGCAAAAATAAAAATAAAAAAGTAGTGAGGTAGTGCTCATGGGTTCAATATCCATTTAGAAATTGGATGGCAGAGAGGAGGAAGCTGTTCCTGAAACAGTGAGTGTGTGCCTTCAGGCTCCTGTACCTCTTTCCTGATGGTAGCAATGAGAAGAGGGCATGACCTGGGTGATGGGGGTCCTTAATGATGGATTCCACCTTTATAAGGCAACACTCGTTGAAGATGTCCTGGATGCTATGGTAGTTAGTGGCCATGATGGAACACTTTGAGTTTACAACTTTCTGCAGCTTATTTCAGTCCTGAGCAGTAGCCCTCCCCAACACCAGACAGTGATGCAGCCAGTTAGAATGCTCTCCATGGTACATCTGTAAAAACTTGCGAGTGTCTTTGGTGGCATACCATATCTCCTCAGACTCCTAATTAAATGTAGCTGCACTCCTGGAATATTCAGAGAAATCACCTGACCTACATTATTGGCAAGGGTGGAAGATGGATCTGCTGAGAAGTCTATCAAGGAGGATACTCTCCAGTCATATTTAATGCACACACTGAACTGAAGGACATTTAATGGAACTGGTCGCTGTGGAAAATGATCCTCTTCTTTCGGAAGGGTATCATTAACCGCAGCCACAATCGATGATTGCTGATGTTGTCATGCGCTTCACAATTGTGGTTTACCTTAACACAATGAGCATTTGAGGCTAAGAATGATCCACATCCATTGATTTTGTTGGAGTTTACAGTAGTACCAGGACCATGAGCAGGGACCATTGTCTGCTTTAAATGCAAGTATCCTCTCTCCGTGTGAAATTCTGTGGAGTAGCAAAGTTACAGTGATAGTTGTCGAAATAAAATTAGTATTGGTATTGGCATTGATTCATGCACCAAGAAACAGTGACAAGCTTTTGTTTGCATGCCTTCCATACAGATCATGAGGTAGTAAAAAGAAAACAAAATGCAGGATAGAGCGTAGCAGCTACAGATAAAGTGCACAGTGTAGCTATAGATGAAGTGTACAGTGTGCAACTTAATATATTTTAAAGATTTAAAGATACAGCATTGTAACATGCCCTTCTGGCCCAATTAAGCCTTTCTCGCCCAGTTACACCTATATGGTGGCACAAGCCCAGAATTCCATCCTGTCTGGCACCTATAAACAGGCACAGAACCTTTGGGTAATTGTTCTTGGCCTTGCAATTTCCATGCCTGACGTTGATCCTCATGCTCCTCTACCTCTTCCTTTTACTCCTCAGTCACTTTCTCCTCCAGCTCCTCCTTTTGCAAGAACTGAGGCTGGTTTGTGCGGGATACATGGGTGAAGGTTACCAGAGTGGTACAGGCAGCAGAATGAGATATTCCATCTGGAATTCTCTTGGGTCCTAATGGAACTCTAACTTTTTACATAGCTACACTCGGTCGTAGTATCTGGAACCGACGCAGGAGAGAAACAAAGGAAAGAGAAGACAGCATGTTGACAAAGACCAACACTCGTAGCACCTCTGGCCCTGACCTACCTCAAGCAAGGTGAGCTGCCCAAGAAAGAACATCTCATGTGAAGTGTGAGCAAAATGTGTGAGTGGTCCTTTAAGTTGCACAGCTGTAGAGCAAACAGCATTCTGAGAACATGGTTCTGCTGGACCTGCCCAAGCGACTGGCCTGATTTGGATCAATATGATCTAATTCTCCTGGTGAAACTCCAAGTGACTGTTGCAGAAGGGCTGACATCATTATATGTGAGTCCAACACAGAAAATGGATGATCTTCACATCCTGGAATTGTGAGAGGAAGGGCACCTCACTCTGGCTGTTAACCTTTGTTACTGTCTTCCACTCTTGTTGAAAAAAAGATTGCACTACAATCCAATTTCTAGGCAAGCGTACAGCCCTGAATGGAGGATAAAAACACTCTGCACAAATAGAACCTTCCAAGAGGACCACAACCTTGTCATAGGGTTTGGAGGCTTGCATGCCTCAATGACCTGGAGAGCTATTTTGCTGGAGTCAGGGCTTTATGTTTTGGCTCTTGGTGGGGTCACCCACGCCAAACAGGTCAAAGGGTAGAGGCCTGTCTAAGAGTGGTCCACTGATCCTCCAGGTTCGGCGGTTCAGCTCAGGGCTAACAATCCTAACTGGTAAAACAGAACTGTTATGGAAACAGCAATGAAGAATCCTTCTGCGTCTGAGTGCGACTGTATTCCACCCATGACTGACAGTATGAAAACTGAGAGGAAGCTGCTAACATGATGAAGGAAGCCCTGAACACCACCAGAGATGGAGGATGTTCATTGCTGCCCTAAAGCCAGTGGTGTAATGGGCAAAAATGGAAAGAAGATACCAGTAGAATGCCCAAGATCAGACAGATCAGAAACCAGAAGGTCATGGCAAGAATGTGATTCTTGATTGGTAAAGGTCAATTCTGGTTGGCACTAATCAGACACCTTGTTTGAGTTATAGGATGTCGGAGGAACTCAGAAGGTCTGCCATCTGTGGAGGGAAAAGGACAATCAAAACCTCAAGGTTGATCCCCTTCATCCATCCAGAAACATTGACTGTCCATTTCCTGTGACAGATGCTGTCAGCTGCGATGAATTCCTCCAGTGTTATGTCTGGTTGTCCCAAATACCAGCATCTGCAGTCTCCTGTTGGTTGTTGGAGTTTGCTGTTCAGTTTGTAGATCATTTCCGCTTGTTTTTCATCAATCCATGTTAGTTAGGATGTTATGAACTAGAAACTAGGAGTGAAGGGTTCAGAGGAGGTTCTTAAAAGAAAAACTACCATTGAGGAGTTTCCTTCCAAACCTCACACTATCCAAATTTAGAAAAGTAATCCCACTACCTCATTATCACTCGGTCAACATCTTGTATCATGCTTGACTTCACTAAAAAATTAGAAGAATGCAATTAACACTTTAATGGGACCTAACAGCTGATTCCAAAAGGTGGCCAAGGTTCCTTGTAAACTCACAAACATGAGAAAATCTGCAGACACTGGAAATCCAAAGCAACACTACAAAATGTTGAAGGAACTCTGCAGGTCAGGCAGCATCTGTGAAAAAGAGTAGGTAGTCCACATTTCAGGCCGAGACTCTTCTTCAGGACTGGAAAGGAAAGGGAAAAGTCAGAGTAAGAAGGTGGGGGAGGGGAGGAAGAAGTATAAGGTGGCAGGTGAGACCAAGAGAGGGGGAGGGGGTCCACAAACAGCAGGATCTCCCAATGACCACTCATTTCATTTCTACTTCCCATTCCCATTCTGACCTGTCAATCCATGGCCTTTTCTACTGCCAGGATGAGGCCACACTCAGGCTGGAGGAGCAACACCTTATATTCCATCTAGGTAGCCTCCAACCTGATGGCATGAACATTGATTTCTCCAACTTCCAGTAATGGGACACGCTCCCACCCTGTTCACCTTGCCCATTCCTGTATCCCTCTCTCTCAAATTATCTCTTTACCTGCCCATCACCTCCCTCTGCTACTCCTTGAAGACAGGGTAGACATGAAACACCTGAAAGAAAATATTGAAAATAGCTTTCACTTATAAAACTAAGAATTTATTTTCCTAGGCAATGTTCATGACTCATCCCAAATTGAAAATATTTTGCAAATGGTCAGATATTAACTGGCTATAATGTAAGTTGATGTCTCAGTCAAAACCTTCTGTCTCGCAGTGTGCGATACCAGAATGATTCACAAGCACGTTGAATTTGTTCCAACATAAGTTCATGAGCCATGACAGTGCTTTTGGGAGTACCTCTCATGCCTTCCACCCACTCCGTGGGCATATCCTTTCCCACCATTGGTACCATCTACACGAAGGCAAGTTCTGTCATCAAAGATTGCCTCCATCCAGGCTCGGCCATCTTCACACAGCCACCATCCAGTGGCGGTACAGAAGCCTGCAGGACCGCACCACGAGCCTGAAGAACAGCAACTTCCCTTCAGCCACTGGGTTCTCAAGTCAAGCTGCACAATGCTAATTGCTGGCTCAGTACGGCGGCATTATGACCACTTTGCACCACAATGGACTCCGCTTTGTTTTTGTTCTAATTGTGTCCTTTCTTGTAAAGATTGTGCATAATTTATGGTTAAGTTATGCTGAAGTTTTTCTTGTCAGTGCTGCTTATCTGATGTTATGTGCCTGTGATGCTGCTGTGAACTTTTCCTTGCAACTCTGCATACATGGACTTGTGTATATGATAATAAACTCAACTTTGACACTGACATTTCCCAGGTTCCAGTACGACACCAAGTTCCACACTCTACAGTTTCTTGGTCTCTTCCTGCAATGGCCAGTGACAGGCTAGGAATTTGTTCCTTTCTCCCCAATGATAATATTTGGCATTGCTTTGGCAAATGGACCCAAAACTATTTATCAAATGCTTTTTCATTGTTAAAACCCTAATGCCCTAAAGTGCCCACTTACTTAGCCAGGATTCAGGTACTTTACTCAGTCAATCAATGAGAATGGGATCCATTCAGAATTCCCATACAGCCGCTCCTGCACTGTGTCTGTAACTTCACCTGGTACAGCTTCCTTATCCAAGAGAGTTCAACGTGTCATTGACTCTGAATTGAAGCAAGGCGTATGTGTGAACTCATATTGTGGTATCCAGAGAACAAAACTCTGGGAGTCTGGTGAGCAGTTTTGGGCCATTTATCTATTAAAGGATATACAGGCATTGGAGAGGGTCCAGAGGAGATTCACGAGGATGATCCTGGAAATGAAAGGGTTAATGTATGAGGAGCACTTGATGGTTCTGGGCCTGTATTCATGGAGGTTTACAAGAATGGGGGAGAGTGGATTTCATTGAAACCTATTGAATATGGAAAGGCCTAGATGGATTTGGAATGGACGTGGAGAGGATGTTTCCTACAGTGGAGGGGTCTCGGGCCAGAGGGGGCACAGCCTCAGACTATAAAAGCATCCCCTTAGAACAGAGATGAGGAGGAATTTCTTTAGCCAGCGGGTGGTGAATCTGTGGAATTTATTGCCACAGACAGCTGTGGAGGCCAAGTCATTAGGTATATATAAAGCAGAAGTTAAAAACTTCTTGATTAGTTAGGGTGTCAAAGATTAATGGGCTGAATGGCCTAATTCTGCTCCTATGTCTTTTAGTCTACAATAATACAAGTGCTTGCAAACAAAGTTAGGAGCACCCTGCTTCCCCACCACACTGTCAGAAAACCTGCCTCGGGATTCCTGCTGAAGCACACCACAGAGGACACTGTGGAGCCCACTAAGGCCCCATTAGAAAACTGAGGAACACTGGATGGTTGCTCATAGGCACTTTTAGCCATGTGCGTGTTTGGCTGCAGTGTGGCAATCCTGAAATGTTACTTCACTTTACTGTGGCCAAATGATCATCATCATAGATGACACTCGTGGCCCTGCAGACACCTCCCTGGCACCGAGGGCCCTTTTCATGTGCAGGCAGAATCAGCTCAGTTTAACTTGGCATTGTGCTTGGTACAGATATCATGGGCCAAAGGACCTGTTCCTGTATTGTACTGTTGTATGTTTGATGTTCAATGTGCAGGTGACACTGAACTCAACCTTCACATTATTAAAAGCTGCATCTTATGTTTGTGAACACCAGACATGAATCGTGGGTGTTACTTTTAGACAGTCAGTGGCCACCTTCGTAGCACACCTGTACACCTGCTCATTAATTGAAATATCTCTTCAGCAACTCAGTGCATAAAAGCATGCAGATATGGCCAAGAGGTTCAGTTGCTGTTAAGACCAAACATCAGAATGGAGAAGAAATGTGATCTTTTATCAAATAAGGAAGATAAGTGATTTTGATCATGGAATGATTATTGGACCAAGCAGGGTGGTTTATTTCAGAAACTGCTGATTTTCTGGGATTTTCATGCACAACGGTTTCTGGAGTTAACAGAGAATGGTGCAAAAAAACCCCCCAAAAGTATCCAGTAAGTGGCTGTTCTGTGGCAAAAATGCTTTGCTAATGAGGAAGGTCAGAGGAGAATGGCAAGATTAGTTCAAGCTGACAGGAAGGCAACCGTAAATCAAGTGACCATGCATTAAAACAGTGATGTACAGAAGGGTATGTCTGAACGCACAACATTGAAATAGATGGGCAGAGCAGCTCGAACATGCACTCAGGGTTCACTTCTGTAGGACGTATGTAATAAAGTGGCCAATGAATGTTTAAGCAAGCTGAACACTAGTAGATCAACGTTGTACAAAACCCTTCCAACAAGAAGACCATAACACCTGGCATCAATCCCCAGAAACACAGCAAAACTGATTAAAGCCACATTAGCATGAGTTTCACCTCCACGTAACCATTTCTTCCTCGTCATGCACAGACAGCTTTCTACTGATGCCAAAGTACAGCCTGGGCTTGGTGTGAATTTTCGAAGCTGCGTCCTTGTGAAAGTGTGCATTGTCCTGCCTCCCGAAGGTACCATCACTTCAAAAGGTTTTGCTGCTGAAACTACATGCCTAGAATTTGCTGCAACGGGGATTTAATCATTTGTCACATCTACATCGAAACATGGATACGTGGTTTGAATGCCATTACTTCCGACAATACCAAATCAAGTGACATGGGGGACAGCAGAGCTTCGCTTCCAGACGAGCTCAACACCTTCAATTCTCGATTTGACCACCAGAACAGGGAGGAACCATCACTCACCGCCGCATCTCCCGATGATCCTTTGGTCTCAGTATCTGAAGGTGACGTGCGGGCTGCCCTCAAGTAGGTGAATCCAAGGAAAGCATTCTGTCCAGGTGGAGTACCTGGACGAGTACTGAAGACCTGTGCTGACCACCTCGCTGGTTTCATTGATATTTTCATCAGTGTGTGGTATGCACCAGCTTCAAGCAGATTTCGATCATACCAGTGCAGTAAAACTGCCTCAATGACTATCACCCAGTTGCACTTACTACCACACAGTGATGAAGAGTTTTGAGAGGCTGGTGTTGAAACATATCAGCTCCTGGTTGAATGGAGAGTTGGAACCGTTCCAATTTACCTTCTGGAGCAACAGGTCCACAGCAGATGCCATCTCAACAGTTCTTCACTCAACCCTGGAGCATCTGGACAGCAAGGATGCAAACATCAGGATGCTCTTTATTGATTACAGCTTGGCATTTAACACCATTGTCAAAGTTAGCATGGCCTAGCAGTTTGTGTTATGGTGACTGCCATGCTACCCTGCTTCCTCAGTTGTAACAGACTGTCAATCAACTTCCCGGGACATGGCAATTCACAAATTTCATTCCTGCAGGTTTTGCATCTTTCAGAATAACTTTCAAAATGCCATGTTTGCATTTACTTATCTTTTTAGTTTTATCAGTGCTAAAAATCACTGAAAGTTATAGCAATTGCTCTGATGAAACATTACATCTGTTCTTCTGCACTGACAACACTTGACCTGTCAATCATTTCCAGCATTTGAAGCAGAGATATGAGTTTAACGGCAGCTGCCTCTCATGGTAGCACCAGTGATCACCGATGGGGGTTCGATTCCTGCTGCTGTCTGTAAGGATTTTGCTACGTTCACCCCATAACCAGGCGGGTTTCCTCCAGGTGCTCTGGTTTCCTCCCACATTCCAAGAAAGATGTGTGGTTAGATTTACTGAGTTGTGAGCATGCTATGCAGGCATTGGAAGCATGTTGACACTTGCAGGCTGGCCTGCAGAACCTTGCAATCAATGACTCATTTCAAGGTTCAAGTTCAAAGCAAAAACTATTATCAGGGTACATGCATGTCACCACATACAACCCTGAGGTGCTTTTTCCTGTGGGCATGCTCAGCAATTCTATAGAGCAGTAATTGTAAACAGGATCAATGAACAAAGAACTATGCAAATGTAACTATAAATAAATAACGAGAGCATGAAATACCATGATAAAGAGTCCTTAAAGTGAAATTGCTGGTTGTGGGAACATCTCAATAGATGAGTGTAATTATCCTCTTTTGTTCAAGAGCCTGATGGCTGAGGGGTAGTAACTGTTCTTGAACATGGTGGTGCGAGTCCTGAGGCTCCTGTACCTTCTATCTGATGGCAGCAGCAGGAAAAGAGCGTGGCCTGGCTGGTGAGGACCTTTGATGTTGGATGCTGCTTTCCTACGATAGTGTTTCGTGTAGATATACTCGATGGTTGGAATGGCTTTGCTCATTATGTACTGGGCCGAATCCACTACCTTTTGTAGAATTTTCTGTTCAAAGGCATTGGTGGTCCCATATCAGGCTGTAATGCAGCCAGTCAGCACACTTTCCATCACATATTTATAGAAGCCTGCCAAGGTTTTTGATGTCATGCTGAATCTCCACAGCCTTCGAAGGATGTAGAGTGCTGACGTGCTTTCTTTGCAATTACATTCATGTGATGGGTCCAGGACAGGTCCTCTGAGACTGTGACACCTAGGAATTTAAAGTTACTGACCATCTCCACCTCCAATCCTCCAATAAGGACCGGCTCATGGACCTCAGATTTCCCTCTCCTGAAGTCTACAATTAGCTCTTGCTGACATTGAGTGAGAGGTTGTTGTTATGACATCACTCAGCCAAATGTTCAATCTCTTCTATCCATTACCATCTTTGATACAGTCCAGAACAGTGGTGTCATCAGCAAACCTAAATATGGTATTGGAGCTGTACTTAACCACTAAGTTATCTGTGTAAAGCGAGTAGCCCTCTGGTGCACCTGTGCTAATGGAGATTGTGGAGGAGATGTTTTTCACAATCTGAACTGACTAGGGTTGTCAAGTGAGGAAATCCAGGATCTACTTGCAGAAGCGGATATTGAGACCCAGATCTTGAAGCTTATTGGTTAGTTTGGAGTGGGTCAAACAGTGTAAGGTGTGGGTTGTCGAATCATTTAAAAATTACAAAGGGAACCATTATTTTATCAACAAATCATGACCCATTCATTTTCTTCTGCCACCATGTGCCAAGCATCACATAGCATTAACTCAAACAGAGAGAAAAAATGTAACTCGTTATTCAGAAAAACCTACAGAATAAACTTCTTCTTGAAAAAAACATGATGATTAATGATTTGAAAGGTGTGACGAGAGAGGGCAGGGGCAGCTTTCTTTAATTGGTTACAGATCAGTGTTTCCTGTCATAAATGACCTGGTCCTAACATTACACCATCAGGAGAGTAGCCAAAATGACAACAGCAGAAAGGAATGTGCAATCATGCATTGCTTGTGCATTCCTGAGGGAAGAGTATCTGCCCATAGCTCAAAATGCATTGGCCACAGGTCCTGGTGTCTCAATATAAGAAGACATCATAATGTTTGACAGAATGTGACACAATCATGCTTCAAATCACCAGAAGGTAACCTCCAAACAGACGTTCTCTTTAAAGGTATACAACACATACCATATACTGTGCATTTCCACAGTGCACATCTTCTTAACTCTTGTCCGTTCAGGATATTTTTATTTGGTTATAATGCAAAGAATGCAAACAGAATAAGTGAGTGTGAACAGTTCCCTTGCTCCATAAAGTGTAGCGTTGAAGATTTATGAGTAAGTTTTTACAGAAACCACAAAAGAATTGCGAACGCCAGAAGGAATTTACATGTTAAGTGCTATATGGCACATAGAGCTAACTGCATGTACTTTCATTCATTTCTACAATGCGTCAGTCTAATCATACTGACAAGATGAATAAGCTCTTCTTGGGCCTGCAGCTGGGTGCAGGTATCGATTATAACCAACACTTCGATGACAAACTCTGCCATCTTCATCAGGGACAGTGCCTGGGTATGTCTAGTCAGATGGTATTTATACCCCATAGTCCATCCCTCCTGATTGGTTAGTCTCATCCACCCTGTTTACAATCGAATTCCAGTTGTCACTTAGAGCGAGACCTTCGTGGCTTCATGGACTCTAGGCACTCCAACAGTTCCATGACCATATAAACACCAAAGATCCAAACATTCAGTTTAAGATGAAGATGAGGAAGAATGGTAGCCTCCCCTTCCTGGACATTCCAATATGACGAAAACTGGATGGTAGCCTCAGACATAGCATATTTCAGAAACCTATTTACAAGGACTTATATCTTAACAATAACAGCCACCATCCCACCTACCAATGTAAAATAATCCTTTCTAACCATGTGAAAATTATTTCCGACCTGGAGAGTTTCCCTGAGGAAATAAGATGATTATGCATGACGTTCTTGCAGAATGACCACCAGGTGAAGGAAATCTACCGGACCCTTAAAAGGTCTGAACGAAAAGCCAGGAAACTTAATAATGAGGAGGAACTGGTTGCTTCCACCTGTCCCTCCTATATTTTCATGGTTTCTGGAAGGATCACCAGGATCTTGAAGAAATAGCTGATTAATACCATCCACAGACCCATAAAGAAGCTCAAATCACAGTTTATGCGGGTCAAAGACAACCTGGGACTCAGGTCGGCTGATGTTTACAGGATTCCCTGTGAATATGGAGCGGAGCAGCACGTATTGGCCAGACGGAACGCACAGTGGAAACCTGCATCGAGGATCACAGGACATGTATCTGTTTGGGTTACCTGTAGAAATTGGCGGCAGCAGAACATTGCAATCTCAATGGCCATAGGATTGACTTCAACGGCACAAAACTTGGGGCCACCTGGTAAAGGAAGCCATTAAAATAAAACTAGAGGAAAAGAATTTTAACAAAGCCGAAGGTCTTGCTCTAAGTAAGAACTGGAACTCATTTGTAAACAATGCAGAAGAGCAGAAGCTGGATTGGATGAGGACCAACCCATCAGCAGGGATGGACTATGGAGATATACAGTAAATACCACTGGACTAGATGTGCCCAGGCATCACCCCAGAAGAAGATGGCAGAGCTTGTCATCAAAACGTTGGTTATAATTGGTACTTGTACCAGCTGGAAGCCAGAGAGGAGTTTATTCATCATATACACTGGGAAAACACCAGATCATTTTTCAATACTGACATGAGTCTCAATCAGAATCTCGTGTATGTGTGCACTGACAGAGATTTAATCTGTTAAATGTCACCATTGTGGTACAACAGCATCAATCACAAGTCGCATATTATGGAATACCACCACCTGGAATCACGATCAGACAATCAGGCATGGAAGTCATCCTGATTCAGCTCTCAGTCTATGGGATGTTAAAATTATTTATCCCTTACTATTCTCAATGCTATTTATTACTTATTGATTCTCAATATTTATTATTAGTAGTAGTATATACACAGGTTCTTTTCGTATGGAGATTAGCTATTTGTCAGTCTTTGTTTGTATGTAGTGTTTTTTTTAATTGAACCTTCTCCTCCATTCAATAAGATCCTGGCTGATCTGACTATGGACTCATCTCCAGCTACCTGCCTTTTCCCCACAACCCTTAATTCCCCTACTATGCAAAAATCTATCCAATCTTGTCTTAAACATATTTACTGAGGTAGCCTCCACTGCTTCATTGGGCAGAGAATTCCACAGATTCAGCACTCTCTGGGAAAAGCAGTTCCTCCTCATCTCCGTCCTAAATCTATCCCCCGAATCTTGAGGCTATGTCCCCTGGTTCTAGTCTCACCTACCAGTGGAAACAACTTTCCTGCCTCTATCTTATATATTCCTTGCATAATTTTATATGTTTCTATAAGATCTCTTCTCATTCTTCTGAATTCCAGCGA
The DNA here is from genome assembly GCF_030028105.1 of Mobula birostris. Classification (NCBI taxonomy): domain Eukaryota; kingdom Metazoa; phylum Chordata; class Chondrichthyes; order Myliobatiformes; family Myliobatidae; genus Mobula; species Mobula birostris. The sequence goes on from NC_092377.1 coordinate 104,630,454, forward strand.
GTACAGTCCCAGGCGAACAATCTCTCCTTACATTCTAAACCCCTCATCTCTGGGATCAACCTGGTGAACCTCCTCTGCACTGCCTCCAAAGCCAGTATTTCCTTCCTCAAGTAAGGAGACCAGAACTGCTCACAGTACTCCAGGTGCAGCCTCACCAGTACCCTGTACAGTTGCAGAATAACCTCACTGCTCTTAAATTCAATCCCTCTCGCAATGAAGACCAACATTCCATTTGCCACCTTGATAGCCGGCTGCACCTGCAAACCAGCCTTTTGCCATTCATTCACAAGCACTCCCAAGTCCCTCTGCACAGCAGCATGCTGCAATTTTTTACCATTTAAATACTAATTTGTTCTTCCATTTTTCTTTCCAAATTGGATGACCTTGCATTTGCCAACATTGTACTTCGACTGCCAGACCCTTACCTGCTCACTTAGCCTATCTATATCTCTCTGCAGACTCTCTGCATCTTCTGCACAATTTGCTTTTCCACTCAATTTGGTATTATCAGCCAACTTAGATACACTACACTCAGTTCCCTCTTCTAGATTGTTAATATATATCGTGAAAAGTTGCAGGCACAGCACCGACCCCTGCGACACACCACTCACCACTGATTCCCAACCAGAGTTACGCCCATGTATCCCAGCTCTCTGCTTTCTATTGGTTATCCAACTCTCTACCCATGCTAACACAACATCCCCAACTCTATGCATCCTTATCTGATGGATAAGTCTTTTATGTGGCACCTTATCGATTTCCTTCTGGAAATCCAAGTAAACAACATCCATCTGTTTCCCTCTATCCACTGTTCTCATTATATCCTCAAAGAGCTCTACTAAGTTTGTCAAACAGGACCTACCTTTGCTGATTCCATGCTGTGTCTGCCTGATGGATTCATTTCTTTCCAGATGTCTTGATATTTCTTCTTTAATGATAGCTTCAAGCATTTTCCCAACTACAGATGTTAAACTAACTGGCCTATAGTTACCTGCCTTTTGCTTACATCTTTTTTGAACAGTGGCATGACATTCACCATCTTCCAATCTGCCACGACCTACCCAGAATCCAGAGAGTTTTGGCAAATTACCACCAAAGCCTCTACTGTAACTTCTGCCATTTCTTTCAATACCCTGGGATGCATTCCATCAGAACCAGGGGACCTATCTATCTTCAGGCCCACAAGTTGCTCAGTGGTAACTTCCTCTTTAGTGATAGCTATTGTATCGAGGTCCTCACCTCTGATTGCATCCATAACATCTCTCTTTGGCATGTTAGACATGCCCTCCACTGTGAAGACAGACACAAAACAGACATTCAAAGCTTCTGCCATTTCCTCATTACCTAATATCAATTCCCCCTTCTCTAACTCCAAGGATCCTATGTTCACTTTAGCCACTCTTTTCTGATTTATATAGTTATAAAAACTTTTACTATTGGTTTTTATATTGTGTGCTGGTTTATTTTCATAATCTAGCTTCCCTTTCTTTATTGCTCACTTAGTGGTTTTTTGTTGCTTTTTAAAGTTTTCCCAATCTTCCAGTTTCCCACTACTCTTGGCAACTTTGTATGCACGAGCTTTTAGTTTGATGCCTTCTTTTATTTCCTCAGTTATCCAAGACTGGCTCTCCCCACCCTTACTGTCCTTGCTTTTAACTGGAATATACTTTTGTTGATCACCCTGAAAAATCTCTTTGAAAGTCTTCCACTGTACCTCAACTGTCCCACCATATAGCCTGTGTTCCCAGTCTACCCTATCCAACTCCTCCCTCATCCCATTGTAGTCTCTATTGTTTAGGCATAATACACTGGTTTTAGATTGAACTATTGCACCGTCCATTCGTATGACAAACTCAATCATGTTGTGATCACTCTTTCCAAGAGAATCTCCAACTACAAGATCACTAATTTTACCTGTCTTGTTGCACAGGACAAGATCTAAGATGGTACGTTCCCTTGTAAATGCCTGCACGAAAACGAATTACAGAGAAGTAAATGGTGACATATATACACTTTGCTGAAGTCAGCTCCGCCAAACCCAACAGCCAGGAAGGAGGTTCTGCAACGCTCTGCAGAAAGCAAAGGGCATGACAAGGCACAGAAGATATCATGGTCCTCCACTGCAACCAACGAAGACCCCAGTTTGTGATGCTTGTTCATACCACTGGACTCGGACTTCTGAGGTCAAGAGACTGGAACTGCCCCAGCACAATGGCTTTTCCACTTTAAAAACTCTCCTACACAGGTTTCCTGTCATCATGGGATATGACGGACAACCATCAAACATACATAGAAACATAGAAAACCTAAAGCACAATACAGGCCCTTCTGCCCACAAAGCTGTGCCAAACATGTCCTTACCTTAGAACTACCTAGGCTTACCCATAGCCCTCTATCTTTCTAAGCTCCATGTATCCACCCAGGAGTCTCTTAAAAGACCCTATCGTTTCCGCCACCACCACCGCCGCTGGCAGCCCATTCCACGCACTCACCACTCTCTGCATAAAAAACTTATCCCTGACATCTCCTCTGTACCTACTTCCAAGCACCTTAAAACTGTGCCCTCTCGTGCTAACCATTTCAGCCCTGGGAAAAAGCCTCTGACTATCCACACGATCAATGCCATGATGATAAATTTGCTTTGAACTTTGTTCTTTGAATGTTAAGTGGGCATGTCATGGATGCTTATCACTGATGCCCATAGGTTTAATGTGACAAGGTCCGGATGCTGCACCTCAGTTGACTGAGTGAGGATATTTCTAAAGTTGTCCCAGCACGATACCTGAACATGGACTGTGTGGGTCAGTTACAGAACTGGGTTCCAGCTGGGAAAAGTGAGAGGAAGCCAGCTCCAGCACACTGACTTCTCCATTCTCCTACTGTATGTCGCAGGTTGCCCATTCACATGTGCCAACCATGCAACTGCCACCGTGCTTCAGCATCACATGTATGAGTTCTTTTGGACAGCTTGAAACATATTGAAAACAAAGACAATTGAACAAATTAATTCTAATTCATGTACCACTGCAATAAGTACTCTCCACTCACCGCTACATTTGTGTTGGATAAAGATGCTTCACAGCACTTGTCTATTTTCCATATGTTGGCTTTGATTGGTTTTCTGCTATCATTATTATTATGAATTCAAACTCTCCCTTCTCTGGCTGTCTTTAAAGTGGAAATGGAAATAATTTTGAATTGTCAATGCCACCCCAACACACTAACCATCCCTTTCACCGAGTGAGATGTATCCACATGTCAGTGGTTGCCTGTGTCAGTATAGTAAATTAACATCTTGACAGGAAAGTCAAACTCACAGGAGATCTGCAAAAGTTAAATGACTTCCATCTTTTGAAAGTTCTGTCAGGAAGCCCTCATATATTAAGAGGAGATTGAGAATGCACAAGTGGACTGTCCCACTGTAGAATTTATCTGAAGCAATAATTAAATATGCCACTTTAGAAGAATGAGGGGTGATGTCATTGAAGCCTATCAAATATTTAAAGGTTTACATAGAGTGGATGTGAAGATGATGTTTCTAATAGTGGGGGAGTCTTGGACCAGAGGGCACAGCCTCAGAATAGAAGGGCCTCCCTTTAGAACAGAGATGAGGAGGATTTTCTTTAGCCAGAGGGGGGTGAACCTGTGGAATTAATTTCCATGGACAGCTGGGGAGGCCAAGTCATTGGGTGTATTTAAAGCAGAGGTTGATAGGTTCTTGATTAGTAAGGGTGTCAAAACTTATAAGTGGAAGGCAGGAGAATGGGGTTGACAGAGAAAATAAATCAATCATGATAGAACGACAGAATAGACTCAATGGGCTGAATGGCTCAACCTGCTCCAAGGTCTCATGGTTTTATGGTCTGTAGTTATCATAAAGCATAATACAATTGGAGAGGGTCCAGAGGAGGTTCACAGGATGATTCCAGGAATTCCAGGAATGAAAGAGTTATCATATGAGGAACGTTTGATAGCTCTGGGTCTGTACTTGCTGGAAATTAGAAGGATGAGGGGGGATCTCATTGACCCTTTTCGAATTTTAAAAGGCCTAGACAGAGAAGATGAGGAAAGGATGTTTCCCATGGTGGGGGAGTCTAGGACTAGAGAGCACAGCCTCAGGATAGAGGGGCATCCATTTAAAAACAGAGATGCGGAGAAATTTCTTTACCCAGAGGGTGGTGAATTATGTGGACTTGGTTACCACAGGCAGATGTGCAGACCAGGTCATTTACAGCAGAGATTGATAGGTTCTTGATTGGACATGGCATCAAAGGTTACAGGCAGAAGGCTGGGAACTGGGGTTGAGGAGGGGAAAAAAGGATCAGCCATGATTAAATGGCAGAGCAGACATAATGGGGCAAATGGCCTAATTCTGCTCCTATGTCTTATGGTCTTAAGACCCTTTCTGTGTGAGAAAGTACTGCATTCAGGCAAGTGAATTGTATCGCACAGTTTCTGAATGCGATGAGGCACTGCACTTGTCTTTGCTCTTACCTCTCGCGATCCTGCTCAAGGAGGTTGGTGAAATCGTCGCTCTTGTTCATGTAATCTGTATGCTTGTGCTTCTCGTTTTCCAGCTCGTACACTGTTTGCCTGTGACACTTTTCCGCTAAAAGCAGCTGTTCCAACATGCGGCGATAGGTCTCTCTGTGTTTTTCCACCAGCATGTCCAGCTGCAGCACAGAAAAGGAAAGTTATAGAACATCAGACTCCTTCTCCTCCCCCCCCCCCCCACTTATCTTGGCTTCTTCCCACTTCCTTCTCAGTCCTGATGAAGGGTTTCAGCCCAAAATTTTGAGTCTTTATTCCTCTCCAGAGGTGTTGCCTGACCTGCTGAGTTCCTCCAGTATTTTGTGTGTGTCGCTAAGGAATGTTGTGGTCCGGCTGGAGCTACCCATCCTCTCTGGTCACTATTGACTGAGCTTGTACCCTAGACTTGGTTTCCAGCCCGCAGGGACGTTGGAAATACCAGCAGCTTCTTTTGCCCCTGGTACTAGCTGAAGGAAAGGTTCCTGGGTCCTAGCTGAGCCACCGGGCATTTCTTCATGCCCAGGTTTAACCATCAGCCAAACAGCTGAATCTGAAACAACAGCAAGCCCAATCCTGCACTCCTAAAATCGGAACAGAGGAGGCTTATAACCTCTCGGCCAAAGAATGCCAAACAACAGCTACCATATTCCCCAATAACCGGGGGCCATTACAGACCACTGCACTGGCTCACAGAGCAATAACCTTACACCGTAATCTTTACTGTAACATATTCATGCCACAAGGATCCCAATGACCTTACCCATATGGCCAGTGTCAGTAAAGGTATCTCCACCAAACATTTCTCAACAAATGTATCAATCATTTAATAAGCCACAATATATCTCATAAATCTATTATCAGTCATCTCAATCAGTCAGGAATTTGACACAACATTCCTTTGCCCCACACTACTCCTCACTAATTGACCACTACCCCATGTCTCAGTCCCCATTCCATATCTTGCATAGTCATTCACCCAGCTACTCATCAAGGACAGACACGTCACTAAGACCTCCTATAATATACAATAACGTGGCCACTGAGTGCGTGTTTGTGGCCTTCTACTTCTGTAGCCCCTCTGTTTCATTTTTCTGATCTATCCTCAGCGGCCATTTTATTAGATACCACTTGTAACACCAAGTGACTAGTAAGCATCTGTTCATGGCCTTCTGCTGCTGTAACCCACTTTCTTCAATGTTTGACATGTTGTGCATTCAGAGACGCTCTTCTGCACACCACTATTGTAACACGTGGTTATTTCAGTTACTGTCGCCTTCCCATCAGCTTGAACCAGTCTGGACACTCTCCTCTGACCGCTCTCATTAACAAGGCATCAGTCACAGAACTGCTCTCTTTTTTTTTGCATCATTCTTTGTAAACACGAGAGACTGCTGTGCATGAAAATTCCAAGAGATCAGCAGTTTCTGAGACATTTAAACCACTCCATCTGGGTCCAACAATCATTCCACAATCAAAGTCACTTAGATCATATTTCTTCCCCATTCTGATGTTTGGTCTGAAATACAGCTGAACCCTTTGACCATTGGCAGACTGGCGGACTAGATGTTGGCATTAACATGCAGGTGTGCAGTCGTACCCAATAAAGTGGCCACTGGGTGTATCTGCTGAGACGCTTGCTGAGGGAAAACGACGTCAACAGCAGTCAGCTGATGTTCTCCTCACACTGAGCTTTGCACAGATCACAGAGGACTCGCAGCATATCTGTGGGACATCAGTTTCTTCACATCTCACTTCTATCTCATCACACGTCCTTGAACAGGGTGTACCTTTATGCTCCTCTGTTTCCAGGTGAAGAGCACCTGAGAGGATCTGGCTATCCCGTAAATAACACAGCCCTGCTAGGCTGTCTAACCTCTCTTGCACCACGGGATCAGATGCCAGTCCTTTGCAGCGGTAGAGGGCAATGTAAGTGCGGCATTGACAGGGGCATAAGTGACCTGCAGTGAAGGTGCATGGAGGGGTGCTAAGGGTATCACAGCCGGACAAGACCACAGATAATCAATTCCAGGGGACTTGCATTCAAACTTTCATAGTTGGTGACAAATGTGTTTGCAATTTATTTGGTGGGATCTGGGCATCAATAACGAGGCCATCATTTATTGTGTATCCCTATGTCCGTGGGAGGGTGGTGATGAGCTACTGTATCACTCTGCTCCTGCTGGCCACGACCTTGTGAACTGGGAGAGACCTGGGTGCCCGACTGCAGCGTATTTTGTGAAGGGTAGACATTTCAGTTGTAGGATGCCAAGGGTGAGGGAGTGAGTGCCGAGGGCGATGGATCGTCTGCCAGTCGAGCAGGCCAATTTGTCCTGGATGGCGCCAAGTTTCCTCGGAGTCGTTGGAGCTGCCCTCATCCAGGCAAGTGGAAGGGATCCCATCATGAGCCTTGCAGATGGCGGGAATGATTTGGGATGTCAGGAGGTGAGTCACTCACTGCACCCCACTCCACCGCCCCCACCTCCCTGCCCCTGATCTCAGGTCTGCTCCTAGCAGCCACAGTATTAATGTGGCTGGTGCACCTGAGTGTCCGACACTAATGACCCCAAACGATATCGACGGTGGGGTTCATAGTAATTCCACTGAATGCCAAAGGTCAATGGCTGGATTGGCTGCTGTTGGATAGGGCTATTGTTGTAGCACAAATGTTGCCTGACACGTACCAGCCCATGCCCCATGTCTTGCTCCAATCATCAGCAAGCATTTAGTGGAAGGAAGGTCGTTGATTAAACAGCTGCTTCCTCTCCATGTCTCCCTGGTCAGTTTATCCCTCCTGTGCTAAGTGCTATGCCCATCCCTGCACTTTCTCGCTCAACACCATCCAAGCTCTCACCAGTCCTTCCAGGTGAGGCGACACTTCACATGTGCATCTTCTGGGGTCCCGTATTACACCTGGTGCTCCTGCTGCTCTATATTGGTGAGGCGGGACGTGGAGGCAGGGACCTTCACTTCATCTGGCATAATAGTCAAACCCGTCCCTTGGCCAGCTACTGTATATTAATTTCACTTCCCATTTCCCAATTAACATGTCTACCTCTCTGCCAAAATGAGGCTAGACACAGGTTAGAGCAGAGCACCTCATAGTTCGCTTTTATAGTCTCCATAGGGATGGCATGAACATCCATCTCTCTAATGTCCGGTAGCCACTCCCCTCCGTCCCCCATTTTTATTCCCTGAATCAACCTTTCTCTTCCCACACCACATCCTCTCAGTCTGTCCTTCACCCACACATTCCTGCACCCCCACCCCGTTACCCACTTCATCTCCTTCCCTTTACTCTATGGTCCACTGTCCTCTTCGATCAGATTCCATCTCCATCAGCCCTCCCTGTGTCACTTCCAACCTCCCCCTCCCATCACCTCACATCATTCACACTCTCCCCCTCACCTGGATCCCCTATTTCCTGTCAGCTCTTGCTCTACCTTTTCCACCTCCTTTTTAATACAGGCTAACTCCCCTCACTCTTCCCAGTCCTGATTAAAGGTCTCAGCCCGAAGCATCAACTGTCGAGTCATGCCGACCGTCTGCACAGGGCATAGCTATAACCCCTCGCTGCCTGACCTGCTGATCTCCTCCAGCATTTTGTCCGTAGCTGCATCTAGGATACTGCTCAGAAGAACTCCTGCAGTGAGGTTCTGGGACTGGAATAATCCAAGAGCAGTCACTCCCATCTCACCTCTGTGTGAACAGGAGGCAGGAGATGGCACGAGGGCCGGTGAGTCAGCCCGTCCGGAGTTCATTGTCCTGTCATCAGCCAGTCCGGGGATGGGGGGAGGAGGTCAATACCAAAGATTGAAGCCTGAAGGCCGACCGGAAGTCTGGGGGTCAGATGGTGAAGGTCTGCCGACTGGAGACTGGAGCTAGAGGACTGTCCGTGTGTATGGATGGTGGATGGGTGGAGAGAGGAAAAGGGCTTCTTGTGCTGTTGTTATTTTGTTGCTACTTGTGTTCTGTGTTGTTCTGCCGAACATTGTGGGCATGGTATGTTGGCATTGGAATGTGTGGTGGTACTTGTGGGCAGCACCTCCCCCCCCCACACACACACACACACACACACAATCTATAGGTTGTGTTGGTTGTTAACACCAATGAGGCAGTGTAAATCTATATCTGAATATGAATCTGGAGCTCAGCTCTTCGGTCTACGTGTGACCGGGCAGCAATTATCCAGACTAGATTGGTCCTACACTTTGTGGATGGTAACCTCTGGGCAATTTTTCATCTTGTTCAATATACGCCCTTGCTCAGCTCGGCTTAGAGACTTAGCCAGTTCTGGAGCACAGCTGGCATATTATCTGGTCCTGTAGCTGTGATGAGAGGCCTAGATGAGGATGCTTCAGACCCAACTGCTAAAGTATCCGAGACTTGAATCGAGGCACCATACGAGACTGAAACGAAGACAGGGTTCTAACTAGACGCAGGACAAGAACCAAAATCTGAGCTGACGATTGGGCACTGAACCTCAGTTCAGGAGCTCTTAAAATATTAAAATCCTGGCGCCAAAGCATGGCATCCGATTAGCAGGGCGGGCCTGAATTTTTAAAGGGGCTGTGTCAGTTAACCATACTCTGGTGAGTTAGAGCGTCTAAACCCCAGAAGGTAGCACGGTTGGGTGTGTGTTGTGACAGTAGCTTCTGCTCCAGGCAACTCCTTGGTAACATGTAGAGTGAATTCAATTAGTTGAAGGCTGATTTCTGCTCTGGTGGCGATCTCAGGAGGGAACTGGGATGGAGCATCCACTCAGTACCTCTATCTGAGCATCACTGAGATTACCACAGCCTTGTCTCTCCCACGCACCTACACTAGGCCCTGCCGTCACTGAGGAAGGGGATGTTCATCCCATTAGCTGTTTAAACTGACCCACTATCATTCACAAATAACTATGACAGGGCTGCATAGACTTGGTTTGATCCATTGTAACACACACAGAATGCCGAAAGAACTTAAGAAGCAACTATGGAGAGGAATAAACAGTCGACATTTCAGGCTAAGAACCTTCATCAGAACCTGATTGCCACGGTCTGGAAGAAGGGTCTCGGCCTGAATCGTCAACTGTCTATTCCCCTCCATAAATGCTGCCTGACCTGCTGAGATCCTCCAGCGTTTTGTGTGTGTTGCTCTGGATTTCTAGCATCTGCAGAATCTCTTGTGCTTCTGTTTTGATCCATTGTGCGTGAAATTGCTTTGCTCCATCTATTTCGTGTTGAGCATTGCCTACAGGCCTCTGTCGCAGCTTCACAAGGAGAGTACTATATATGCCTGGTCTTGCTCCTAGCCTGCACTCCTCATTGCCAATGATTGATCTCCTCCCTTGAAAGTTCAAAAACACTACAGGTGCTAGAATGCTGAAATAACAGAAAATGCTGCTGTCTGTCTCAGCAGGTCTGGCAGCATCTGTGGAGAGGGATTTAGAATGAACTTTTCATGTCTGAGGCCCTTTGTCAGAACTGGTTAAAAGAAAGAAAAGAGTGGAGGGGTGGGAGAAGGATGGGTAAATCACAGGGAATATCTTTGATAGGGTGAGAGCAAATTAATTCCACCCAAAGTTTCCCCTGGGCTACACTGAGAATTTTACATTGCACTGAAGTGTATTAATGCCGCCTTTGGACCCTGATGTTTCGGGTGGGGTGGGGTGGGTATATACCGTTGAGCAGTGTTTTCCTCTTTATCTGAATATCACACGGATTTGCTGACTCCTTTCTCCTGCTCAGAAATGAATTAATACAATTACCCTGAGGCTACTTTTCAAACGGAGAGAGGTAAGGAGTCGGTAACAAATCACAAACACATTGGACTACTAGCACCAGTGACAACTTAAATCAGTAAAATGCACCCTTTTGATTTTTCCGAAAAGCCACGATGTTTGGTGGGATATAGTTCAATGGCCAGACAATATACCACGTCATTCAACCACATGCCCTGAATTACTATCTGTGGTTTAAATCCCTGAGCAGTGCTGAATTTTATCAGTGCAGTACAGGAAGCAAAACAGAGAGTGGGGTGCATGTCAAGTAACTTACTAATGAGCTTATAAACCAAGCTGTATCACAATGGTCTAATTATAAATATGTTTTCCATGGTCGTCTGCTCCTCAAATACAACAGCCATGCAGAATGTTGTAAAATGTCCCCAACACTGTCAAAGGGAGTTTGCAATTGTGAGAGGAAAGAGGGAAGAAGGCACCTCACACAGCTCATATGGGGGAGATCATGGGAGTGCTCAGTTCCTGCTGAAACCCTCTGTAGTTAGAAACACAGAAACATAGAAAACCTACAGCACAATACAGGCCCTTCAGCCCACAAAGCTGTGCCAAACATGTCCCTACCTTAGAACTACCTAGGCTTACCCATAGCCCTCTATTTTCTTAAGCTCCATGTAGCCATCCAGGAGTCACTTAAAAGACCCTATCATTTCCGCCTCCACCACCATCACCAGCAGCCCATTCGATGCACTCACCACTCTCTGCATAAAAAACTTACCCCTGATGTCTCCTCTGTACCTACTTCCAAGCACCTTAAAACTATCCCCTTTCATGCTAGCCATTTCAGCCCTGGGAAAAAGCCTCTGACTATCCACACAATCAATGCCTCTCATTATCTTGTACGCCGCTATCGGGTCACCTCTCATCCTCCATCACTCTAAGGAGAAAAGCTCTTTTTATGTTTTCCATGTCCTTCCTGTAGTGAGGCAACCAGAACTGAGCACAGTACTCCAAGTGGGGTCTGACCAGGGTCCTATATAGCTGCAGCATTACCTCTCAGCTCTTAAACTCAATCCCACGATTGATGAAGGCCAATCCACTGTATGCCTTCTTAACCACAGAGTCAAACTGTGTAGCAGCTTTGAGTGTCCTATGGACTTAGACCCCAAGATCCCTCTGATACTCCACACTGCCAAGAGTCTTGCCATTAATGGTATATTCTGCCATCATATTTAACCTACCAAAATGAACCACCTCACACTTATCCGGGTTGGACTCTATCTGCCACTTCTTCAAAGGACTGTGCCCTGTGGCATCCAAAGGTGCTGAGAGTGGTGCAGGAAATGAATCTGGTCTGGGAACCAGTTGGCGGCGAGGAAGAGGACATGAGCTGGTGCACTGCAGGCACTGGAGGATGTAGAAAGGAGGGAGTGGGTTCTACATTCCTGAGTCTCCTGGAAAGCAGCTGGAGGAGATCACTGGTGTGTCTGTCCACTGTCATGCTAAAGCCCTGATAAACCAAATGCATTTACAAACACCATAGCCCGCTATCTTCAACACTTTCTGATATCAGTCTCCATCTGTAACCTAGAATCACGAACCAAGCATCAACCACATACATTCACTGTACGTGTATTAGGAATTTGCTGTGGTGTGCTGGTACAATATGCAACAAAGATGACAATCCAACAATTATACAGAGTAAAGAATTACATAAAATAAAGTTAGAAGTACAAATATGGAATCAAATTTACATAAATATGTAAATACCAGCATGTATTTACAATGCAAACAACATTCTAAAAGGTCGTTTATACTGTTTACAGTAAGGGGGCACTGACAGGACTAATAAATCGGGAGGGGTGGGTTCACTCAACTAGAACGGTTGATCAGATTACCTGCCTGGGGAAGAAACTTTTAAAATGGTCTGAAGTTTTTGTTTTAGTAGTCAATTAGCATTTTCCAGAAGGGAGCTTTAGGAAAAGGCAGTTTGCTGGGTGAGTTGTGTCAGCAATGGTTTTTTTTTTCTGCCTACTTCTTTGTCCTGGACACATCCAAGTGCTGCAGTGATGGTAGACTGCAGCCAATGACCTTTACCGCTGAGCTGACTGTTTGCTGTAGCTTTCGTACGTTGTCAGAGAACGTTGCACCAAAGCAGACAGTGATAACAAAGGTCCCTGTCATTCAGTGCTCGTGAGAAGACTCGTGTGCTCCCTGACCTCTCTGTTCTGCCTAAGATCCGACACTCACACCTCACAGCACAGATGCACTCAGGGAGCAGGTCACCCCCGACCGATGCACCACCCTCTCTCTGTCAGGCGGCTGGCACACAACAGACAGGAGGAGCTGGCTTAGCTAGTAGATCACCTCTTCCAAAGCCTTAGTGACCAACGTTCAGTCCTGACCTTGGCTGTTGTCCATGTGGAGTGTGTATGTTCGCACTGTGACCACATGGCGTCCCTTGGGTGCTCTGGTATGTACAGTACCTATGACAAATAAAGCTAGCCCTTGTCTATCAATATTTACAATTTGAAACTATAAATAGCATACATTCTGAAATAATACAATACTGTATTCCTTTGACACTATAATCACTAAGTAATCCAGCTTTGGAAAAGGGGAAAATACATTTGCAGCAGAGCCCAGGCCAGAAACCCGATGGGTTCATATCAACAGGGAGAGACGTGCACAGACACAAGCCCAGCCTGTTCATCCTTCCCTTATGAGCCAAAGAGCCCATTGCAGGTATCAGTCCAGTCCAGTCCAGTGATCGTGTCTGCCGCCATTTTCCACACATGTAACTGAGGGGTAATTGGGTAGGGCAGGGAAGAATTCTAAACTTCAAAACTTGTTGTGGGATCTCCTGCCTCGTTACATGCATGGATGGTTGGGGTCTTTGTTAACCAGTGTCAGAGGAGCATCATGGAACAACCATCTGGATAAAGAGCTCAAGAATCTGCGGCACCCAACATTAAGAACCCTCATCACCTAGGACATGCCCTCTTCTCAGTGCTACTGTCAAGGAAGAGGTTCAGGAACCTGAAGACACACATTCAATGTTTCAGAAACTGCCATCCAAATTCTGAATGGACAATGAACCTGTGAACACTCCCTCAATATTTTTCCTGGTACTAAGCAATGAACCTGGTCAATGTGAGATCTCACAATGGGTAAGCATTTCAGAGGCAGTGACCAACTCCTGACCTTTACCATAGCCTTGGAGAAGGATGGGAGCGGATGGTATGGGAAAGTACTTAATTGGATTTATGATGCTATTGGGCAGAATCGTGGGAGTGTAAATTTAGAGCAGATGCACTCATGGAAATTCAAGAGAAAGTTAGAGGCTGTTTGAGGATCACTTGCATGGGGTCTAAATAGGTATGTCCCATTGATGCAGAGAAAGGATGATTGGGTGAAGGAACCATAGCTGACAAGAGCTGTGGAACATTTAGTCAAAAGGAACAATGAAGCTTAGTTAAGGTTTAGTAGGAAGCCAGGATCAGACAAGTCTCTAGAGATAGCTGACACTCGGTGTTTCAGGAACAGCTTCTTCCCCTCCACCATCCGATGTCTGAACGAACAAAGGACACTTCTTCAATATTTTCCCTCTCTTTTTGCACTACTTATCTAATTTTACATACTTTTTGTAACTTATAGTTTTTATTACTATGTCTTGCAATCTACTGCCATGGCAAAGCAACAAATTTCACACCAAATGCCCATGATATTACATCTGATTCTACTATATAGATTTTAGTAAGGTGTTGGATAAGGTTCCTCATGGTAGGCTCATTTGGAAAGTCAAGAGGCATGAGACCCAGGGAAAATTGGCTTTGTGGATTGAGGACTGGCTTGCCCATTGAAGGCAGGGAGTAGTTGTAGATTAAGAGTATTCTACCTGGAGGTCAGTGACCAGTGGTGTTCCGCAGGGATCCTTGTTTGCTTTTTGTGATTTTTATAAATGACTTGGATAAGGAAATGAAAGAGTGGGTTAGTAAGTTTGCAGATGACACGAAGGTTGGTAGAGTTGTGGATAGTGTGGAGGGTTGTAGGTTGCAGTGGGACATTGGCAGGATGAAGAACTGGGCTGAGAAGTGGCAGATGCAGTTCAACCCAGAAAAGTGTAAAGTGATTCAATTTAGAAGTTCAGATTTGAAGGCAGAATGCAGGGTTAATGCATGATTTTTAACTGTGTGGAGGAATGGGGGGATTTTGGGGTTCACATCCATAGATTCCTCAAAGTCATGGCACAGGTTGATAGGGTTTTTAAGAAGATGTATGGTGTGTTGTCTTTCATTAGATGAGGGATTGAGTTCAAGAGCAGTGAGGTAATGTTGCAGCTCTGTAAAACCCTGATTGGACCACACTGGAATATTGTGTTCAGTTCTGGTTGCCTCATTATAGGAAGGATGTGGAAGCTTTAGAGAGGGTGCAGAGGAGATTTACCAGGATGCTGCCTGCACTAGAGAACATATCTAATGATGATAGGTTGACTGAGCTCGGGCTTTTCTCTTTGAAGCAAAGGAGGACAAGAAATGACTTGATTGATGTGTGCAAATTGATAAGAGTCATAGATAGAGTAGATAGCTGGAGACTTTTTCCTTGGATGGAAATGTCTAATACCAGGGGGCATAATTTTAAGGTGATTGGAGGAAAGCAGAGATAATATGTCAAAGGTAGGTTTTTTTTTCACGGAGAGTGGTGAGTGTGTGGAACATGTTACCAGGGATGGTGCTAGAAGCAGATACATTAGCGATATTTAAGGAAATCTTAAATATCATGCTCATGGATGATAGAAAAATGGAGGTCTGTGTAGACGGGGAAGGTTAGATTGACCTTAGAGTAAGTTAAAAGGTTGGAACAACATTGTGGGCCAAAGGCCCTGGACTGTGCTGTAATGTTCTATGTTCTATACAGGCCTTCAGAGAAAAGCAGGTAATCTCTTCAGATTCCACTGTGGGTGAGAGTTGGCCCAGCTTTGGTTGATGGCTCACCTGCTTGTACAAGCTATGTTTATGACAATGTATCCAGCTTCATGACTCCACGGACCCATCCCATTCTGGAACTGCATTCCAAGCTACTGACGCCAACTCCGCAATGTTGGCACTTCATCAACCGTGCACGGTTAGTACCCAGCTCAAACCCGTTCATGGACATTGGCGAACTACAGCAGGTGGGATTAATCTGCCTGTGTCTGGTGTCACTCTCTGTGCTCGGAAATGCCACACCTAGCCTTACATTGGAGAGTTTTTAAATGCTTATTGACATTGTAAATACATGCTCCTGTTTATCTACGTATGCACATTTTATTCCATATCTGTCCTGAAACATCCAACTTCAGTTTTTACACAATTCCTTATAATTATTGAATGTTGATTTTTGTTGAATGTCAAGCCCTGAAGTGAATAAAGTTGATCCTTGGCCCTTGCTCCTTAATAAGCGATGTTGCGCTGTTAAAAATCGAGACAGCTCGGAGAATGATTTTGTGCGCAGTTCTGAGTGTCTTAGCACCCATTGAGACTACCAGTCTGCACCGATGTTTTCAACCTGACAGGTTTTGCTCAGGTTCAGTGAGCCAAGCTTTCACTAATATTACTGCTCCTGAGGGTGTGCTGTTTTAGGGCCAAAACTGCATTCTTTGTCAGAATCAGAATCAGGTTTATGTCATGAAATGTTTGCTGTTTTGTGGCAGCAGTACATTGTAATGCATAATAATAAAACACACTTTATATTACATTAAGAACTGTATTTTTAAAGCTAAATGAAACAAGTAGTGCAGAAAGAGAACAAAAAAAATTGAAGTAGTGTTCATGGTTTATTGTCCATTCAGAGATCTGATGGTGGAGGGGAAGAAGCTGTCCCTGAAACATTGTGTGTGTATTCAGGCTCCTGTATCTCCTTCCTTGATGGTAGCAATGAGAAGAGGGCATCTCCTGGGTGATGGGGGTCCTTAATGATGGATGCCACCTTTTTGAGACATCACTTTTTGAAGATGTTCTCAATACTGGGAGGCTAGTACCCAAGATGCAACTTTCTGCAGCTCTTTCCAATCCTCTGCATTTGCCCTCTCCATACCAGATGGCGATGTGACCGGTTCAAATTCTCTGCACAGTACATCTGTAGAAATTTGTGAGAGTCTTTGGTGTCATAGCAAGCCTCCTCGAACTCCTGATAAAACATAGCCACTGCTGTGCCTTCTTTGTAATTGTATCAGTGTGTTGGGCCCAGGATAGATCTTCAGAAATGTTGACACCCCAGGAACTTGAAACTGCTCACCCTTTCTTCTGTTGATCTCTTGATGAGGACTGGAGTGTGTTCCTTCGACTTCCCCTTCCTGAAGCTCACAATCAGTTCCTTGGTCTTATTGATGTTGAGTTCAAGGTTGCTGTTACAACACCACTCAACCAGCTGATCTATCTCAATCCTGTATTCACTCCTGTACTCAGTCCTCACTGAGATCCGTGATAACACCTATCCAATCCCCTACCAACACAATTTACGTGAGACTGGGCTACTGTGGCCATCGGAGATCCTTGCCTCGAGAACATACTAGGCTGCTGCTCTAAATTTCTGCATACATCTCACAGTTTGGTGCTCGAGGTTGTATTGGAGAGTATCACACGAGCTCTGCCCTTATAGAGAGAAGGTCGAGTACTTTCCATCTGCCCATGCGAAAGACATTCATTATGCATGTTCATAGACTGTTCTGCAATTGAGTGTACTCATCTACAGAGGCTTTCCTGACAGCCTCTCACCAGGAGTTCCTGACTGTAACCCTCATAAGTCTCCCTGGTTCCCGTGCATACAGAAAGTTCCTCATGCAGGCCAAACTCCTCTCAGAATTCCTCCCACTCTCCCCACACCCAATGTCTTCCGCTCCCTTTATAGTACCATACATGCATTTGGTATCAGCCGACCCAGATAGCTAGACGATCACTGCTTGGACAGGCTGACCTTGCTTTACAAAAGAGCCATATTGCTATAAAACTGTCCATGCTGCCATTCTCTGCAATGTGAACCCTGTTTTTCCATTAAATCTCAGGTTATACAATCCTGCAGGATGTTTTTCTCTTACGTTAATTCAGATTCAGATTCATCTATTTATCACCGGTACTGTACGTTGAAACATTCCGGCAACCGTGCCATTTGCATAGACTATCAACACAACCCAAGGTTGTGCTGGGGACAGCCTGAGAATGGCGCTACACAGTCTGGCACCAACATAGCATGTCCACAAAGTTCAGCAAGGCAACAGAGAACACAGCTAAATAGAACACACCAAATGACAAAGCAACACCAGCAACCCTTTCCTTTCATCCACCCATGCACATACACAGCACTCTAACCCGATGACAGGCCATCTTCTTCGGCCTCCAGCCTCCAGCACACTGGTAGATTGGTCCTTTGACTCCTCCAGCAGAGTCACAGAGATTTGAAGACTTATCATAAAATATATTTCAATAAATAAAATACAATTACGATGAACTGTAATTTGATCAGGTGATCTACTGCCACTATTTAACAGCTGAGGCCAACATTAGACTTGGAGGATGGATAAGGCTCAAATGAAAGGAACAATACATTTTGTTAATTGCTATTTTTAGTCACTCAATGCCATGGGGTACTACCTTCAATAATGCCTACCGTCTACCTTTCCATCCCTAGATTGCATTTTGAGAAATCTGATCATCTGGCTGTCCTCCTACCTGGATGAACTAGAGCTGGATGACAGTCTGTTGAGGGTTAGATCAGTGACGTTCAGAAATGGCAAACCAGGAAAGTACAAGAGATCCAGGTATGTCCTCCAGAAAGCCACCTCTCATGTGTAGTGGCAATTTCAGACCAAACATGAATCACAGACGATGCTCAACAGGGGAGGCAGGGCTTGAATTCTATCAAATCCTACAAAATAAAACCAAGCAACATATGTGGCAACAAAGTTCCACTCCAAACGAGCTTAATGTCTTCTATGCTCGCTTTGACCGACAGAACATGGAGGCACTTTCATGAACAGTCGAGTACTGAAGACCTGTAGAATCAACTGGCTGGAATGTTTAATGTCATCTTCAAACTTTCACTTCAGAGGTACCCGACTGCTTCAAGCAGGCCTCAATCATATCAGTGCCCAAGAAGAACGTGGTAACCTGCTTCAGTAACTATCACCCAGTAGCACTTACATGCACAGTGGTGAAGTGCTTTGAGAAGGTGGTCATGAAGTATATCAATTCCTGCCTGAGGACGGACTTGCATCCACTCCAGTTTGCCTGCTGTCACAACAGATGCAGTTTCGTTGGCTCTTCTCTCAGCCCTGGAACATCTGGGCAGTGAAGATTCTCAGAAGCATCAAGGTAGTCTTCAATGACTACAGTTCGACGTTCAATACTATCACCACCTCAAAACTAATCAATATTCTTCAAGACCTGGGCTTTGATAGCTCCCTGAGCAATTGGATCCTTGATTTCATCACTTGCAGAACCCCATCTGTATGGGATGGCAATAACAACATCTTCACTGTGCACCATCAGCACAGGTGAACCAGAAGGTCGTGTGCTCATTCCCCTGCCCTACTCGTTTTTACTGATAACTGTGAGGCTAAGTACGGCTCCACTGCCATATTTAACTCTGCTGATGATACCACTGCTGTTGGCCGGATCAAAGATGGTGGTGAATCAGCATATAGGAGGGAAATTTGGCTCTTTTGCCACAAAAACAACCTTTCATTCAATATCAGCAAAACCAAAAGCTGATTGTTGAGTGCATGAAGAGGAAACCAGAGGTCCATGAGCCAGTCCTCATTCGGGGAATGGAGGTGGAGAGGGTCAGTAACTTTAAATTCCTGGACGTTATCATAGCAGCACATAAGTACATTACAAAGAAGGCATGACCACATCTCTACTTTCTTAGAAGTTTGTGCCAATTCAGCATGTCATCGAAAACCTTGTCAAAGTTTAAATAAGAAATAGGAGCAGAACTAGGCCATCCGGCCCATCGAGCCTGCCCTGCCATTCAATAAGATCATGGCTGATCTGTCTATAAACTCAGCTCCACCTACTTGCCTTTTCCCCATAACCCTTAATTCCCCTACTATGTAAAAATCTACCTAACTGTATCTTAAATATATTTAGTGAGGAAGCCTCAACTGCTTCCCTGGGCAGAGAATTCCACAGATTCACCACTCTCTGGGAGAAACAGTTTCTCCTCATCTCCGTCCTAAATTTTCTCCCCTGAATCTTGAGGCTATGTCCCCTAGTTCTAGTCTCACCTACCAATGGAAACAACTTTCCTACTTCTATCTTATCTACCCCTTTCAAAACTCCTTCATCTCTGGAATCAACCTGGTGAATCTCCTCTGCACTGCTTCCAAAGCCAGTATATCCTTCCTCAAGTATGGAGACCAGATCTGCACACAGTACTCCAGGTGTGGTCTCACCAGTACCCTGTATAGTTGCAGCATGACCTCCCTGCTCTTGAATTCAATCCCTCTAGCAATGCAGACCAACATTCTGTTTGCCTTCTTAATAACCTGTTGTGCTTGCAAGCCAACTTTTTGTGATTCATGAACAAGCACTCCCAAGTTCCTCTGCACAATAGCATGTTGTAATCTTTCACCACTTAAATAATAATCTGCTCTTCTATTATTCCTTCCAAAGTGGATGATCTCGCACTTATAAATGTTGTATTCCATCTGCCAGACCTTGGCCCACTCACTTAACCTATCTATATCCCTCTGCAGACTCTTCATATTCTCTGTACAATTTGC
Organism: Mobula birostris; assembly: GCF_030028105.1. NCBI lineage: Eukaryota > Metazoa > Chordata > Chondrichthyes > Myliobatiformes > Myliobatidae > Mobula > Mobula birostris. Next base: position 104,650,463 of record NC_092377.1, read on the forward strand.
TTCTCCGCTCAGTCAATACACAGTGGAGAGTATCCTGATAGGTTGAATAACAGGCTAGTATGGAAATACCAACGGCCAAGAACACAAGAGCCTACAAAAGTTGGTGGATACAGCCCAGTCCATCACAGGAAAAGTCCTCCCCACCACTGAGCACATCTCCATGGTGTGCTGCCACAAGAAAGCAGCATCCATCATCAAGGACCCCCACTGCTGAAGAGAGAGTCATGCTCTCTTCTTGTTCCTGCCATCAGGAAGGAGGTACAGGTTCAGGAACTCCAGGTTCGCACCACCAGATTCAGGAACAGTTACACCCTGCGACTGCCAGGCTCCCGAACTAGCATAAATAAACTCAACCCTGAACTGATTCCACAGCCTTTCAAGGACTTCTCAACTCATGTTCTCAGAATTTGTTTCTTTATCTATTGATTGATTGATTGATTGATTTGCACAGTGTGCCTTCTTTGGTTCTTTGTTCTACTGCGAATGCCTGCAAGAAATTGAATCTTATTATAGTATATGGTGACATATACATACTTTGATAATAAATGTACTTGGAACTTCGAACTTTGAAGATATATCCCTAACCCTGTTGATTGGGCTGTCATTCACAGCTGAGATCCTCCATTGCCACTCCTTCTCCAGTCCAAGTCTATGTGAACAGTACTGCACTGCAACTGAAAATCCTACAGAAAGTAGTGGATACAACCCAGTCCATTATGGGTAAAGCCCTCCACACCATTGAGCACATTTACATAAAACTTTGACGCAGGAAAGCAGCATCCATCATCAGGGACCCCCACCACCCAGGATACACTCTCTTCTCGCCGCCGCCATCAGGAAGAAGGTACAGAAGCCTCAGGACTCACACCACCAGATTCAGAAACAATTATTACCCCTCACCCATCAGGCTCTTGAACCAGAATGGATAACTTCATTCAACTTCACTTTTCCCATCATTGAAATGTTCCTGTAATCCATGGATTCACTTTCAAAGACTCCTCATCTCATGTTCCTGATATTTATTGCTTATTTATTTATTATTATTACTTCTTTCTTTTTGTATTTGCACAATTTGTTGTCTTCTGCCCACTGGTTGAATACCCAAGTTGGTGTGGTCTTTCATTGATTCTATTCAGGTTATTATTCCCTTATGGATTTGTTCAGTATGTCCAGAAGCAAATGAATCTCAGGTTGTATAAGTTGACATACATGTTCTTTGAGAATAAGTTTACTTTTGAACTTTAGAACTTTTCTGAGATGTCTGTTCATGTCTCCAAGCTGGCAAAGGAGGGACCCAGCTGTGACTGTGAACACAATTAGTGTGGTGACCTAGTGATGTAATATCCAAATGTTATTGCTCCACAGATTTGAGAGACTAAAAGTAAAAACTGTCAATTTGTTTTTCCATCCACTTTGTATTTATTACTCTCCCAGGAAAATTCTGTACAAGCAAATTTTGTTGTATATCTCAAACATTTGGCTGGCATTTCTTGAAGGCAGGTTTCTGTAATGCAATCGGCCATAACTCAGTGGTCACCTGTACGGCAGAGCGCTGCTAAGAATCTACTGCAGTCACTGCAAATTCTAGGATACATGGTGAGAACTACAAACACTAGCAATGCATCGATTGGAACGGACAAGCTGAGCCCTACAATGTCTGTTTCAGGGTGGAGTTATGCAAAGACCCCTCAAAGACACAGCTGTGTTAACCTGCGATATTGAAACATCAGACTCAGTTAAATGATGGACACTAATTACGAGCAGATTCTCCTTGATGACACTGTCCATGGAACTGGTCCAATACCCTCCCGAGAATGGAAATCGGCATTGTTACCCTATAGGATGCTAATTTTCAACTTAATGAGGTGCATTATGACTGCCAGTAACACCTAGCAGAAGTGAAATCTGACTATTGCCTCTAACATACCTAACAGCAAGAACTCAACATACGAAGAACAACCCAAATGATTTTCTGCAAGGTAATTCCATGTTGTAAGGATGAACTCATACCTCTGCCATGGGTTTCTCATATACATCCTCCCCTGGATTTTTCTCCTGGAAGTGACAGGCATCTCGATACAGTGTCCGCAAAATCTTCTCAGGAACAGCCAGACCGTAATAAGCTTCAAGAGACTCTGGATTTACCTTGTCTGACTTCAGCAGGTGAATTACATCTTCTCGAGCCTGTGAAGATTGATTAAAGCATGTTTACATTTAACTCCAAACCTAGCTCATAATTGAAGGGGTAATGAAGACAAGTGAACCCAATGTAATATTTTATAGGATAATAAATCTCAGTAAAATACAGCATATTTATTTACAATGAATTACCTCCCACCCCACATAACATCAAATAGCAGACGTTCACTCTACATGATTGGTTTATCCCTGGGCTGTGTATGTCCCATACTGTGCAAAGGTCTCAGGCACATATAAAAAAATCTGCAAAGCAAAGATACTTTCAAAGATAATGAATCAAAAGTTTGTAAATATCCAAGAAATTACTGTAAAGAGCAGTGAACAAAAAAATCTAAATCTAATCAATATTTGATGTGATTACCATTTGCCTTTAAAACTGCATCAATTCTCTTAGGTACACTGTTGTGCTAGTGGGTTGTTCCAAGCATCTTGGAGAACTTGCCACAGTTCTTCTGCAGACTTTGGCTGTCTTACTTGCTTCTGTCTCTTGCTGTTGAGATCAGGGCTCTGTGGAGACCGTACGATCTGCAACTCTGTAAAAGATCTAGTGTGCCTAACACTTTCGCACAGTACTGTATGTATGTATGCATTTATTTATGTGTGTGTATACATGTATGTACTGTTTGTATTTGTTCAAGTTTATTGTCATCTGACTGTACATATATACAACCAAATGTTCCTCCGGACAGCCATGCACCAACAAAACATAAAACAAAATATTACCATAAATAAGGTAATAAAATATAATTCAAAAAGGCATGTAGTGCACAGCACAGGTAAACAGGAAATAGCAAACTTCTAGAGACGGGACCTCGGTGGTGGCAGGGCATCTATTAGTCTCACAGCCTGAGGGAAGAAGTTGTTACCAGTCTGACAGTCCTCGTCCTGATGCATCTGAACCTGCTTGCTGATGGTAGTGGGTCAAAGAGATTGTGCAATGGGTGGTAGGGATCCTCAACAATGTTTCAGGGCCTTTGTATACAACACTCTTAGCAAACGTTGATAACGGGGGGAAGGGAGACTCTGGTGATCCTCTCGGCAGTTTTTACTGTCGTCTGATGGGTCTTTAGTTTCTCATCCATTTACTCATTCAGAGATACAGAACAGTAAAAAGCCCTTCCAGCCTAATGAGCCCATGCAGCACAATTACACCCATGTTACAGTTTGTGCCTGGGCTTGAAGTCTTCATTATTAAAAAAGATAATTCAGACAAGATCTCACATGGGAGTCTGGTCCAAAAAGCAATGGTCGTGATTGATTTTGTGATTGGAAACCTGTGTCCAGTATTTTGCCACAGGGATTCGTCCTGGGGCCCTTCCTTCTTGTTATATGTATTAACACATTGGATTTGAATGCAGGAGGTGTGAACAGCAAGTTTGCAGATGATATAAATACTGGTGGTGGTGTTGACGGTGGGGAGGGCAGTGAGAGGCTACAGCATCATGTCAATCAATTGGTAAAATAGGCTGAGGAATGATGGATGGAACTTAATCCCAGTAAGAGTAGGACAATGCACTATGGAAGACTAATTAGGTAGAACATACACAATGACTGGTAGGGCCATAGGGAGTATCGAGGGCTTCGGTGTAGAAGTCACATAGGCAGCACGGTAGAGTAGCAGTCAATGCAAATGCTTTACAGCGGCACCGTTCACTGATCAGTGTTTGGATCCCACCACTATCCGTAAGCAGCCTGTGACTATGTGGATTTCCTCCAGGTGCTCCGGTTTCTTCCCACATCCCAAAGTTAAGATTAGTAAATGGTGGGCGTGCCGAGTTGGAGCCAGATGCGCAGCGACACCTGTGGGCTACCCTGGTACAATCCTGGGGCTGTGCTGTCAATGATGCATTTCACTGTGCATTTCAATGTTTCAACGTGAATGTGGCGAATAAAGCTTTAAAAGGATCCCGGAAAATGACAGCATCAGTAATTAGGTGGTAAGGAAGCCAATGGGTACCTTGCCTTCATTAGCTGGACGCAGAATTTAAGAGCAAGGAAACCTTGGTGCAACTTTATAGAACATTCATAGTTGGATTACTGCAATTTGAACACTGCACCACAACAAGAGAGGGTGCAGAGTAAATTCACCAGCACTTTGACTGTTACAGGGTGTTTCAGTTGTGAGGAGAGATTGGATAGACTAGATTTCTTCTCCTTAGAGAGTAGAGCTATATCAAACTACAAAGGGCACGAATGAGGTGGGCAGCAGGAAATGTCCCCCCACCTTCACGTGGCAGAGATATCAAAATCAGTAGACATAGGTTAAAGGTAAGAGGTAGAAAGCTTACAAGGGTTCTGATGTTGTCATACAGAGGTGTGGAACACGCTGCCTGGGGGAATACAACATTTAAGAAACTCCTAGTCAAACTGGTCAGGCAGCATCTGTGGAGAGAGAAGCAGTGTAATGCTTCAGTCGTAGACCTTCCATTGGCAGCAGACCAAGAGAATCCCAATGATGCTGGCAGAGAGAGACGGTGACGGCCTGAGAGGAGTGGTTAATCATAGCTGTTCTGTCCAAAAGGGGGTGTAAGTAGAGGCAGTCGGTTAAGAACTATGAAAAGAAAAAGACAAGGCTGGAATGGTAAGTTGCAGGGCACAGCAGCTTCAGGTGCTCTGAGATAAAGGAGAGTGCTGGAAATACTCAGTAGATCAGGCAGCTGTGAAGAAAGGAGGAAATCTAAATCGCCATTCCAGATGGATAACCGGAGGTCATGAGTGGTCAGTTCTAACATGAACTGGAAGTGTTGGTTTTCTGAAATTTTGGAATTAATACTGATCCCAGAGGGCTGCAACATCACTGGACCTATTATCTAAAAGTGACCTGTCCATTAGTTAGAGTTATGGATTCACACAACATGGAAACTTGCCCTTCAGCCCATCTAGTCCATGCTGACCAAGATGCCCATCTGCACTGGTCTATTTGCCTCCATTTTGTACACTTGCATAAAATTACCTTTCTGTTCTCTACTCCAGTAAGTAACATCCTAGGCTTCCCACCCACTCCCTCGAGTCCTGGCACCATTCTTGTACATTTATTCTCCACCCTTTTCAGATTATGTGACAGATGCGTAAAGATCTGAATCCCTGCATCATAGCTTCTAATATTCACCCTGTTGCATGAAATTTGGGCCAAATTCCTTCTGACAGAAGGGTTCCACTGATCCACTGGGTGAGGAAGGTAAGGGGACAGGAAAGTCCAGAGAGTGGGAGAAGGACTGTGAGGTCAGGCAAGGTGTCCTTGTGCGTAATCTACAGATAGCTAAGGTGAAGATATAGGAGGGCAAATGGTGGGTCTGTCTTTATTACAAGAGGATTTGAATCCAAGCAGTCCTACTGCCCTCCAAGAGGCTCACGACCTTGCCGTGCTTTGGAGGTTTGTGTGCCATAATGACCAGACAGCTACGTTGGCTGGAGTTATGCTTTGGCTCTTGGTAGGGTCACCCATGCCAAACAGGTCAAAGGGTAGAGGCCAAACTAAAAGTGGTCCACCAGTCCTCCAGGTTAGGGATAACAACCCTGACTGGTAAAACAAAACTGTTACAGAAACAACAATGAAGAATCTTTCTACGTCCGAGTCCGATGGTGTTCCTGAGTCTTGCATGACTGACAGTACTGAAAGCTGACAGGAGGATACTGATATGATGAAGGAAGCTCTGAGCGCTACCAGAGATGGAGGACATTCATTGCTGCCCTAAATGCCAGTGGCATAAGTAAGTAAGTCCTATTGGATTTCAGCATCTCTGGAGAATTGTGAACATAGTGTACTTTTAGGGTAGGAAGAATGTTCTTGCTTCAGGGGATTTCACTGCACTGGTTCCTGTGGTGTGCTGTGAGTACACAAGAACGACAAGTGATTGAAATGTGAATTCTCAGACTGCCCAACAAGCTGGATCCAGGCAGGATGTTTCCCTGGGCGGAGGAGGTTGGAACCGGAGACCACGTCCACTCAGAATGATGGTGAGGGGCCCGCTTAGGGCTGAGGTGGGGAGAGATCCCTTCCTCTCAAGGTTAACCTTCAGAATTTCCTACCCCAGAGGCCCGGTCACCGAGTTCATTTAAAACAGAGATGGATCGATTTCTGAATGTTAATGGAATCACATGACATGGGGACCTATCCTGGAAAATATCACAGAGGCAAAAGATCAGCACTTTCTTGATGCACGGCAGAGCCTAGCTCAAGGGGGTGGGTGGGGGGAGGAGAGCACAGATAGTCTTACACCTGCTCCAAATTCTCACGCTCTCATTTTGCTTTTATGTACAGTGCCAACTGCTGGTTCGGCATCGATATCCAGGGGAGAAAAAATAGTGCACGGCTGAAGCTGGTCTATCTCTGCCATCAACACATCAATGGAGTTGCCCCAGTGGCCACATGACACTTTAGGGAGGGACATTCCCCTGGGTGTATCAGTGGCCCAAATCATTCCTGTTTACTTATTTACCATGGAGAACATGCTAACTGGTTGCATCACCGTCTGGTATGGAGGGGCCAATGGACAGAAATGGAAAGAGCCACAGAGGGTTGAAAACGCTGTCAACCCCATCGTGGCACTAGGTTCCCATCACTGAGGACCCCCACCCAGGACATGCCCTTTTCTCATCACTACCACCAGAGAGGAGGTACAGGAGCCTGAAGACCCATATTCAACACTTCAGGAACAGTTTCTTCCCCTCTGCCATCGGATTTCTGAACAGACGAACAGACGATAAACCAACCCATGAAAACAATCTCACTATATATGCTTTCCTGTGTGTGTATGTATGTGTGTGTGTGTATATACACACACACCCAGTATGCCCTGAGAAAGGTTTCACCACTGCTAATGTAATAGTTTCTCTGTAGCACCAGTGTTTGGGTTATGACCAGAGATAACAGGGACTTTGGAATGTGTGTCATCCAATGAGGGGAGTGTTGTTTCTTTCTTGCGCGTCTGAGTGGAGGTATTCGCGGTCTTTTGTCAGTGAGAGGTGAGGAGAGAAGATGTGAGAGGAGTGGACTTGAAGTGAGGGTCCGGGAGTCGATGGGGAACTAATGGACAGAAATCCATGAGCTCCAACGTGCACAATAGACTGTTTCATTAAAATGGGCCCCTTTTCTTTTTGTTTTCTTTACTAACCCTCTAGATAAATTAAGAATTACGAAGCTCAATCATTTAATTGCATATGGTGTACTGTCTGATATCTCGTGGTACTCTTAAGGAACATAAACTAACTGAAAAGAATGGCAGGGATACCCTTCGTTATTTTGTGACACAACGCCGCTTAATTAGTACAGAAAACTTTTGCCAGACAGCTTCTAACTATCACCAGTTGCATGCACTTGCATGGCCGTTAGACACTACACCGTGCTTATAGTGAACAGTTTTAAATAGTATCAGTTGTATGTGTTTGTGTTCATAAAAGTAATGATTTTTGTTATTGCTGGTTGACAAGAAATAAGCAGTAAGACAATTCAGAATTGTTTTGCTCCCTGCAGTTTCTAGCATGCAGGTTTGGAGATGCCAGAAATGGCCAGGAGTGAAAATGAAACAATTTCACTACTCCAACAAGTTAGAATCTAGGAAGACTTTGAAGGTATCGGCAATCATCTTGAATGTTACAATGAAAACAAAGATTTGGTCTTCAGCATCATTATTTGAAATCAGTCCATTATCTGCACTAGGTGTCTGATTGGATTTTGTTCATTTACTGCTAAAAGAATGTGAAGTGGATGAATTCTTCTGTTGTTAAGTATTAGGAACCAACACAAGGTTTTATAGCACTGCAGTAGTATTGGTAGTAATCCAATTTGTTCTGTATTTCATTTAAATACATAATTTATTACTCAGTTTGTCTTTGTTATAAATTTTTTACTCCATGAAACTTCAGCTAATTGGGACAGCTACTAAATTGGGCCATAATGTACTGGTCCTAATACGTCCCAATTAAAGGCAATCACTGTATATATGTTATTCATTTATATACTATCTATGTATATAACCTTTTCTTATTGTAATTTGTTAAATATTGCACTGTACTACTGCCACAAAACAACAAATCCCGTGCCACAAACAAGTGTCTCTGCCTGAAACGTCAACTCTTTACTCTTTTCCATGGATGCTGCCTGGCCTGCATTTTGTGTGTGTTGCTCAGCAGTTCCCTGTATTTCACTGATGCGTCAGCCTGGATTACACTTCAGACTAGAAACTACAGTCTACACTTCAGAGGTACTGCTGCCAAGTGATCTACTAGACCCATGCTTTCTTGACCTTATTCTGAGTTGGTTTCGTATCTACAGGTAGGTCCCAACAAATGAAAGAACACAGCGTATTCAAGTAGTTGTAGGTATAGAGTCATAGAGCAATAGAGCTCCACATCAGGCCCTTCGACCCGTCTGCTCCTTGCTAGACTGTTATTCCACCTAATTTCATCCACCTGCACCTGGACTAGAGCCCTCCGATCCACATCCCTGTCCAAACCTCTCTTAACCATTAAAATTGAACCCACATCCATCACTTCCGCTGGTTTCACGCTCTCACCACCCTCTGAGTGAAGAAACTCCCCCTCATGCTCCATTTAATCATTAATCCATGACTTGGACTACTAGTTTTAATCTCATTTAACCTCAGTGCAAAAAGCCTGCTTGCATTTATCCTACCTATACTCCTTATCATTTTGTTTATGAAGTCAATTTTACAGAAATGTTTAAAACTATGGGAGGCATAGATAAGGTGGATGGGAACAATCTTCTCCCTGGGGTAGGGAGGTCCTAAACTAAGGGGCATAGGTTTAAACTGAGGGAGGAGATTTTTAAAAGGGACCTGAGGGGCAACATTTTTACACAGAGGATGGTCAGTACATGGAACGAGCTGAGGAAGGGTTGAGGCAGGTACAATTAACTTGTAAACTCGATTAGCTCCATCATGGGCACCAGCCTCCGTAACATCCAGAACATCTTCGAGGAGCTGCCGCAAAGACAAGAAATTTCACGTGATATTAAACCTGAATCTGATTCTGATCCCTTAAGAAGCACTCGGGTGGGTGCATGGAGTGATGCAGCCTGAAGGGTTTGGGCCGAAGGCAGGAAACTGGGACTAGCTTGGTTGGCACTGTGTCAGCACGGACTATGACTCTATAAATCTATGAAGGCTTTGCCTAAAATCTTGGCTATTTCACATAATTACTCTGCTTCATTTGACACTCTCGCCATCTTCCTCCCCAAATCATGTGACAAAGCTAGAGTTCTGTACAATGCCCCTGTTCTAGATAAAGAGCTAAACAAGAACAGCTGGAAATAATTGTATGGTTGAAAGAAATAATTCTCATTGCAACTCAAACCAGATCTGACAAAGACATTTCACACATACACATGGAATGTACGTGGTCATCCATTATGAAATCCTTGCGGAAACTAAACGAAACATTCCAGTGAGGTCATTGCAAGAATGGAATGTCCTCGCGTAGACTCAAATGGCTGTCTATTGGAGAAAAACTGAATTAGTGTCACAGCATCCCTTGTCCACCACGTCTCTACCTCCCATCCTCTACACTAAGTGGCCACTTTACTAGATACTTAATAAAATGGCCACTGAGTGTATGTTTGTGATCTTCTGCTGCTGTAGCCCATCCAGTCCAAGGTTTGACATGTTGTATGTTCAGAGATGTTCTTCTGCACACCATTGTTGTAATGCTTGGTTATTTGAGTTACTGTCGCCTTCTTGTCAGCTTGAACCAGTCTGGCCATTCTCCTCTGACCTCTCTCATTAACAGTGCATTTTCGCCACAGAACAGCTGCTCACTGGACGTTTTTGTTCTGCCTCCCGCAACCATTCTCTATAAACCCTAGAGACTGCTGTGCCTGAAAACCCTCAGCAGCTTGGCAGTTCCTGAGGGATGCAAACCACACTGTTTGGAACCAATACTCATTCCATGGTCAAAGTCACTTCAATCACATTTCTTCCCCATTCTGGTGTTTGGTCTGACAACAACTGAACCTCTACCACAGTGCAAATTTTTATGCACTGAGCTGCTGCCCCATGATTGGCCGTTCAGATATTTGCATTAATGCGCAGGTTTACCTAATAAAGTGGCTGCTGACTGTATATCCAACCTTCCGTCCTTAGACTCACTTTACACCGCACGCTGTCGGAGCAGTGCTGCCAGGATAATAAAGGACACGACCCACCCAGACAATACACTTTTCGTCCCTCTTCCCTCCGGGAGAAGGCTCAGGAGCTTGAAGACTCATACGGCCAGATTTGGGAACAGCTTCTTTCCAACTGTGATAAGACTGCTGAATGGATCCTGACTCGGATCTGGGCTGAACCCTCCAAATATCCGGACCTGCCTCTCGGTTTTTTTGCACTACCATATTTTCCCTTTTCTATTTTCTGTTTATGATTTATAATTTAAATTTTTAATATTTACTATCGATTTGCACTCTAGGGAGCGTGAAGCGCAGAATCAAATATCGCTGTGATGATTGTACGTTCTAGTATCAATTGTTTGGCGACAATAAAGTATAGTATATAAAGGTGAATTGAAAGGCAACGGTGACATATTGAAAAATATATAAAGTGAGAATGGGAAGTATGTTGTTTGTTGGTTTATTTTCAGCTACCTAACCCAAGCTGTACTTCATATTTGCACAATTAAGGAACAAACTGACCCAGAATTATTCTGCAAAGGACAGTATCGGTGGTACCTCTGACATCAAAGCAGACAGGCCGATGGATGTTTCTGAAATCCTCTGTGCACTGAGATCGGATTGTCTTTTGGGGTGCAAATTATTCATGGCATTGTTTTATGAGTATTTAATATCTCAGGAGATATGCCTTTCGCTTTTATTTAAACAGAGCAATTAGGTTCCATTGAAACATAAATACTTGATACACACGCGTGGACTCGATTCAGAGAAAAACATTGCCATCCTTTCAGCTGGAGGTTGAAAATGGTAGTTTCCAAACCTTTCAATGGGTTTCTCATTGGGTCTCTGTAGAGCCCCATCTTCTATCCAGAGACTACTACCCCTGAGGTCCTGTTTTGCAGCTTTGAGCCTCACTCCCTATATTCTCACTCCTTTTCCTGCCTATGTCATTGGTGCCAATATTTATCAGCACTTCAGTCTGCTTACTCTCCTCCTTCAGAATGCTGTGGACCCAATTCGAGTCATCCCTGGCCCTGGCACCTGAGAGGCAATACATCATCCGGGTGTATCTTTCACGTCTGTAGAATCTCCTGTCTCCTCGTCTAACTATGGAATCCCCTATCACTACTGCACTCTTCTCCCCCTTCCCTGCTGAGCCACACAGCCAGAGGCCTGGGCATTGTGGCTTTCCCCTGGTAGGTCCCCCACCCAACAGTGTCCAAAGCAGTATACCTGTTATTGAGTAATATTGGTTGTCAATAATCCTATATGACACAGAAGTTTGTGTCTCCTAAAGGAAACTTGGCTGTGATTTTCATATGAGGCAGTAGTTTTTCTGTTCTGCCAACAGAAAGTCTGATGGGGGGTGGGGTCAGGACTGGGCAATCCCAGGACAGTGTCTACACTGTAAAGGAGTGTTCAGCTAATAATGACCAAGAACTTAGCAGATAACTCACATCTGAGCAGAACTGAGAGCTGCAAAGAGAACTGGGATAACCTGCAGAAGGAAATAAAAAGGGTGGTGGAATGGGGAGACTGGTGGGAGGTGAAGTTCATCATGGAGAAAGCAGTGTTGCATTTCATGAGGATGAAGGAAGAGGAGCAACAATAGATACTATTCAAATGGGATCTTGTGTCAGGGTGCATTGACCATTGACAATGGTAGGGCAGACTGAAGAAGCGGCTAATAGGGTAATCACAGTTTATTAATAAAGGCAACAGGGTGTAAAAGCAAAGAAGTCACACTGAACCTTTATAAAATAGTGGCGTGGCCTCGGTGAGAGTATTGCATTGAATGTCACTCTGTAGGAAGGATGCTGAGAGGATGCAGGGGAGATGGAAGATGCCTTACTTCTCTGAAGAAGAGAAGGCTGAGAGAAGATCTGCTAAAAGTAAAAAGGATCATGAGGGGTCTGGATAGAGGGCACCCCTTTGATTGAGCAGGTCTTTCACTGGAGGTCACAAAGCAGAGGAGAACTGTGACTGACATGAGGGGAACATTTGTTGAACACCATAAACACAAAAAATTCTACAGATGCTGGAAATCCAAAGCCACCCATACAAAATGCTGAAGGACCTCAGAAGGTCGAGCAGCATCTTTGGCAAATAATAAATAGCTGACGTTTCAGGCCAAGACCCTTCTTCAGGACTGGAAAGAAAGGTGGAAGACACCAGAATAAAAAGGTGAGGGGTAGGGAAGAAGGATTGCTAGAAGATGGTAGGTGAACCTCCTCTGAACTTCCTTCAATGTCAGCACATCCTTTCTTAAATAAGGGGTCCAAAACTGCTCACAATACTCCAAGTGAAGCCTCACCAACGCCTTATAATACTTCAGCATTATATCCTTGATTTTATAATCTAGTCCTCTCAAAGTTAATGCTAACATTGCATTTGACTTCCTTACCACCAATTCAACCTGCAAGTTAACCTTTAGAGGATTCTGCACAAGAACTCCTAAGTCCCTTTGCATCTGATTTTTAAAAATTTCTCCCCATTTAGAAAATATACTATGCCTTTATTTTTTTCTACCAAAGTGCATGACCCAATTCTTTGCCCATGCTCCCAATCTGTCTAAGTCCTTCTACAGACTCCCTGCTTCCTCAACGTTAGCTGTCAACCCACCTATATTTGCATCATCAGCAAACTTGGGCACAAAGACATCAATTCCATCATCCAAATCATTGACATATAATGTGAAAAGAAGCGGTCACAATACCAGCCCCTGCAGAACACCACTAGTCACTGGCAGCCGAACAGAAAAGGCCCCTCTTTGCCCCCTGCCAGTCACCCGATCTGCTATCCATGCTAATAACTTTCCTGTAATACCATGGGCTTTTTTCTTGTTAACTAGCTTAATCTGTGGCACCTTTGCAAAGGCCTTCTGAAAATCCAAGTACACAACATCCACCAATTGTCCTTTTACTGTCCTGCTTGTTATCTTCTCAAAGATTTTGAACAGATTTGTCAGAGAAATTTTTCCCTTAAGGAAACCATGCTGACTTTGTTCTTCTTTATCATGTAATTCCAAGTACCCCAAAACCTCATCCTTAATAATGGACTCCAACATCTTTCCCACCACTGAAGTAAGGCTAACTGGCTTGTAATTTCCTTTCTTCTGTCTCCTTACCTTCTTGAAGAGTGGAATGACATTTACAATTTTCCAGTCCTCTGGAACCATGGCAGGATCTAATGATTCTTGGAAAATCATCACTAATGCCCCCACAATCTCTTCAGCTAGCTCTTTCAGAGCCCTGGGGTGTAGTCCATCTGGTCCTGGTAACTTATCTACTTTCATACCTTTCAACTTCCCAAACACCTTCTCCTTAGTAGTAGCAACTGTACTCACTTCTACCCCCTGAGACTATGAAATTTCTGGCATACTGCTATTGTACCCCACAGTGGAGACTGATACAAGATACTTAGCAAGTTCATTGGCCATTTCTTTGTCCCCATTACAACCTCTTCAGAGTCAATTATCAGCAGCTGAATATTCAGTCTTACATCTCTTTTACTCTTTATATAAATGAAAAAAAATGTTTTAGTTGTTGGTTTTTAGAAGCTTTCTTATTCTCTAACTTCCCACTAATTTTTGCTATATTATATGCCCTCTATTTTGTTTTTATACTGTCCTTGACTTCCCTCGTCAGCCATGGTTGCTTCATCTTCCCTTTAAAATGATTCTTCATCTTTAGGATGTATCCATCCTAAGCCTTCTGAACTGTTTCCAGAAATTTGAGCCATTGCTGTCCTGCCATCACCCCTGCTAATGTTCCCTTCCAATCAACTTCTCCCTCTCAAACAACAGGGTGAGTTCAATAATATTATGATCACTGCTTCCTTAGGGTTCCTTTACCATAAGCTCCCTAATCAAAACTGCTTCATTGCACAACACCCAAACCAGAATTGCCTTTTCTCTTATGGGTTCAATCACAAACTGCTCTAAAGAGCCACCTTGTAGGCATTCTACAAATTCCCTCTCTTGGGATCCAGCACCAACCTGATTTTCTCAATCTACCTGTATATTGAAAATCTATCTGCTGAATCTCTTATGTTTATGAAGCACTGGTAGGTGATCAGTGAATACCTGTGAGTTAAGAGAAACAGTTAATATTTCAGATCAAAACAAATTTTTCATTGTACCTATACATCATTTTACTCGTGTACTGTATACGACAATAAACTTGACATGAGCTCGTCCTAACTTGACCCTGTGAGATTATACTTCAGATCTTCGGCAACTGCAGTGTTTATTTCTCATTTCTTGTGTGGTTGGGTTTGGGGAACTCCAGAATCAAAAACCTCTGCAGTGCACTAGCAAGGCTCATCTCTGTGAATTGTGTTGTAATAATTAATTGGACGGTGAATGCTTTTTTTTCCAAATCTGTAGAGAAGACTGAACTTTGAACAGCAGGCACTCCACAAAACAACTCCCTCACAATTTTATACCGTTCTCTGACTTCTACTGGACTATTAATGGATATGAACTTCTCACATGGTTCCTGTTAAGCAGTCAGAGACTTTTACTTTTTTTTAAACCCTGCCCTCGCAAGCCTGTTCTGCTCTACTGCCAAGACAGCCCGCAGGATGATGTCATTTTTCTCAGAACGGAGCAGTCAGGCAGGGAGGTTTGTTAATATAATTACTTATCTGCACACTGGCCTTCAGCCAAAGTCTATCACGCTCTAAGTCTCTGAACATTAACCCTAACAATAGAGTATTTCCAGATGAGCAACGAGTAGATCTGTCTAAAAAGCAGTCACAATGGCCATGCTTACACTTGGCCACCATTGCTACATGTGCTTTATCGGCAGGTTGCAGCCTGCCTAATCAATGTGACAGCTGGTCAGTCATATCAAGAGATCAGTCAGTACTTTCTACAGATCTCAGCAGTGATGGGATTTCTCATATACCTTGTGTCCACATAAATCTAGAAAAGTTAACAATGAACGTTGGAGATGGACTCTTTTAGCTGCTTTCCATGATGGCTGAGTATAGGCAGACTTAATTTTTACCACTTTATACCTCCATTTCAAGGATCAACTTCAGGAATCAACTTTAATTGCCGTACACATTTACACATACTTGGAATTTGCTGTGGTGTTTTAGTGCAATATGCAATGCAGAAACAACATTCAACCAATACAAAGAATAAAAATATAAAGTTTGAGGTTAAAGTACAGATATGGAATAAAATGTACATAAATTCATAAATACCAGTGTGTATTTATGATATAAGCCATGTTATAAAAAGTGGTTTAAAATCTCTGTGTGAGTTAGAACTGAAGTAATTCATACTGTGGTGAATATTTGTAACTTGTTAGACCAGAGTGTTGTAAATGCTCAGTCAATGAACACGTTTAAGACCATAAGACCATAAGACATAAGAGCAGAATTAAGCCATTTGGCCCATCGAGTCTGTCCTGCCATTCCACCATGGCTGATTAATTATCCCTCTTAACCGCATTCTCTTGTCTTCTCCCTGTAACCTTTGATACCCTTATCCTAATCAAGCATCTATCAACCTTTAAATATACCCAATGACTTGGCCTCCACAGCAATGAATTCAACAATTTACCACTCTCTGGCTAAAGAAATTCCTCCTCATCTCTTTTGTAAAGGCACATCCTTCTATTCCGAGGCTGTGCCCTCTAGTCCTGCACTCCCCCACTGTAAGAAACTTCCTCTTCACGCCCACTCTATTGAGGCAATTCAATATTTGATAGGTTTCAATGAGATCCCTTCCCCACTCTTCTAAACTCCAGCAAGTACAGGCCCAGAGCCATCAAGCGCTCCTCAGACATTAATGATTTCATTCCCAGAATCATTCTCACAAACAATCTCTCGACCCTCTTCAATACCAGTACGTCCTTTCTTATATAAGGGGCCCAAAACAGCTCACAACACTCCTGGTGCACTCTGACAAATGCTTTATAAAACCTTGGTATTACATCCTTGCTTTTATATTCTTGTCCTCTTGTAATGAATGCTATTGTTGCATTTGCCTTCCTTACCACCGACTCAAATTGCAAGTTAACCCTTAGAGCAGGGGTCCCCAACCTTTTTTGCACCGTGAACTGGTTTAATATTGACAATATTCTTGTGAACTGGCCGACGGGGGTGGGGGTGTGGTGGGGGTGTTAATCACAACCGGAATATAGGTGATAAGTCAACGATAAGTCAATTATAGGTGGTTAATACACTCGATTTCGTTTCTAAAAGGGTTTATCTAATGAATTTAATATTAAACACACAGCGCATATTTTCCGCACATGAATATAGTGATAAGTCAATCATAAATCACTTATAAGTCAACAGCATCATAACTTTTTAAGTAATGTTTGGATATTAAACACACATATTTTCCTCGTATGAACATATAGTGAAGTAGTGAAGACGGCGAATGCAATGTTGGCATTCATTTCTAGAGGAATAGAGTATAGGAGCAGGGATGTGATGTTGAGGCTCTATAAGGCGCTGGTGAGACCTCACTTGGAGTACTGTGGGCAGTTTTGGTCTCCTTATTTAAGAAAGGATGTGCTGACGTTGGAGAGGGTACAGAGAAGATTCACTAGAATGATTCCGGGAATGAGAGGGTTAACATATGAGGAACGTTTGTCCGCTGTTGGACTGTATTCCTTGGAGTTTAGAAGAATGAGGGGAGACCTCATAGAAACATCTCAAATGTTGAAAGGCATGGACGGAGTGGATGTGGCAAAGTTGTTTGCCATGATGGGGGAGTCTAGTATGAGAGGGCATGACTTAAGGATTGAAGGGCGCCCATTCAGAACAGAAACGCGAAGAAATTTTTTTAGTCAGAGGGTGGTGAATCTATGGAATTTGTTGGCACGGGCAGCAGTGGAGGCCAAGTCATTGGGTGTATTTAAGGCAGAGATTGATAGGTATCTGAGTAGCCAGGGCATCAAAGGTTATGGTGAGAAGCAGGGGGACTGGGACTAAATAGGAGAAAATGGATCAGCTCATGATAAAATGGTGGAGCAGACTCGATGGGCCAAATGGCTCTTTGTCTTATGGTCTTATGGTCTTATAAAAACATTGCAACACACCAATATCGCTGAATCAGTGGGAGCCCTGGGCCTGTTTCCCTGCAACAAGACGGTCCTATCGAGGGGTGATGGGAGACAGTGATACTCGAAGGGGGTTCCTTATGTCCAGTCTATTCTGCAATTTAGTTTTCGTTGCATTCATTGCAGAAAACCCCGCTTCACAGAGATCTGATGTTGGAAATGGAAGCAACGCTTTCAGTGCTTTCGTTGCTATCTCGGGATATTCAGCCTTGACTTTGATCCAGAATTCCGGCAGAGATATTATGTCAAACATACTTTTCGGCCCACCATCATTTGCAAGCTCGAGGTGTTGATTTTCTTCCTGCGCTGACAAGGATGATTCACCGGGGACATTCACAAATGGGTCACGGACCCATTCCTTTGCACGTCTTGGGTCATTTTTGGTTGGGAAGTAACGCTCGAATTCTGTCGACAGCGGAGTTAGGTGATCACGCACCAGCTGTGAGAAAGACGGTGCAGCCTCAGTCTCTCCCAATATCCCAGTTAATGTTGGGAACATGTCAAATATGCCCCTGTCCACTCACCGTCCCCACAGCTCCAGTTTGGCTTTGAAAGCAGACACATTATCTGCCAACTTGAAGACAGTTGTCATTCTCCCCTGAAGTGACAAATTGAGTTCATTGAGCAGGTTGAAGATGTCACACAGATAAGCGAGTTTTGCTATCCACTCCTCGTCACTGAAGTGGGCTGCCAGTGGTAACTTTTTACCTGAAAGAAATCTCTGTAACTGCTCCCTTAACTCAAAAACCCTGGCCAGGGCTCTCCCCCTTGATAGCCACCTGACTTCAGTGTGTAAGAGAAGGCGTTCGTGCTCTGTATCCATTTCCTCACAAAGCTGCTCAAACAGACGTGAGTGAAGGGGTTTTGCTTTGATGTGATTGATAAGTTCAACAATTTCAACTGAAAGAGAAACCTGTGCCATCTTGTTAGCTGCAGCTTCTCCCAACAGTTCACGGCACAGGTCCTTGGCAGCAGGCAGAATCAATTCCTCACCAACAGTGAAAGGTTTCTTAGCCTTAACAATACGGCTAGCCACTAAGTACGACGCTCTCAGAGCAGCAGCATTTGTGGAGGTGGTGGCTCTCAGCACTTGCTTCTGTTCTGCTTGGTCATGTTTTTTCCGCTCAGAAAACTCAACGGTTTGTCCTTAAGTGCAGGGTGCTTGGACTCAAGGTGCCGAAGCAGTTTTGAGGGCTTCATTGCCTCATTAGATAGTTTGTCTCCACATATCACACACTGGGGGCTTGGAGCATGCGAGTCACAGGTCGCAATAAAGACATATTTTATGAATGACTCGTCGTATTTTCTGTTGAAGGAAACTTTCTTCTTTTTTGCAGTCTCGGCCTCAGCTGTCTCTGCGTTTTCATCATTGTTAGGCCTTTTATGTCCCCTACCATCTCTTCCAAAGAAACTCTCAAGCGACGTTTGTTTTTTGCTCATCGAATAGTTGTAGGTTAATGACTGACTGGTGACCTCACGTGCGTAATGACCTTACGTGCGTTCAAGTTCAACAGTGGGCGTGACAGGGAATGAGGAAAGGTGCAGCTGACTCATATCGTTTCATATCGCCAAATCATATTGTTTCCTCGCGGCCTGGTAGCACATGCTTTGCAGCCCGGTGGTTGGGGACCACTGCTTTAGGGAATCCTGCATGAGGACTCTCAGATAAATTGAAGATCATTTGTTAGAATGGAGTAAAACAGAGCAATCTGGTCATTGACCTCAAGAAATCGGGTGGTGTACAGAGACCTGACTGTGTCAGTGATGCTGACAGTCAAGATCTTCAAGTTCGTCGGTGTCAATATCACTAATAATTTCTCCCGGTCCAACCAAGATGATGGTGAAGAAAGCATACCTTCCTCAGAAGGCTAAGGAAATTTGGCCTGTCCCCAATGGCTCACCCATTTTTACAGATGCACCATAGAAAGCATCGTATCTGAATGTGCCACAGCTTGGTACAGCAACTGCTCTGCCCAGGAATGTAAGAAACTGCAGTTCTGAACGCAGTCCAGACATTGTGAAAAGCAGCCTCCTCCCCATTGTCTCTGTATACACTTCCTGCTGCTTCAGGAAAACAGCCAACATAATTAAGGACCCCATTCATGCCAGTAATTTTCCTTTCTCCTCCCTCCTTTTGGGCAGAGAATACAAAGGCCTGAGCACGTACCACCAAGCTCAAGGACAATTCTATCCCACTCTTGTCAGACTACTTACCAGACCTCTTCTACAGATGAACTCCTGATATCCCTGCCGACCTCATTATAACTCGTACACCTGATAGTCAACCTGCAGTGCACTTGTTCTGTAACTATACCAGTATATTCTGCTTTTTGCCTTTTGTACTACTTTGATGTATTTATGTGTGCATTGCATTGCAAAGCTGGCACACAAACAAAGTATTACACTGTAACTTGGTACATGTGACAATTACAGATTACTATTCAGAAACAGAGTTTTGTTTTGACTGTGAAGCATTCTCAAGTGGCCATATATTTTCTTCCTACCTCTTACAGTGTGAGGTGATTGTGTTCTCATTCAGAGACAGTACTCATGCACTGCTCCAACAAGAGCCATTGGATATCACTAGAAACCAAAGGAACTTACTTCAGACTAAGCATCGTTCTGCAACTGCAGTTCTGCTTGAGATGGCTAACTCAGTTCCAAGCATTAAATGCTCAGATTATGCAGATACTGGATATCTTGAGCAACACACACTGGAAGAACTCAGCAGCTTTGGCAGCATCTATGGAGGGGAATGGTTTCAGGCTGAGACCTTTCGTCAGCACTAGAAGGAAGAGGGGCAGAAGCCTGATAGGAAACTAGGGGGAAGTTTCTCCCCACTCCCTCCGTTGCTCTTTTCCATTCCCCCAAAATGGTTACCCTCTTGCCCCTTCTCTTCTCCTCACCTGCCTATCACCTCTCCCTGGTTCCTATCCTCCTACCTTTTCTTCCATGGTCTAATTTTCTCTCCTATTAAATTCCTTCTTCTTTTGCCCTTTATCTCTTCCACCAATCACCTCCCAGCTTCCTACATCATATCCCCTCCCCTACTCTCCCATCCTCCTCCTCACTTGGTTTCACCTTTCACCAGCCAGCTTGTAATCCACCTCTCCCCCCAACCTTCTTATTCTGGCTTCTTCCCTCTTCCTTTTCAATTCTGAAGTATCTTAGCTCGAAACATCAACTGTTTGTTCCCCTTCCCTTCGTAAATGCTGCCTGGCCTGCTGAGTTCCACCAGCATTTTGTGTTCCTGCTTATCTCCAGCAGTTATCTCCCAGCCTCACACTCAAATTCAAGTTGAAGTTTATTGTCAGCTGACTGTACATAGACACAACCTTATGAAACAACGTTCCTCTGGATCACAGGACACTCACAATACATGTATCACACACAGCACATGGCACCTCCCCCCGTCCCCACCTCTCTTGCTCCATCAGATTTTTTGAAATATTTCCACTCTCTTTGTCTGCCATCAGATTTTTTGAAATATTTCCACTCTCTCTGTCATCTACCTGCTATGGTCTCCCAACTCAACTCCACCTTTGCTCACCCCCCTACCTGTCACCACCCGCCTGTCACCTTATACCACTCCTCAGTCCAACAATCTTCTTGGATTCCCCTCTCTGCTTCCTTCTTCCCTCTGTGCTGACCATCCACCTCTCCACCCTCCGCCCTGATGCAGGGTTTTGACCTGAATCACTGACAATGTTCTTCCTCCCACAGATGCTGCTCGACCGGCCAAGTTCCTTCAGTGGATTGTGGGTCGGTCCTGTTGCGGGGCCTGTTTGAATATTAGCTTCCTGCCACTTAAGATAATAACTTGTGGTGATGTTACACAGATTAATCCAATAAATTGATTGCTAGAATAGTGAGTGAGCCAACGCAACAGTTGGCGGCAAGTCTGTTGTGTAAAGTGGAGTCAAGTGCTGAACCCATCAGAAACCTTTAATTCAATAAACTGCAAGTCTAAAGCTGCATTTGCTGTGAGGGCCACAGGGCATAAGTGTCCGCCTCTCACCATTTGACATCCCTCATCCTTGCTCATTGATGACATTGACAGGAAATCAGTTCTGCCGGTGGGGAAGCAGCCTGTTGCCATGAGAAAAATGCAGATCCGATGTAACTTTTACAATGAGAACCTTCTGGGACAATTTAATAGAAAACAAATGTGGAGTCATATGAAAATGTTTGTTGCAAAAGCTCCATATCAAATCCAATTATGAAAGGAACCTAACATTCAGATTGTTCACCACAGCCTCTCGTTTTACCGGATTGGCTGAAAGATTTGGATGAGTTACATGGGCAGGAACACATGGCTGGCCACAGAAATAGCTCTGCACATGCTAAGCTGTAAACAACTGAAGTATTCTGGGAGACTCTCGCAACAACTCACTCACGATCTGCACAAAACTATTTGTTGCTTGCCAGTGCTTCATTCCCACAGCTTTAGCATGCTCCTCACCAGTATTTAATTTGTAGAGCTTTTTTTGCACCAGCCCTTGCTTGTCTGAACATCCTTCTCCTTTCCACGGCAAACTCTTGTTCCTTGCAACTTTTGCTACCCAGGCATCGCATAGTCTTCCACTCTTCTTCATGATATCCTGGAACCTTCACTTCCTTTCATCTGTCCAATATGCAGTTCTGCTTAACTGAAGTCCTCCACTCGAAACAGCGCTGGCTTCTTTGCTGTGCTGCTGTGCCACTAACTTATGTTAAACTTTTACCCCTCAAGCAGGCTTCAAGTATGAGCCGCACAACAGAAAAATGTTGACTGAAAACGACTGAGCCTTTGCGGCAGTGTAAGCGCATTCAGTTCATCTAACCCAAAATGCAGACTCTTCCACTGTCGAGCCATTCCTGATGAAGGATCTCAGCCTGAAATGTTAACTGTTTATTCCTCTCCATAGCTGCTGAGTTCCTCCAGCATTTTGTGTGTTGCCTTCAACTCCTTTCCCTTTATATTGTCATCTACCTTCTCTTTAACATAGGCATTCTCAACCTGGTGTCCACACTCACCTCGGTTAATGATAAGCCTCCATGGTATAAAAAAGGATCGGAACCCCTGCTTTAAAGGTATCTCCACTACTTCCATCAATCACTCCCTAAAAAATCATATTCTTGATTCAATGTTCAAAGTTCAAAGTAAATTTATTATCAGCTTGAGATAATCCACCACAGCGATTAAATCTTTAGGCCTAAATGGGAGAATTTAAAATTTACTATGCAGTGGATGTCTATATAGCAGTCGTATTATATAGTAAGCTGTGCATACTGTATATATACACACACACACACACACACACACACACACATATTGGGGTTGGAGTTTATAGCTAAGCATAGGAGAATGTTAGGTACTTAATATTTGAGTAATACTGTAAATATATCCTTTTAGGATAACTACCACGTTTTGTAACTTCAAAACATAAATCAAAACGAAAGAAAAGCATGGAGCTAGGGATAACGTGTCTAATTTGTGCTTTTGTTTTAGAGAGGCACACACTTATGACCTGTTGGCGTATTGACATATGCCATTCAAGTACTTTTACATATAACCTGTAATGAATTATGTAAACAACAAAAAAATGTTTAATCAAACAATATATTTACAGTATTACTCAAATATTAAGTACCTAACACTCTGCTTAGCAGGACAGACTTGTGGCTGTGAAACAATCGCAGGTTCTGTGGCAGTTGGAGATGACTCTGGAACTGCAGGAACCAGTTCTGAGAGCTCTGGACATACTTCTTTGCTAACAATTGACTCTGCTCTCTTCAACTGATCAATGTGTCGTCTCCAGATGATATCAGACACAATCTCTACTGTGTAGGAGAGCAGTCCAATTTTGTCCTTAATCTTTCCAACTACCCACTTTTGATCACATCTGTAGTCACTCGCCAGGAATGCTTGTCCAGGAGCGAAACATTCAACAACCTGCTTGTTTGAGGAGCCTTCAATTTGTCTCTGCTGTTGTTCCTGCATATTCCTGAGTTTGGGTTTGAGGAGATCCAGGCATAAGCTCTACGGACGCCCCAGGAGCAGCATAGCTGGTGAGTTGCTGGTTGTGAAGTGTGTTGTATTGCGATATGCAAGAAGGAAATTGGTGAACTTCTGATTGAGGGTCCGTGTAGGTTGCTCTGCTGATATTGCTTATGCTGCCTCCTGTAGACTCTAGACAAAGCATCCTTCAAGTAGCCAGCTGCTTCTAAGCTGACTAAGTGTGCTGGACCACCAGTCCCTGACAAGAGGCTTTTCAACACATCATGAAAGACTGTTGGGAACACTTCTGGCTGGTTTGTAGCTGCACTTATACTACCAAGAAATTTGTGCTCATGAACGGTCCAGCAAAATCTGCACGAATCCTCTGCCAGGGCAATATAAATGCAGGCCTTTCCCAGAGATGGAAAGCTGCTGCTCTTGGCATCTTCTGGATGTGTTGGCTTCGTAAACAGTGCATGGCAAGTTGCTCCATCTGCTGATCTACCCCAGGCCACCAGACAAAGCTTTGAGTCAATGCTTTCATTTTAACCATGACTAGATGACCAGCATATAGCTCCCCCAACACTTTAACTCTCAGGTTGGAATCTCAATACCCACATAAGGCATAACCACATACCCATCCCGGCATATTTATCCCAGCACTGGTAAAAATGGGGGAACTGGAATGTCTGCTGCACATTACAGTCATTTTGGGTTGCCATGCAGAGCTGAGACAGTGAGGGATCTTTTCTGGTTTCCCTTGGGATCATCTCTGCCGAAATAGGGAGACTTTCGATTTGCATTGAAGAGAATATGTCCAGTGTCGTGTCCTTTCCTCCATATTTTTCAGGTATTTCCTTTTCCACAGGTAAATGGGACAATCCATCAATATTTCCATGATTAGTTGTCCTCTTGAATTCGATCTTGTAATTGTATCCTCCAAGAAACAGAGCCCATCTCTTCATTCATGCTGCTGCTGTTGGTGGAACACCCTCCTGTGGATTGAAAATGGACACTAGCGGTTGATGATCCGTAATGAGGGTAAACTCTGTCCCATACAAGTTCTGGATGAAACATTTTACACCCCAAACCCGACTCAAGGCCACTCTGTTAATCTGTGCATAATTTTTCTCTGCAGCGGTAAGGGAATATGATGCAAAGACTATGGATCTCCATCACTCATAACATGTGACATGACTGTACCTATAGCATAGGGCGAGGTGTCACAGACAAGCTTTGCTGGATAATGTAGATCATAATGTGTGAGTCCACCATCATTTCCTTCACTTTTTGGAAAGCCACCTCACAATACTTTGTCTATTGCCATTTCTTCCCGATCTGTAGTAACAAGTCCAGGAGCCAGGTTTGGTAGAAACCTATTATAGTAATTGATAAATCCTGAAAAGGACCACAATTATGACATGTCTGTTGGCCTTGGGAATCCACTACTGCTTGAATTTCCTCAGCACACTTGTGTAAATCTTGTGTGTCAATTGTGTGACCACAGTAAGTGATGCTTGGTTTAAAGAATTCACACTTGTTGCATCGTGCTCTGAGCCCATAATCTTCTAATCGTTTCAACACTGCCTTGAGATTTTGGAGATGTTCCTTGCCATCCTCACTGGTAACAATGATATTATCCAGGTAACACTGAATGCCTGGTCTTTAGCTTTCCGCCAAAGTACAGGTGCAGATGCTACTCCAAAAACGAGCTTATTATAGCCCTTTGTGAGTGTTTATGATGAGAAACACTTTGGACTCTTCTTCCATCTCTACCCATACATAGCTCTCAGCTAAGTCCATTTTGTTGAAGTGTTTCCTTCCAGAAAGGTTTGCAAAGATATCCTCTATCTTGGGCAGAGGATATCGATCTACTTTCAGTACTGGGTTGATGGTGACCTTAAATTCACTACAGATCCTGACAGACCCACCCTTCTTGGCTCTTGGGACCACTGGCATTGCTCATGGTTCTACTCAACCTTGGAAAGAATTCCTTCAGTTTCCATGCAATCTAGCTCGCTGGCTACTTCATCACAGATGGTATAAGGAACTGGACAGGCTTTGTTAAACTTGGGTGTGGCATTTTTATTTAACGGTATTTTATGCCTGATATGTTTGAGTTTTCCACTGCCACCCTTGAACACAGCTGTAGCATCACCTGGTACCTTTCTCAATTCACCTTCAGTTGACCCTGTTACAGGGGATGTGTCATGCCAATGGTGGATGGATCTCCAATCAAGTTTAGTTGGTCTCAGCCAATCATGGCCCCTCCTGTTTTTACCACATACAAGCACAATGTGGCTTGTTGATTGTTGTATTTCACTGCTATGGATGTCACTCCTACAGGAGTTATCTTTTCTCCAATGTAAGTTCTTAGTTGAATATCTGCAGGCTTCAGTTTAGTATATTTGAAATGTCATTCAAACTGATTTAGTGGAATGACTGAAACAGCCGAGCCAGTGTCTAATTCGGGTTTAATTAATTTGCCATTCACTTCTGCTGTAAGCCATAATGCTTGTTTACTGTTAGTTTTCACATTGTAAGTCTCAAGGAAATTCAGTCCTGTGTCATTCTTATAATCAGATTTTTCATTAACAGCATGCACATTAGTGCTCTTTTTGAAACTGCGACTTGACTCTTTATTATCTTCTTCTCTTCCCTGCGCTGTCCATTTATTTTTGTCTGCCCAATATGCTCTTTGCACGTGTCATACTTGGTGGCATTTTCTATAAATTTCACCTTTAAACTTGTATTGTTCTGGTGTATGTGAGCCTGTTCTGCCAGGCAGGTTTCTGTTTAGAGGTTGCAATTTTGTTCTTGCTCATGTTTATTCCTGACCGTGACTCAATTGCCTCTCTGGCTTCAGTTTCCATTGATACAGTGATTTCAACTGTTCTTCCAAATGTGATTGCGTTTCAGTTAAGAGCCATATTAACATCATTAACATCATTAAGCACATCACTGAGCTCACAATGCTTGGATAATTTTTTTCAATTCAGCCATGTAAGCTGATATAAGCCTGACAATGAATCCATTTTCAGTGATATTAAACCCAGATTGGATTGGATTGAATTGGATCAGATCATATTGGATGATCAACTACTGTCACGTTTACCAAGATACAGTGAAAAGCTTGTCTTGCATACTGTTCATACATACTGTATCAGAACATTACACAGTGTATTGAGGTAGTACAAGGAATTGTGAATGGCATTTGATCTTCAAGCATATACTAGTTACAATCATCAATAAGCATAACTGATAAGCCTTGTCCGTATAAAAATAACAGTTTTCTGTTCATACTTGAGATCAGTGTGGGTGATAGGGGCCATGTTATTCTCCTTGTGCACAAGTACCATAAAAGGAATGCTTGAGTCATAAAAGTGCATGTGCTTTGGGCCCCGTTATTATTATTTTATAGTTACGAGGGGTGATTGATAAGTTCGTGGCCTAAGGTAGAAGGAGTCAATTTGAGAAAACCTAGCACATTTATTTTTCAACACAGTTCCCTCCTACATTTACACACTTAGTCCAGTGGTTGTGGAGCATACGGATCCCTTCTTTGTAGAAGTCGGTGTCTTGGACCTCCAGAAAGTGGTCCACAGCCAGGGGAGATTGATAAGTTTGTGGCCTAAGCTAGAAGGAGATGAGTTATACGGCTCTCGTTACATGCACGTGCAATTCAACTCTTTGAGTGATTATGCAGAAAGTTTGAAGTTAATAATAAGAAGTTGATAAACTTGATAACTTATTAAATTGATAAGTTTGTGGGCCACACCCCTGCTGTGGACCACTTTCTGGAGGTCCAAGACACCGACTTCTACAAAGAAGGGATCCGTATGCTCCACGACCGCTGGACTAAGTGTGTAAATGTAGGAGGGGACTATGTTGAAAAATAAATGTGCTAGGTTTTCTAAAATTGACTCTTTCTACCTTAAGTCACAAACTTATCAATTACTCCTCGTATTTTATTAGTTATATTATTTTATTATCAGCAATGATAGTTACTCTGACAAAGGCAGGTGCAGAATAAAGTGTAGCAGCTACAGAGAATGTACAGTGCAGGTTAATAATAAGGTGCAAGATCAAAACAAGGTAGATCATGAGGCCAAGAATCCAGCTTATTGCTCTATGGAACAAATCAATAGTCTTATAACAGCGGAGTTAAAGCCATGGGCCTGATGTTACATGCTTTCAATGTTTTTGTATCTCTTTCACTCTGGTTTCCTATCCTATATTTCATATCTGTTCATGTTAAGTACAACATTAACAGCATCCTTTCCTTTGTGAGGAGGTAGTTGCAGAATTCTCACTGAGAACCTTCCCTGCATTGTCCATCACCACAAAGCTTAACTTAAATATCCCTTTACCCTTCACATATGTATAATTTGCCTGTGGTTTTCTGTTAACTCTACCGGCCAGTATTTTCTTATGCAATCAGTCTTCCTTTCTAACTTACTGCATAATTTCACTCCTATTCTTCCTGTACTTTTCCAGACTCTCTGCAGAAATGATTCTGGTCAAAACATTGCCTAAACATTTGGCATAGGGGTAGGATAGATACATTCCTAAGCATCCCTTGATCAATGATATATCATGGATACAAGCCCTTTGGCTCATCTCATCCATGCCCACTAAGATACCTATCTGAGCTGGACCAAATGTGCCTGTATTTGGTTCATAACCCTCTAAACCAGGGGTTTCCAACCTGAGGTCCATGCACCCCTCGATTAGTGGTAAGGGTCCATGGCATAAAAAGAGTTGGGAACCCCTACTCTAAACCTTGCTTATCCATGTATTTGTCCAAATGTCTTTTAAACACTGCAATTTTACCAGTATCTACCACTGCTTCTGACAGCCCATTTCATATACCCTTTAAATATCTTTAAATATTTCCCTCTGATCTTGAATCTATGCTTTCTGAGTTCAGATTCCCCTGCCCTGGAAAAAAGGCTGAACCATTCATTTCACTACATACTTTGGAATGTTATATATCTCTACGAGGTCTCCACTCAGCTCCATGGAAAAAAGCCCCAATCTAGTCTCGCCTTATAACTCAAGCCCTCTGGTCTTGGTAATATCCTTGTGAATCTCTTCAGCCCTCTTCTTTTAGCTGAGCAGTTGGTTCATTGGTTTACTGTCAACGCATGTACCAAGACTCAGAGCCAAACCTGCCTTGCGTAACGTTTGTAGAGATCCAATCACTACACAGTGCATTCAATTAGAATAAGGTAAAGGAATGACAATGCAGAATAAAGTGTAAATGCCACCAGAAAATGAAGTGGAAGTAAATGATAAAGTGCAAGATCATAACAAGCGAGACTGTAAGCCCAAGAATTCATGTTGTCACACAGGAGGTCCACTCAACTCACTTTACAGTGGTCAAGATCCAACTGAAATCTTCAATAACCTTCTTCATTCCCAATCCACCACCAACTTGGTGTCACCTGCAAGCTTGCCACTCATGCCAATTAAATTTTCATCCAAACTATTACTATAACATTGATGAAAACTAAGTAAATACAGTAAACACTATTTGCCTGGATTTTGATATTGTCAAACCATCAGATTTTCTGGATTATTGGACACTATTCCCAGTTAAAATTCCAAATCAAGTGAGTACGAGCAACATTCCAGACCACAGCGCACAGAGTTCACCACACAACCAACCAACGATAGGACCCCTCCCTATGTTACAGTTAAGTTTCCGTAATGACGAGCAATCAGCTGATTGATAAGAGTATAAAGGCCAAGCATTTGGATGACACACCACAAGTGAACAGCGCTCTGATGATATCTCCTCATATGGTGATGAAACATTTGCAAATGGATTGGCAAGATCAGACAACAACTCAACCTGACCATACTTAATTCACTTCTTTTGAAGATGCCACACACTACACTGGTACAATGAATTTTCCAATGAACCCAGTAATTATCAAAGGAGTGCAGGAAACAGAACCTGCTGAGTTTCAAGGGAGCATGGGAAATAACAACTAGTGAACTAAAGGAAGTCCTTGTATTTAAGAGAGAATGCAGGAACCAGGGCCCAAGTGCATCAGAACTACTACTACTGCTTAGGAGATAGACAATAAACACTGGGAATTCCAAACACGAAGACAGCAGGTTGTCAGAGTTTGACAGGACAATCAGGACAACAATAACAGCAAATGTTTGATGTACTCAAGAGTCTGAGCAGGAGTCCAGGGTAGAGCAATGCAGCCAGCGTCAGTGTTTCAGGTCAGAATCCTGCATCAGGACTAGAGTTTTGACCAGAAACGTCAACAATTCCTTTCTTCTACCCACGTCCCACTCAGATGCTGTCAAACACGCTGAGTTCCTCCAGCAGGTTGTCTGTTGCTCCAGATTCCAGATTCTGCAGTCTCTCGTGTCTCTGTCACTCCGTTTACCACTATTCTGGACAAATGGCTCTCTGGTTCTGGTAATATCCTTGTGAATAACCTCAGCTTAGAAGCATCCTTTCTATTGCTGAGCAACTAGAAATACACACAACCATCACATTAAGAACTGGTTCAGTTGCAGCATGACATCACATCTCCTGTATTTAAGCAAGCATGTCAATTGCCTTCTTCACAACTCTGCCCACTACTGTCAGCACTTTCAGCGGATTATGTACATTTAAACCTATCTCACTCCATTCAACAATACCCTCTATGGTGCTGCTGTCTACAGTGCAAATCCTCCCCGGTAATTTTCCAAAGTGCAACATTTCACACTTGTCCGAGTTAAATTCCATCTGCCATTCCTTATCCCACTTTCCCATTTGATTTATTGGATTACGATAATAACACGTACCAAGATACAGTGCTAAGGTTATTTTTGCATTACTGTTTATAGAGATCAAATTGCTACAAGGAGTTAAATTAAATAAAATAAACAGCACATAACTGCAATTATGAAGAAAGCATGTCGGCGCCTCATCCTCCTCAGGAGACCACAGAGATTCAGGATGACGTCTAAAACTTTGAAAAACTTCTGTAGATGTGTAGTGGAGAGTATATTGACTGGCTGCATCACAGTCTGATATGGAACCACCAACACCTTTAAACAGGTAGTGGATTCGGCCCAGTGCATCATGGGTAAAGCCCTCCCAACCATCGAGCACATCTACATGAAATCCTGTCATAGGAAAGCAGCATCCATCATCAGAGATCCCCACCACCCAGGCCGTGCTCTCTTCTTGCTGCTGTCATCAGGTAGAAGGTACAAAAGCCTCAGGACTTGCACCACCAGGCACACCTCAACCATCAGTCTCTTGAACAAAAGGGGACAACTACACTCACTTGCCCCATCATTGAGATATTCCCACAACCAATGATCTCCCTTGAAGGAGTCTTTATCAAATTATCTCACTGTTTATTATTTATTGCTATATATTTATATTTGCATTTGCACAATTTGTTGTCTTCTGCACTCCGGTTGATCTTTCATTGATCCTGTTACAGTTGCTGTTCTATAAATGGCTGGGTATGCCCACAAGAAAATTAATGTCAGGGTTGTATATGGTGACATATATGTACCTTGAACTTTGGGCTTTTGAACAATAACAATGCAGAATAAAGTGTAAATGCTCCAGAAAAAGAGTCCATGTTATTGCACAGGAGATCCATTCAAGAGTCAGATATAGTGGGCAAGATCCCCCTCTTCACTCTCCACTGCACCACCAGCTTTAGTGTCATCTGCAAGCTCACCACTTATGCCAATTAAATTCTCATCTAAACCATTAATATAACATTGATGCAAATTAGTAAATGCAGTAAGCACACTATTTGCCTGGATTTTGACGTTGTTGCCAAAACGACAGATTTTCTGAATTATTGGACATTATTTCCCAATATTCCAATTCATATTTAATTTACTTTTTCTAAAGATGCCACCAACTGCAGCAGTACAATAAATTTTCCAATGAACCCAGCAAGTATCAAGTGAACAGAGGAAACAGAGCCTGGTGAGCTTCCAGAGAGCATGGGAAAGAGGCAAGCAGTGGATTAAAGGAAGCTGTCATTGGCCCTGCAGGCCTTTGCAGCTTGCCACTGAGCTTTGGGCTCCTGCGTTTCTCAGGCACCTGTGTTTACTAATTGTTAGAGCCATTAAGCCCAGGTGCTTTTTGTTTAATCTTGCCAAGTTTAATGTGGCCGTATGTTTTTCCCTCACTTTATGATTATTTAAAGGGGGCTCTTGTTGTGGACTCCTACTGTGTGTTTGGGAGTATGATTTCTCTCACAATGTCACTGGATTGTGCCTTCAAGGCTCTGTGAGAACTCCTATGTCTAACCTCTTGTTGCTGTCTCATCACAGGGAGTCTCTCATCCCTCCACTCCTGGGTCGAGACGCTGTCGGCACTAACCGTGACGAGGCTGCCGTCTGCCACACCTGGGTTGAGTTACTGCCAATGGACACCATGACAAAGAGGGTCCACCATTCCTCCGCACTTGGCACCAGTGCTGCCGGCCCGCACTGTGACAGAAGCAAAAGAAACAGGGTCCTGGTGGGGGGACCTGATGTCCCTGCATGTAAGAAAGAATTCAGAAACCACGGCCCAAATGCATTAGAAGACACTGGGAATTCCAATAAGAAGGTTATCGGAGTTTTGCAAGGCAACACTAACAGAAAATGTTTAAAGCACTCAAGAGGTTGAGCAGGATCCCAGGGTAGAGGAATGCAATCAATGTCAATGTTTCTTCATCTCCACTGGAAACATGAGAAAATCAGGGTGTTTACAGTTGCCCAGGTGAGATAGGGAAGGGAGTGTCTGTGAGAGGTGCAGGCCAAAGATGTCAAGGTAAGAATCACTTTAAAAATGCCAATTAGGGACAAGATATAAATTAAATCTCTTTGGATAAAAAGAGAGAAACAAGAGGGTAGTTACTTGAATTCATTATAGTCGATATCAAGTCTTCAGAACTGCAATGTAATCTCCCTTGCACTGGAGAAATCAAATGCAAATTTGGGAATCACCTTGCTGAGTCCAGTAGGGATCCCTGAGCTTGGAGTCTTCATGACTTCAGGTCTCCTTCCTGTTCTGCTCAGACGTTCTGTCTTTGGGCCCATACATTGTCCAAATAATGTCAAATGTAAGCTCAAGACATAGCACTTCACCTTCTCCATGGGTACATTGTCGCCACCCTGATTCAATGCTGAATGTAACTATTTTAGGTAACCAACATTGACTTTTTCTCTCTGATATCGTTGTACCTCTCCTATAATTTGTCCCTCTTTAGTTGCTATATTCTCCAACTTTAAAGAGATAGTTAGCTGGACAATTTTGTTCTGCACCCTGTAGTGGTCTATCCCTTTGTTCTCTCCATTGGGTAATGTGTTTGTTTTCTCAGCCTGGAAGGTGGACTTCATTTTCCTCCCTACAGTTGCCAATGTACTTCACCTTTCTACAAGGGAGATGCAGCACCTGTATTACTTTGCTTCAATCAATGACAGTCAAAGATTCGCCATTCATGTTAATGTCTTTGTCCAAACAAGTACAAAGCAGTTACACTATGATACAAGTACAGTATATAAACAGAAGCAAAGGTTGAGTTAGAAAACTTGATTTTCTCTCAAATGAGAATGACTGTGTAAGTTGCCTTATTGTGAAATTCTCAGTGGGAATCCTTAATCCTCTTTAAAAGCAACTATAAAATAGATAAGCTGTGCATTACAACTATATCATACAACAGGGAGTAATGCAAGGTTCAGTCTTCCTGTTGTGAAGGTAATGCTTTGAAGAGATACGTTGGTCTGACTTATCGCCCTCCCACCTTCCTGCTGGATAAACTAAGTACGAATGGCGCAGGTCTTGTGTCTTCCATGAACTTGCAGGAGCTTACAGTCCAGAGGTTGTGGAAATAACTCAGTAATGGGGATGATTGAAGTTGAGTGTATTTGTCCCCTCTGGTTCTGGATGATGGGCAATAACTGTTCCTGAACCTGGTGGTGTGAGTCCTGAGGCTCCTGTGCCTTCCTGATGGCAGCAGTGAGAAAAGACCATGACCTGGGTGATAGGGGGTCCCAGATGATGAATGCTGCTTTCCTGTGACAATGCTCTGTGTAGATGTGCTCAATGGTAGGGAGGACTTTACCCATGATGGACTGGGTCGTATCCGCTACTTTTTGTAGGAGTTTTCATTCAAGGCCATTGATATTTCCATACCAGGTCATGATGCAGCCAGTCAATATACTCTCCACTACCCATCTATAGAAGTCTGTCAAAGTTTTAGATGCCATGCCAAATCTTCACAAACTCCTGCTGCTATGCTTTGTTTGTAATTGTACTTACATGCTGGGCCCCGGGCAGGTCCTTTGAAATGATAACACTGAGGAATTTAAAGTCACTGACCCACTATACCTCTAATCCTTTGATGGACCACCAGTTTCCTCCTCCTGAAGTCAATAATACTGGAATAAAAAAAGAATTTGCTTCCTGAATACTTTTAGGTGTATCTTATGGATTTTGGGCTACTGATCATGAAAATCTCCATGAAATTTCCCTAATACGCACCATTTTTTTTCAAGAAATGCCTATATTTGTTATTTCAAATCATAATTCAAGTCAGGATAACTGATGCCAACATTAAGGAAGGCATTTTTCTTGGTGAACAAATCAAACAGGTCATCAATGACAGGCAATTTGAAGAACTTCAAGTGAGACTAGAGAAAATCACATGGAAGGCATTCAGAGACGTTGCTGAACATTTCCTTGGCAACTACAGAGCATCAAACTACGTGCAGCTGGTCGACAACATGCTTCAAGCATATAAAACCATTGAGTACAACATGTCACTAAATATGTATTTTCTGCATTCCCATTTCGACTTCTGCCCTGCAAATCTTGGCACTGTCAGTGACGAGCATGGTGAAAAATTGGAGAAATGGTATCGGTCAACTGGAATCCATCAATGCCGGCTGAATATTGTCGGACACTGAAGCAAGAAGCCTCAGACACTAAGTACAAATGAAAATCATTAATAAAACATTTTTAGCTTAGTTGAGCTATTGCAAAGCATCAGCACTGTTATGCAATTAAATGAATTATATTCAATAAAAGTTAATTTATTTCTCCAACTTCCTACATGATACAAGTAGTTTGAAAATATATTTGTGTTCAGCTTCAAGCAGTCTATCATAAGCAAAAACAAAAATCCTGAGCAAGCAACACTTCCAAAACAATTTGTCCAGTGTAATCAGCTCCTTGGTCTTGCTACATTGAGTAAGAAGTTGTTTCTGTGGCATCACCCAGCCAGATTTTCCATCTCCCTCCTATATGCGGATTTGTCACCACCTTTGATTTGCCCTTCTACAGTGGTGTCGTCAGTAAACTTAAATATGGCTTTGGAGTTGGCCTTATCCACACAGTCATAAGTGTAAAACAAGTAGAGCAGGGTATTAAGCACACAGCCTTGTATTCTCATTTTTCAATAATGAAAGGTTAATTCGCTGGATTTTCTCACCCTGTGTGTGTGGATTCTGTTATTTTCAGATACTCTGAGCAATATTGATTTAACTCAGTCAGGAAGAAAAGAATATCAGTAAATTTGAAAGCGCACAGAGAGAAAAAAAGGATGTGCCGGGACTTGAGGACCAGAGTTATAGGGAAAGTTTGAGTAGGGTCGGATTTCATTCCCTGGAGTATAGCAGAATGAGGGGAGATTTGATAGAGGTACTGTATACAAATTTTATGAGGGTTATAGATAGGTTTTCTCCACTGAGGTTGGGTGAGACTAGAACTAGAAATCATAGATTAAGGGTGAAAGTTGAAGTAATTAGGGGGAACATGAGGGGGCACGTCTTCACTCGGGGTGACAAGTTTGTGTAACGAGTGGTGGATGCAGGTTTGATTTCAACATTTGAGAGAAGTTTGAATAAGTACATGGATGGAAGGTTATGGAGGGATATGGTCCATGTTCAGGGCAAGGGGGTCCAGGCAAAATTATAGTTGGCACAGACTAGATGGGCTGAAGGGCCTGTTTCTTTGCTGTACTGCTATATGACTCTCTAAGAAACACATAAGCTGAAGATCCCCAAAAACAACAAACAGCCAGGGCACTATGGAGACATGTAGACAAAGCAATGTTCCAAGAGTGCCCTTTGGTCTGACTTAATTGCCTGATTTCATGTGATTCACTTTACATTCATCCTGGGCAATTCACATACTCATTTCAGCCAAGAGTATTTCAGGAAAACATTCTCAAATTGTGCAGTGAAACATAAAGACTAACTATTTACTCATGTTGAAGTTGCACACCTAGGAATTAATTAGTCTGCAGAACAAACTGCATTCAACCAGAAGTGGTTGCTTAAGCATTTATAAGTGGAGAACATTTTAATTGTATGGTAGGCTAAGAATATGACAGGAACAGAATAATCAGCCAAGCTATTTCTTAGTTACTGCAAGGGAAATTCCATGGATAGTTGAGCAGGGTTGGCTGTTGGGATAGAAATTTGTGCTAGGTTTTCTGGTAAATGCAATCTTCACTGGAATCAAGGGAGCTGAATGCATGGGAGGTAGGTGAAACTTGCAGCTCATACCTTCCCATGTGCTTGCAACTGGTGACCAAGGCAAGTTTCTCCCCAATTACCAACCCCCCTCGGTAAATCAAATGAGCAACCTCTGCAAAAGGCTCCACTATGAAAAATCTCAAATCCTGTATTTTAGCGTCACTTTAACTCCATGAAGGCAGCCTATTACATCACTTAAAACATCAACTGTAGCTTCAAACCTCCAATACATGCATTATCTATCACAGTAGTTACAATAATTCAGAGTTTATATAAACTATTTCCAGGGATCACAATTCTGATCATGACCGCTTCTGATTGAAAGTTTTCGCAATGCTTATTAACCTCTTATTCTCACGCACTTTCTAAACCTGAGCACATCTCTCTGTGGCTTACTCTGGACCTTTTCTCCCTGCGCTAGCAGTTTTGAAACCGGGAAGCTATTGCCTCTGACTTTCCCTCCCATGGTGGCTTCCAGTGTATTCACTGTGTCCTATCTTGCCAACATTCAGTACGTCCAAATATCATGCATGGGTTCTTCAGCCTCCCAAAGTCATTCACATGCAGAAGCACAATCTTCATTCAAGACTTGTGCCTCAGCCAACTTTAGAAACTCAGCAGCTGTGTGAGCTGCGAAAGCTCAGCGACACCACGTTCTTCTTCAGTCTCACCCAATACAACAGCACCCTGTGTCTTGTTGATTTAGCCTAGACAGTCTCCGCATCCTTCCATTTTCCTCACATTCATGTGCTTATCTAAACATTGCCAAAAAATCCCTTGTGTATTTGGCCTCTACCATCACCCCAGGCAGCATATTCTAGTCACCCACCACGCTCTGTGTAAAAATTTAAAAAATCTTGTCCCACATATTTTCTTTAAAATCACCCCCTCTTAGCTTAACTGCACACCCTCTTGAATTCCACATTTCAACCTTGGTAAAAGATACTGTCTACTCTGTCTGTGCCTCACATTATCTTATAAACCCCAAACAGCCCTTCTCTCAGCCTCCACCTCTCCAGAGAAAGTTTTGATGCAAACAGCACATTTCATGTTGTGTCTCCACGCACATATGACAAATAAAGCGCAGGCAATCACCTCCAAAATGGGGCCTGTATTTCACAAATAGTCCTTGAGATTTACAAGGCATTTGAGGAGAAATGGTGGGAGGTGGGGAGAGAGAGAGAGAGGGAGAGAGAGAGAGAGAGAGAGAGAGAGAGTGTATGTGCTACAAGTGAAAGAAGGTTCCTGTCAAAATGCCTAACATGTACCAAGATACAGTGAAAAACTTTGTCCTTCAATGCCATCCATCAAGATAATTTCATCACATCAGTGCATCAGTATAGGACATGGGAAAACACTAACAAGGTGCAGAATAAAGTGTTACAGTTACAGAGAAAGTGCAGTGCAGGCAGACAAAATGGTGCAAAGCCAACAGTCCATCTTGTGAGATCAAAAGTACAAGAGGTCTGCTCAATTGTTTAATAACAGTGCAATGGAAGCTGTCCTGAAGCCTGGTGGTATGTGCTTTCAGGCCTATCTTCTGTCTTGTGGGTGGAGGGGAGACTAGACAATGCCTGGGGCTGGAGGGGTCTTGATTATGTTGGCTGATTTTAGAGAGATACTGAGTTGAAGTGGGCCCACTGTGTTCAGCTGCCCCAGACATCCGTGTAAAGGTTGACCTGCCATTTCCCTCCAGAGCCCAGGTCTGAGCATTCATCTTGTTGGGGTTCTCATACCCAGGACCGACTTGGACTCCCACCAGTTTCAATGAGTACTGCTGGGCAAAGATTCGTGATGCAAAGGTGAAAGTAAGTTCTATTTCATGTTTCAATTATTTATGTGTTCCAGGCTGATTTTTGTCAATGCATTTTCAATTATTCACGATAGATTTGACAGCCAGCAAAGCCATGCTCCCAGCTTTGCCAGCTGTCAAGGGTTGTCAAGAATATTTTGGCTTGCTCACTCCTCCACCACTGCAAGCCAATAAAAAAGACCTTTCACATCTGGCCCAGGTAAGTGCGGATGTGGTCAGGCCTTGGGCAGCAATTCCAGACACAGGAATTCGGTCAGCATAGCTCAGCTGCAGAAAGTTACGTTACCTGCTGGCATCAGACTTAAAGGTAATTGTTCTCAGAATAAGCAGACTGAGGAATACAGCTCAGAGCTGTAAACGGCCAGATGTTTGAAGGATTTCAGTTTTATGACTGGCCTTTGCTTGCTCATTCTCAGCCTGACAGCTTTTCAGTCAGAAGAGGTTCAGCTGTAAATCATTCAAACACTTCCTTCCTGTGCTTGTTTGCAGGACAGAGCTTCTCTGCAAATTACAGACACGTGTGAAAATTTCTCAATTCCATATCAAATCCAAGTGATCTGCAATGGTTATGCTGAGACAGGGATAAGAGAAAATAACATTCCTACGTGGGCTGACTGCAAACTACGCATTCTGAGCCTGCCATGAGAGAGGTAAGAGGATACTCTCAGAGTGGAGTCCAGTAGTGAGCACATCGCTTTCCAGCACAGATGATCACAGTACGGGGTTCAATTCCCACCACAGTTTGTACGTTCTCCTCGTGACCGTGTAGGTTTCCTCTGGCTGCTACAGTTTCCTCCCACATTCCAAAGGGTATGGTGAGGGCTAGTGATTTGTGGGCATACTATGTTGGCACGACAAAGATGGTGACACTTGCAGGCTGCCCCCAGCACATACTCGCCGATTTGATTTGATGCAATGACACAATTCACTGGATGTTTCGATGTGCATGTGACAAATAAAGCTTGTCTTTAATCTTTTCTCAACCTCGATCTGAACAGTTTCCAGACTGATAAAAGCAGGTCTAGTCATACTGTGGTGCAATGTTCCTGTCGGCTGGACATTGCCACTACATCTGCCCTGCATGGAAACGTTCTTTTACGCCCATCAGAGAAGACCAGAGGACACAGCCTCAGAATAGAGGGACGTCCATTTAGAATGGAGACGAGGAAGAATTTCTTCAGCCAGAGAGAGGTGAATCTGTGGAATTTGTTGCCACAGGTGGCTGCGGAGGCCAAGTATATTTAAGGCAGAGGTTGATAGATTCTTGATTAGTCAGGGCATGAAAGGATACAGGGAGAAGGCAGGAGATTGGGGCTGAGAGGGAAAATGGATCAGCCATGATGAAATGATGGAGCAGACTCGATGGGGCAATTGGCCTAATTTGGCTCCTATATCTTATGGTCTTAGGGTCTTATTAATCAGGCAGTGGCCAGCACAGAACGTCCCGGAGAGACTGTGGGACAAAAATCTGACTGGTGGCTCCCTGAGTAGACTGTCCAAACCACCTGGCAGTACGCATCATTACCAGAACTCACCACCAGGGACCAGTACCTCACTTAGCAGTGAGGGGAGTCCCTTCCATCACATCCTCCCTGCACAGAATGCCTCCTCTGTTGCACACTGTGCCTCGGAAGGCTGCAGTGACCACCTCTTCGTAGATTGTGTACCTGCGAAAGGATGTGGAGAAGGATGCAAGGTGCCCTGTCACGGTTCACCTTGAGCAACTACGTAACAGAGGACCCTCTTATCTACAGGCTCGGGTGTCCTTCGGGGAATGCCACCGTCTCCAGGATATGGGAGTACATGATGGGGGAATGCACTGAAGCTAGGTGCAGCCAATACAAAGGCTCTGTGGGGAAGGACTCCATTCAAAGATTCTTAAGACCATAAGACATTGGAGCAGAAATAGGCCACGCGGCCCATCGAGTCTGCTCCACGACAGCTGATTTATTATCCTTCTCGACCCCATTCTCCCTGTCACCTTTCTTCCCCCACAGGATGTTGAGAGTTTGGGTCTGGTGGTGAAGTCCCTCAAACAACCGCAGTTCGTATTGCCCCATTGGGGATCCCAGGGTGGAGGGGGTTCACACGAGCGTTAATGGAGCTATATACACATAATGAACTCACATTGGTCATGTATAGAACTCATGGCACTGTCAATATATAGACTGAATGACACTATATCTGTGTAGAGCCATCCACTAAGTTTTTCTTTTGTACTCGTGCAGATTTTTTATTGTGAATAAAAGGTATTTTTCAAATTCTCTCTCCTTCCTTTGTTTATGATTACTGAAGTCACCTCATGTACCTTGGCATCAGGTTTTCCCAAAGATTACCTCTGAGAGGCATGCGGAACTTGTTCTTTGTAAAACTCCAATAATCTGGCAACCAATTGTTCTGAAATCCAAATGGCTGAGTCTCACTCACTAGTCCAGACCGTTGGGGTCCTGTGTGTAACTAAGGTGTGCAGCCGAGATCTGGAGGGTCCTGAGTGTGGTAGGGGTGGGGCTTGGAATGCCAGAGATCAGGAGTGAGGACACATTCTCCGAAAAGGTCATTATACTGTTCAAAGTTCAAAATACATTCATTTTCGAAGTATATATACATTATACAACCTTCAGATTTGTCTTCTTACCGGCAGCCACCAAACAAAGAAGCGCAAAAGAACCTTGTGATATAAAAGACCGTCAAACACCCATTGTGCAGAGAGGGAAGAAAAAACAAATCATGCAAACAACAAATGCAAGCAAATAGTGTTCAGAACTGAAGTCCACGAAAGACAGTCTGTCCAAGGACACGAAGCTACAGGCCCAGATCAACACAGAGCCAAGTAAACGTCACGAAGCTGTGAGCTGAACCGGCTATCCCTCGCCCCAGGCCCCAACACCCTGACCTTTTCAATCTGGCCCAGCACCTAAAACACAGGTTTCACTCGCCTCGATACACTCTGGGGATTGGACCCCGCTGCCTCGATGTGACCTGCACCTGACCTTTCCAACTCTGCCCAGCACTTAAATCGATGAAACCTCAGGGCATTCCTCTCTCCCAGCGACGGGCCCCTGCCTCGCCTCGCCTCGCCTCGCCTTGCCTCGCCTCGCCTCGCCTTGCCTCGCCTCGCCATGATTCTGCCGCATTGAATCGCCTCCAAGTCCAGAAGGAAGTTACAGGGTTATTGCTTGTGGTGGTCATTGACCAGAAAAAGAGTGATTCAGAAAGTATCTGGTTGTTTTCTTTGTCTCATTGCCCGTCAGCAAGTAGTCACTGAGCATCACCAGCACCATCTTAAACCAGTATGTCAAAAAAGTGGAATAAAAATGTGCTTTGGTAGTAATAGGGATAGTATCTAAAAGTGTGGAAAATCTAATTACAACAGATTCCATGACATATATTAGTGGGAATAAACCGGATTCTGATTCTACAATCTACCAGTGTCCAAGGAGCCAGATCATTGGAGTTCTGCTGCATATTAAAGACATGCTTAAAAAATTCACCTTTCACACCTGAGTGTTTTTGGCCAGTGTTCACTGATTATCCCAAAGTGCCCTTGGGAACGAGGCAGTGAGCCACCCTCTTGAACCACTGCAGAGATCCAGAGACCCTTTGGAAAGAGAGGTCCAGGAGTTTCACCAGTCTGCAAAGAGCCTGTCATACACATTGCTGTTGTCTGCTGGTTCACTGCTCTATTAGTAATAGTTTGACCATTCGAATCAGATATAATGTCCTCCTAAGGAGTTGCCTTTTGGTGGGTCTTCAGGCAAATCCAAGATCCACGTATTCTGCTGCAGTGTAGGTAAGAGTAACCACCCCTCTCTTTCTTCAGTTACCCTTTGTAAACCCAACAGTGTGGATCCTGGGCTCATCCAGACCTCACACGTCCTGCCCCGTTTGCCATGTACTGATGGACATGGGGCTTAATGCATGATGTTAGGATGGATACACTTAATGGAGGATGCCCGTGAGTGATTTTGTTTAATGTAGGAAGGCTGTCGCACAGCCGTGCACCACGTGGTTCTCGTCAGGGTCCGGTGGCAAGGGATGCAGGACAACTGGGGACCCTTCACTGCTTCAGTCTTCCTCCGCCTTCACCGTCATCATCTGCCACCAACTCCACCAGTGAAGTCTTGGCTGGATCGCTCTTTGTCTGGAACCTTCAACTTGAACTTACCGCTATGGGTGACCCAACCTGGAGCTAAACTCCAGAGTGCTCTACCTCACAGTCAAACACATTCACATCCACATACCTCGTAAGCAGGAAAGGACCAAAATGGGCTACCCTTTCTGAGCCACATTTCTTCCTGAATTATTCACTGAAGGACTGCTTATTTTGAAAGGGCTGATCTGCTAGAATCAGAATGAGAATCAGAACCAGATTTAGCATCACTGGCAGATGTTGTGAAATTTGTTGCTTTGTGGAAGCATATATCGCAATACAATATTTGTGTCAGCGTATGGCCAAGTAGTTAAGGCATTTGTCTAGTGACCTGAAGGTCACTAATTCGAGCCTCAGCTGAGGCGGCGTGTTGTGTCCTTGAGCAAGGCACTTAACCACACATTGCTCTGTGATGACACCGGTGCCAAGCTATATCAGCCCTAGTGCCCTTCCCTTGGACAACATCGGTGGCGTGGAGAGGGGAGACTTGCAGCATGGGCAACTGCTGGTCTTCCATACAACCTTGCCCAGGCCTGCGCCCTGGAAACTTTTCAAGGTGCAAATCCATGGTCTCACGAGACTAATGGATGCCTACATATTGCAATACATAGTAAATAAAAAACTATCAATTACAATAGGAATTATACATAGAAAAAGTCATTGAAAGAGCAAAACTAGTGAGGCAGAGTTCATTGTCCATTCAGAAATCTGATGGTGGAGGGGAAAAAGCTATTCCTGAAATGTTGTGTCTTCGGGCTCCTGTACTTCCTCCTTCACGGTAGCAATGAGAAGAGGGTGATGAGTGATGAGGGTCCTTGATCATGGATGCCACCTCATTGAGGCATCACCCTTTAAAGACGTCCCTGATGCTGGGGGGCTAGTGCCCATGAGTTAACAACTTTCAGCAGCTTTTTCCAATCCTGTGCAGTGGCCCCTCCAAACCAGATGGTGATGCAACCAGTTAGAATGCTCTCCATGATACGTACACCTGTAGACATTTGCGAGAGTCTTTGGCACTACGTCAATTCTTCTCGAACTCCTAATGAAATATAGTCGCTGTCATGCCTTCTGTGTAATTGCTTCAAAATGTTGGGCCCAGGATAGATCTTCAGAGATGTTGACACCCTGGATCTCTAAACTTCTCACCCTTTCTACTGCTGATCCCTCAATGAAGATTGGTGTGTGTTCCCTCGACTTACCCTTTCTGAAGTCCACAATCAATTCAGATGTTGAGTGCAATGTTGTTGTGACACCACTTGACCAGCTGATCTATCTCACTTTAGTACGCCTATTCGTCACCATCTGAAATTCTGCCAACAAATAGTTGTGTCATTGGCAAATTTATAGATGGCCTTTGAGCAGTGCCCAGCCACACAGCTGAGGGTGTAGAGACAGTAGAGCAATGGGCTAAGCACACATCCTTGAGGTATGATAGTGTTGTTAGTCATCGAAGAGGAGATGTTACTTCCCATCTGCACTGACTGTGAGGAACTCTCCTGGTGAGGAAGTCAAGGATCCATTTGCAAAGCGGGGTGCAGAGGCCCAGATTTTGGAGTTTGTTGATTGGAACTGAGTGTATGACTGTGTCTGCTAATGTAAGTAGAAGTGAATTATGGTGGCGTATTTGTTATTAATATGTCACATTGTGTTTCAATCATCCTTTTTGAAAGAGAGATGCTACTGTTACTCTCAAAGGCAATATTAAGTCTATTCTTACAGAATGAGATCACCCCAGCAAGATCAGTGGCCTGAGAACATCACAGTAATAACAAGTTACTATATCTATCAACAACAAAGACTGACTTACTCTGGTAAATATAGACTATGACATTCATAGTAATTGGCAAAATATTTCTCAACAACCAAGTCTTTGAAAGTTCACACAATCTCTGCTGAAGCTCTCAACAGAATTTAAAATTTATTTCAACTGTTGTTTGATTGCTGTTGCACTGGGATCATAGCATAAAAAACTAAGAACATAAGATATAGGAGCAAAATTTGGCCCAATGAGCCCACTCCGCCATTTCATCATGGCTGATCTATTTTCCCTCTCAGCCTCAATCTCCTGCCTTCTCCCCGTATCCCTTCATGCCCTGACCAATCTAGAATCTATCAATCTCTGCCTTAAATACACATAAAGACTTGGCCTCTACAGCTGTCTGTGACAAAAAAATTCCACAGATTCACCACTCTCTGGCTAAAGAAATTCTCCTCATCTACATTTTAAAATGACACCCCTCTATTCTGAGGCTGTGCCCTCTCCCAACATAGCAAACATCCTCTCCACATCCACTCTATCAAGGCCTTTTACCATTCCATAGGCTTCAATGAGGTCACACCTCATTCTTCTGAATTCTAGTGAATACAGGCCAAGAGCCATCAAACACTCGTCATCTGATGTGCCATTCAATTCTGGAATAATTTTTGTCAACCTACTTTGAACCCTCTCCAGTTTCAGCACAGCCTTTCTAAGATAAGGGGCCCAATTCTGCCCACTATACCCCAAATGAGGCCTCACTAGTGCTTTATAAAATTCCAGCATTATATCCTTGTTTTTATATTCTAGTCCTTTTGAAATGAATTCAAACATTGCATTTGCCTTCCTTACCATCAGCTCAACCTGCAAATTAACCTTTGGGGAATCCTGCACAAGAATCCCATCTCAGATGTCTAAGTCTTTCTGTAGACTCTCTACTTCCTCAAAACTATCTGCCCCTCCACCATATCATCTGCAAACCTTGCAACAAAACCATCAATTCCATCATTGAAATCATTGACATATAATGTAAAAATAATCGGCTCCAACGCAGACCCCTGTGGAATACCTCTAGTCACTGGCAGCCAACCAGAA
Source organism: Mobula birostris (assembly GCF_030028105.1). Taxonomy (NCBI): domain Eukaryota; kingdom Metazoa; phylum Chordata; class Chondrichthyes; order Myliobatiformes; family Myliobatidae; genus Mobula; species Mobula birostris. The sequence continues at coordinate 104,695,176 of NC_092377.1, forward strand.
AGGCTCCTTAGTTCCCACTCTTTGCCTCCTGCCAATCAGCCATTGCCTTATCCATGCTAGATGCTTTTCTATAAAACATGGGCTCATAGCTTGTTAAGCAGCCTCATGTGTGGCACCTTGTCAAAGGCCTTCTAAAAATACAGGTACACAACATAAACCGATTCTCCTTTGTCTATCCTGCTTGTTATTTCTTCAAGGTGTTCCAACAGATTTGTTAGGCAAGATTTTCCCTTGAGGAAACCATGCAGACTACAGCCTATTTTATCACATGCCTCCAAGTACCCTGAGACCTCAACCTTAATAATTGACTCCAGCATCTTCCAACCACTGAGGTCAGACTAACTGGCTTATAGTTGCCTTTCTTTGGCCTCTCTCCCTCCTTGAAGAGTGGAGTGACATTTACAATTTTCCAGTCTTCCAGAATCATTCCAGAATCTAGTAATTCTTGAAAGATCATTACTAATGCCTCTATGATCTCTTCAGCTGCCTCCATGATCTCTTCAGCCACCTCTTTCAGAACTCTGGAGTGTACACCATCTGGTCCAGGTGAATTATCTACCTTTAGACCTTTCAGTTTCCCAACAACCTTCTCTCTAGTTATGGTAACTTCACACACCTCATGCTCCTGACACAAAATTGCTTCTGTCTTCCACACTGAGAACTGATGCAAAATACTTATTCCCTTCCCCTGCTATTTTATTGTCCCCCGTTACTACCTCTCCAGCATCATTTTCCAGCGGTCCATTATCCACTTTCACCTCTCTTTTACACTTTATGTATCTGAAGAAATTTTATAATCCTGTTTAATATTATTGGATAGCTTACTATTGTATTCCATCCTTACCTTCTTAATAATTCTGTTAGTTGCCTTCTGTTGATTATTAAAAGCTTCCCAATACTCTAACTTCCCAATATTTTTTGTTCTATTATATGCCCTCTCTTTGGCTTTTATTTTGGCTTTGACACCTCTTGTTAGCCACAGTTGTGTCATCTTGCCATTAGAATACTTCTTCCTCTTTGGGATGTATATATCCTGTCCCTTCAGAATTGCTTCCAGAATTCCAGCCATTGCTGCTCTGTCATCATCCCTGCCAGTGTTCTTTTCCAATCAATTCTATCCAGCTCCTCACACATGCCTCTGTATTTGCCTTCACTCCACTGTAATACTGCTACATCTGACTTTAACTTCTTCTCAAATTTCGATCATATTATAAACATTTTCCCCTTAGGGCTCTTTTTTCTTAAGCTCTCTAATCAATTCTAGTTCATTACACCTCCAGTGGACTCAACCGTGAGCTGCTCTAAAGAACCATCTCATAGGCATTCTAGAAATTCTCCCTCCTGTAATTCAGCTCCAACTTGGTTTTCCCAATCTACCTGCATATTGAAATCCCCCATGACTATTGTAACATTGCCCTTTTGGCATGCATGTTCTATTTCCTGTTGTAATTTGTAGACCACATCCTTACTAATGTTTGGGGATCTGTATATAACTCCCATCAGGGTCTTTTTACCCTTGCAGTTCCTTAGCTCTATCCACAATGATTCAGCACCTTCCAATTCCATGTCACCTCCTTATAATGATTTGATTTCAGTTGTTACCAACAGAGCAATGTTGCCTCCTCTGCCTTCCTGCCTGTCCTTTCATTACAGTGTGTATCCTTGGACTTTAAGCTCCCCACTATAATCTTTCAGTTATGATTCAGTGATGCCTACAGCATCATATCTGCCAGTCTGCAACTGTTCCTCAAGTTCATCTACCTTATTCTGTCTACTGCACACATTCAGATACAACATCTTCAGTGTTCACCCTTTTTGATTTTGTCTGCCTTCGACGATGGCCGCTACACTTGCCCCTGCCTTCCTTTAATTTGCTTTTATTAATCAATCCCAAACGTCGATTGGTCACTGGTCAAAGCTCTATTATGCTGCCACGACCCGCTCCTGCCTTTTATCCTCAGACGAAAGACCTGATTGAAGTCCCCTCCCCTCCAATCTTCTGATGTCCAGATTACTGGGGCATTTAAGTAATCTGAACCTACCATACACCTCAGATACATCTTGCACCAAAGTCTACCTGACTTGATGTGTTTTAGTGTGTGACTGCACACGTGCAGAACTGATTTGACATCAGTGGGTGATGAAGTTTAGCACAATGTATTGGACTCAGCTCAGTTTGACACCACTCATGTCATAGACTCAAGCTGCACTCCAGAAGACTAGATTACTCAGTCTAAGCTGACGCTACCAAGCTGAACGATAGATGTGACTGTTCAAAACTGAGCCCCCATGCAGTGCAGTGGACCGTCAGTAGCAAGACAGTATGAAGCCAGAAGGCCTTTTGAACATTAGTTGTTTGTCAGTCTTTGTGTGTAGTTTTTCATTAATTATATTCTATTTCATTGTCCTAGGGTGATGCATGCAAGAAAATGAATTTCAGGGTGGTGTATAATGACATAAACATTCTACAATAATAAATTTTCTTTGTGCTTTGTCATATCTCTCCCTCGACCTTTACCAACAGGCAAGGGGATGGTTCAATGAACGGTGTAGGGAGAATACTGTAAGGGGAAACGAAGCATACCTAGAATGAGGCGCCAGTCTGTTGAACCTATATATTATATATTTGTGAAACAGCAAAAACAGCTTGCAGTAGGCAATACCAAAACCAACAGTCCTGCAGTCCTTTTGTCCTGGAGTGGGGTAGTTGAACAGAAGAGGAAGCTGCAAGAACATCTCCATCCTCTGCAATAATGGGGCCCAGCATTGTAAGTGTTGACAGAAGGGCGAGAACTTAGAGCCAGAAGAGCTATGAGGGTCATCTATCCTGGTTGTCCCTGGAGATCCCAGGCACCTCAGAGGTCGGTCTTTAGCCAGTTCCATTCCCTCCATGTGATATCAGAACACCAAAGGACCATAAGATAAAGGACACGAATTAGGCCATTCAGCCTATTGAGCTTGATCCAATTTCTATGCCTGTTTTATTATCTCTCTCAACCCCATTCTTCTCTCTTCCCCCCCATAACCTTTGACACTCTTACTAATCAAGAACCTATCAATCTAGAGGCAGGAAAGTTGTTTCCACTGATAGGTGAGACTAAAAGTTGGGGACATGGCCTCAATATTCAGGGGAGTAGATTTAGGACAGAGGTGAGGAGGAACGGCTTTTCCAAATGAGTGGTGAATCTATGGAGTTTTCTGCCCAACGAAAGAGTGGAGACTACGTCAGTAGAGTTGGAGGTGATGTATTAGCATGGATAGAGAATTTGTTAACTATTACAAAGTAGAGAGTTGAGATATATGGGTGTTACTCTGGTTGGCAGTCAGTTGAGTGGTGTGTCGCAGAGGTCTGTGCTGGCCCACAACTTCACGATATACGTTAACAATCTGAAAGAGGGGGCCGAGTGTAGTGTATCTAAGTTTGCTGATGATACTAAATTGAGTGGAAAAGCAAATTGTGCGGAAGATATGGAGAGTCTGCAGAGAGATATAGATAGGTTAAGCGAGTGGGCAAGGGTCTGTCAGATGGAGTACGATGTTGGTAAATGTGAGGTCAGAACTGCACACAGTACTCCAGGTGCAGCCTCACCAGTACCCTGCACAGATGCAGCATGACCCGCCTGCTCTTCAATTCGATCCCTCTAGCAATGAAGGCCAACATTCCATTTGCCTTCTTGATAGCTTGCTGTACCTACAAACCAGCCTTTTGTGATTCATGCACAAGCACTCCCGTCCCTCTGCGCAGCAGCATGCTGCAATTTTTTTTACCATTTAAATAGTAATCTGCTCTTTCATTTTTCCTTCCAAATTGAGATGAGGAGGAACTGCTTTTCCCAGAATCTGTGGAATTCTCTGCCCAATGAAGCAGTGGAGGCTACCTCAGTAAATATATTTAAGACAAGGTTGGATAGATTTTTGCATAGTAGGGGAATTAAGGGCTATGGGGAAAAGGCAGGTAGGTGGAGGCGAGTCCATGGCCAGATCAGCCATGATCTTATTGAGTGGCAAAGCAGGCTCAATGGGCTAGATGGCCTATTCCTGCTCCTATTTCTTCTGTTCTTAACCTCCACTTTAAATGCACCCAATGATTTGGTCTCTACAGTTGACTGTGGAAATGAATTCCACAGATTCACCACCCTCTGACTAAAGAAGTTGCTTCTCATCTCTGTTCTGAAGAGGCTTTCAGAATAAAGTATTCTGAGGCTGTGCCATCTGGTCTTAGATGCTTCTAATGTAGGAAATAGCCTAGTTACATCCACTCTAACTGGGCCTATTAATAGTCAATAGGTTTCAGTAAGATCCCCCACTACCCCACCCCCACCTCCCCTCACCAACCTCATTCTTCTAAACTGCAGTGAGCACAGGCTGAGAACTATCAAAGGTCCTTCATATGTTAACTTCTTCATTCTAGTGTTCATCCTCGTGAGCCTCCTCTGGATCCTCTCCAATGCCAACTTGTCCTTTTTCAGATCAATGGCTCCGTCTGTCTGAGTAGACAATGGATGCGCCTGTTCTGGGGCGCAGACCTGGGCAACGAATATGGAGATCCTCAGCTGCCCAGACATCAAGATCCCCCTCTCGGCCTCGCGGATGTGGTCCAAAGGAATGCCAAGCATTACATTTGGCGTCAGCTTGGCTGCAGGATCTGCCGGGAGGTGATGTGATACGTCATCCAACCACCTTAGGGGCTCCACTCCGGATTTGTTTAGGGTTTACTCCTTAGCCTTCTCTTCTCCCAAAGATACCCACAAGGCAGTGGGATCCGTAACCCTGGATAGAGGCCCATACCGGGTACTGTCAGCCGGAGTCAGCTGAGCCCGGGACTCGTGTAAGGCAGGGTCGTCACGCCCTGTAGTAGTGACACATGGAGCCACTACCCACTACCCACTTTACCTCTTTCAGATAAAGGGTCAAAAACTGCTCACAATACTCCAATCACAAACAAGAGAGAATCTGCAGATGATAGGAGTCCAAGCAACAGACACAAATACTGGAGAAACTAAGCAGACCAGGCAACATCTATGGCAAAGAGTAATCAATTGATGTTTTGGGCTGAGACCCTTCATCAGAATTGTAATTGGAAAGAACAAATTTGTGGATTTAGAGAACTACAAGTGATGAATGGGAAGTAGGATTGGCCTTGGATTCAAGTTCTTTCCTTGCCAACACTGATCTCAGATGAACGCATCAGTCCTCTGGTGAAAGGACTTGGCCCGAAACATCGACTGTTTATTCTTTCCTGTAGATACTGCCTAGCCTGCTGAGTTTCTTCAACAATTTTTTGTGTTGCACAATATTCCAAGTACAGAGTGACCAATGCCTTATACAGTCTCATCATTATATCCTTGTTTTTCCAGCATAGTCTAGTCCTCTATAAACCAATGCTAGCATTGCATTTGCCTTCTTTACTACCAACTCAATATGCAAGGTAATGTTTAGGGAATTCTGCACTCAGACTCTAAAGTCCCTGTGCATTCTGATTTCTAAATTTCCTCCCTGTTTAGGAAATATTCTACACTTTCATTCCTTCAACCAAAGTGCATGACTGTACGCTTCCCTACATTGGATTCCATCTGCCACACCTCTGCCCATTCTCCTAATTCATCAAGCTCTTCTACAGACTCACTGTTGCCATAACACTACCTGTCCCTCCATCTATCTTTGCATCATCTGCAAACTTTGCCACAAAGCCACCAATTCTATCATCCAAACTATTGACATATAAGGTAAGAAGGAGTGGCTCCTGCAAGATGCCACTAGTCACCGGCAGTCAACCAGAAAAGGCCTCTTTTATTCCCACTCTTTGCTTTCTGCCAGTCAACCAGTCTTCTATCCATGCTAGTATTTTTCCTGTAATACCATAGGCTCTTATCAAGGAATGGCTGAGAGTGAAATGTGTGTCCTTAGTTGTCACATGTACATCAAAACAGTGAAGTACGTCGTTTTGCATCAACGCCCAACGCAGTCCGAGGATTTGCTGTGGGCAGCCCGCCAAGTAGGTTGAACCGTCGGATCTGTTGCCTGGGTATGAGGTTCTGGTGGTCAGTCCAGATCAGGAAGGGCTTGCTGCTTCCCATCAGCTGATGTCGCCACTCCCACAAGGCCTATTTAATGGCCAGCAGCTCCCTGTCTTCAACTCCATAATGGTGCTGTGCAGAGCTGAACTTGTGCAAGAAAAAGGCACAAGGGTGTACCTTCCCATCCAGTCCAGGTAGGGAGTGAATGGTCCTGGCGTCCACCTCTACCACAAAAGGTCCGGAGGGGTACGGGTTACAGAGAATGAGAGCAGTGAGGGAGGTGAGAGGAGTTCTGATTTGGCTGTAGTTTTTGATGAACCAGTGGTAGAGGTTTGAGGACCCCAAGAAGTGCTGTAGCTGTTTGAAGGAGCGACACCATTGTTCAATTGTTTTCAAAGCAAATTATCCCCGGCCTTCTTGGTGGAATTTGTCTTGTTTCAGAGCTCAGACCTCTCAGTGGTGAACAATTTCCCTCTTTCTTCCACAGGTGCCTTTAATTGTACAGTGCTGTCTTTTCTTTTTAAACATTGCTTGGAGTATTCCCAAACATGGTGAATAATCTGCTGCTCCCTGAGTATTCACATTACCAGCACTGAGTACATCTCGGATCAATGTTGGCAAGGAAAGAACTTGAATCCAAGGCCAATGCCTCTTCTCCTTCATCAGCCATAGCTCTCTGAATCCACAGGCTTGTTCTTTCCAATTACAGTATTCAGTAACATTCATATTAAATCTTAGGGGCTAAAGAACTCCTATGCTCTGCGATCACAGCCGCTCTCTGGTTTACATTCCACTAATGTCTTTGTTTTAGTTAAAAGGGAGCTCTCAGAGACAGCCATTCTCAATGCTCCTCCAACAAAACAATATCAAAGCGTGCGTGGCTCCTGACACGACACAGCTTTTCCATTATTTCATTCTTTGCTGCCGATGCATTTAAAAGTCTTAGGAGCATGAGACAGGCGCAGGTACTTCCACGCAGAAATAGCAGGCTGAGATCCCGTTATAAACTTGTTTCTCGGGGGGAATCGATTGCTTGCAAATGACCCTTCATTATAGAACAAAAATGATGACTGAGGTGTCTGGTAAAATTTTTACACATTGCTTCCTGTTTCCGTTCATGCCTCCGATCAGGAAATGTTAAAGATTAGTGTGGGTATTACTGTGGATTAATGGCTGCTGTTTGTGGAACCTTCAGGGAGAGTTTCCTTGCCAAATAAAGCATATATTTTGTCAGTCTTAGGCCTGCACTCTGCTGATAGCACGGGACCTTCATGGAAGAGATTCAAGGCTTTCTCAAAGCTGAGACCATACTCTTTTTGCACAGAGGCGAACAATGCTCTGACACTCAGGCCCAGCCAGCATTATCCTCGATGACCTTTCCCTCCTTTGGGAACAATGCTGGCTGTGGTACAGATTGTGGAGGTGACCTAGTGCGAGTCTGCATAAAATAACCTGCCGTAGCTCTGTTGTGTTTAAAAATGTACATATGCAATATATAACTTGTTATTTTAAAGCTTATCACCACCTTCTCAGGGGCAGCTAGGGATGGGCAATAAAAGCTGGCTTAGCTGGTGATGCCCACATCCCATAAATGAATAAATAAAAAGCAATCAAAAGTGTCTGTGCTTGCTGAAGGGTTTACAATGTCTTTTGTGAGCCTAAATGAATCTGTTTTTTTAGATTATGAGAACACTCAGTCCTCTTTTATTATCATTTAGAAATGCATACATGCATTATGAAAATGATACAATGTTTCTCCGGAGTGATATCACAGAAAACAAGACAGACCAAAGACTAACACTGACAAAACTACATAATTATAACATATAGTTACAGCAGTGCAAAGCAATACCATAATTTGATAAAGAACAGTCCATAAGCACAGTAAAAAAAAGTCTCAAAGTCCCGATTGACTCCCGAGTCCCCGACAGCAGGCGGCAAAAGGGAGAAACTCCCTGCCATAAACCTCCAGGCACCGTCAACTTGCCGATACCTTAGAAGCAGCTGACCCCAGCCGACCCTGAGTCCATCCGTCCGAAAACTCTGAGCTTCTGAGCAGCCTCTCCGACACAGCCTCCCGAGCGCCATCCTCTGCTGAGCACCTTCGACCTCTCCCTGGCCTCTGAAACACGCAAAGCTGAGGATTTTGAGGTCTTCAGCTCCGAAGATTCCAGTTACCACACAGTAGCAGCTGTAGCAAAGCAGACATTTCAGAAGTTTTCCAGATGTTCCGCTGTGCTCTCACGTCTGTCAACAACATATTTTGACTTCTTCCTGTGCCATGCAGGAATGGTTACAATACTTGGTATTTAATATATCCATTGAAGAAGGCATCATCATCTAAATCTTAACCCACCAGGCAGCTCCTGCCCCACCCATGTGCAATCTGCAGGTCACACATTAGTCCCAGGCCCGATGAAGGATTTCAACCCAAATCATCGACAATTCCTCTCCTCCCACACGGAGGAAAGAATGCCGCTCAACCCACTGAGTTCCGCCAGCAGATTGCTTGATGCTTCACTCTTCTACACACGCTTCAGCAGCAAATTTGTCTATGGCACGTGGTAGGAAATCGGATCACCCAGGGGAAACCTACACGGTCACGGGGAGAGCGGGAGCATGCAAACTCCACACGGACAGAATTGAACTTGGGTTGCTGAAGCTGTTTGGTGGCACAATTGTGTCTGGTTATCTGCTCTGTTCCTTCCCTTCCTCCTTATTTACATAATGAAGTTACATTTGCCACTGAATAATCTCAATTTCAAGTTCATTGTCATATTGTAGACATGTATACCACCAAACAAGACAAGATATAACTCAAATATAACTAGGTATAACTCAACACTATAGATATAATTGAAACACATAAAGTAATATTACCACAAATAAATTATCAAATAGTGATGTGTATATATGATACACGTTGTAAGAGGAACAGTATAACGCTACTGCCACTTCATATGTGATGAGAGCTGGTTGGTGGCAGGGAGTTCAGTAGTCTCACAGCTGGAGGAAGAAGCAGTTTCTCATCCCTACAGTTCTTGGCCTCATGCTGCGGTACCTCCTGCCTGATGGAAAGGTGTCAAAGAGATTGTTGGATGGATGGAAGGGATCAGTGACAATGCCAATGGCCCAGCGTACGTGGTGCTCCTGTAATGGGTGGAAAAGAGACTCTGATGATCCTCTCAGCAGTCCTCGCATTCCTTTCTGGGGACTTGTGATCAAATGCCTTGCAAATGATCACCAGACAGTGATCATCTGGTCAGGGAACTCTTAGTGGTGCTCCTGTAAACATTGGTTAGAATGGTGGTGTTGGGGGGGGGGGGCACCTCACTCGATTCAATCTCTTCAGGAAGTGGAGATGCTGCTGTGCTTTTTTGGCCAAAGAGACCAGATGAGATCGTCCATTATGTGCAATCCCAGAAACCTGGTGCTTCTAACTCTCTCCAGGGAGGAGCCGTGTACGTGTAGTGAGCAGCAGTGAGCCTGCACCTTCTGAAATTCTACAATCGTCTCCCTGGTCTTGGTCACCATAAGACCATAAGACAAAGGAGCAGAAGTTGGCCATTCAGCCCATCGAGTCTGCTCCACCATTTTATCATGAGCTGATCCATTCTCCCATTTAGTTCCTCTCCCCCGCCTTCTCACCATAACCTTTGATGCCCTGGCTACTCAGATACCTATCAATCTCTGCCTTAAATACACCCAATGACTTGGCCTCCACTGCTGCCCGTGGCAACAAATTCCATAGATTCACCACCCTCTGACTAAAAAAATTTCTTCGCGTTTCTGTTCTGAATGGGCGCCCTTCAATCCTTAAGTCATGCCCTCTCGTACTAGACTCCCCCATTATGGGAAACAACTTTGCCACATCCACTCCGTCCATACCTTTTACCATTCGAAATGTTTCTATGAGGTCCCCCCTCATTCTTCTAAACTCCAAAGAATACAGTCCAAGAGCGGACAAACGTTCCTCATATGTTAACCCTCTCATTCCCTGAATCATTCTAGTGAATCTTCTCTGAACCCTCTCCAACGTCAGCACATCCTTTCTTAAATAAGGAGCCCAAAACTGCCCACAGTACTCCAAGTGAGGTCTTACTAGTGCCTTATAGAGCCTCAACATCACATCCCTGCTCCTATACTCTACTCCTCTAGAAATGAATTCCAACATTGCATTCGCCTTCTTCACCACCGACTCAACCTGGAGGTTAACCTTAAGGGTATCCTGTACGAGGACTCCCAAGTCCCGTTGCATCTCAGAATTTTGAATTCTCTCCCCATTTAAATAATAGTCTGCCCATATATTTCTTCTGCCAAAGTGCACAACCATACACTTTCCAACATTGTACTTCATTTGCCACTTCTTTGCCCATTCTTCCAATCTATTCGTCTTTCTGCAGACTCTCTGTTTCCTCAGCACTCCAGCCCCTCCACCTACCTTCGTATCATCAGCAAACTTAGCCACAAAGCCATCTATTCCATAATCCAAATCGTTGATGTACAATGTAAAAAGAAGCGGCCCCAACACGGACCCCTGTGGAACACCACTGGTAACCGGCAGCCAACCAGAATAGGATCCCTTTATTCCCACTCTCTGCTTCCTGCCAATCAGCCAACGCTCTATCCACGTATGTAACTTTCCCGTAATTCCATGGGCTTTTATCTTGTTAAGCAGCCTCATGTGTGGCACCTTGTCAAAGGCCTTCTGAAAATCCAAATATGCAACATCCACTACATCTCCCTTGTCTAGCCTACTTGTAATTTCCTCAAAAAATTGTAATAGATTTGTCAGGCAGGATTTTCCTTTCAGGAAACCATGCTGAGTTCTGCCTATCCTGTCATGTGCCTCCAGGTACTCCGTAGCCTCATCCTTAACAATTGACTCCAACAACTTCCCAACCACCAATATCAAGCTAACAGGTCTATAATTTCCTTTTTGCTTCCTTGCCCCCTTCTTCAATAGCAGAGTGACATTTGCAATCTTCCAGTCCTCCGGAACCATGCCAGAATCTATCGACTTTTGAAAGATCATTGCTAATGCCTCCGCAATCTCCACAGCTACTTCCTTCAGAACACGAGGGTGCATTCCATCTAGTCCGGGAGATTTATCTACCCTTAGACTAGTCAGCTTCCTGGGTACTTTCTCTGTCGTAATTGTGACTGCGCACCCTTCTCTTCCCTGCCACCCTTGAGTGTCTGGTATACTGCTGATGTCTTCCTCAGTGAAGACTGATGCAAAATACTCGTTCAGTTCCTCCGCCATCTCCTTCATTACAATTTCTCCAGCATCATTTTCTATCAGTCCAATATCTACTCTCACTTGTCTTTTACTCTTTATATACTTGAAAAAGCTTTTAGTATCCTCTTTGATATTATTTGCTAGCTTTCATAGTTCATCTTTTCCCTCTTAATGACCTTCCTGGTTTCCTCTTGTAAACTTTAAAAAATTTCCCAATCCTCCGTCTTCCCACTAATTTTTGCTTCCTTGTATGCCCTCTCCTTTGCTTTAACTTTGGCTTTGACTTCTCTTGTCAACCACGGTTGCATCCTTTTTCCATTCAAAAATTTCTTCTTTTTTGGAATATATCTGTTTTGCACCTTCCTCACTTCTCGCATAAACTCCAGCCACTGCTGCTCTGCCGTCCTTCCCGCCAGTGTCCCTTTCCAGTCAACTTTGGCCAGTTCCTCTCTCATGCCACTGTAATTTCCTTTACTCCACTGAAATACCAACACATCAAATTTCAGCTTCTCTTTTTCAAGTTTCACGGTGAACTCAGTCATGTTATGATCACCATCTCCTAAGGGTTCCTTCACCTCAATCTCTCTAATCACCTGCGGTTCATTACACAATACCCAATCCAGTACAGCCGATCCCCTAGTGGGCTCAACAACAAGCTGTTCTAAAAAGCCATCTCACAGACATTCTGCAAATTCTCTCTCTTGAGATCCAGTGCCGACCTGATTTTCCCATTCCACTCGCATGTTAAAATCCCCCACAATTATCATAACACTGCCCTTCTGACAAGCCTTTACTATTTCCTGTTGTAATTTGTAGTCCACATCCCTGCAGCTGTTTGGAAGCCTGTATATAACTGCCATCAGGGTCCTTTTACCCCAGCGATTTCTTAGCTCAACCCGTAAAGATTCTGCACCTTCCGATCCTATGTCACGTCTTTCTAATGATTTAATAGCATTTCTTACCAATAAAGCCACGCCTCCCCCTCTGCCTACCTTCCTATCCTTCCGATACACTGTGTATCCTTGGATGTTCAGCTCCCAGAGACGTGCATCCTTTAGCCACGTCTCAGTGATGGCCACAATATCATACCTGCCAATCTGTAGCTGTATGACAAGATCATCTGCCTTATTCCTTATGCTGCGTGCATTTAAGTATAACACCTTAAGACCAGTATTTGGTACTTTTTGCTTTGATTGCACTGCAACTCATCCCAATGGCTGCAAATTTGTCCCATCACCTGCCTATCCGTCCTGACATCTTTACTGTTCACTATCTTAGACTTATTTCTGTTTTCCTCCTCCTCCGCTCTATCATTCTGGTTCCCATCCCCCTGCCAAATTAGTTTAAACCATCCCTAACAGGTCTATTAAACCTTCCCACCAGGATATTGGTCCCCTTTGGGTTCAGGTGTAACCCGTCCATTTTGAACAGGTTATATTTCCCCCAGAAGAGATCCCAATGATCCAAGAATCTGAAGCCCTGCCCCCTGCACCAGTCTCTCAGCCACACATTCATCTGCCTGATCCTACTATTCTTGCCCTCGCTCGCACGTGGCACAGGTAGAAATCCCGAGATTACTCCCCTGGAGGTCCTGTTTCTCAGCTTCCTTCCTAACTCCCAGAAATCTCTCTTCAGGACCTCCTCCCTTCTCCTATCTATGTCTTCGGTACTAACATGTACCAAGACAACTGGCTGCTCGCCCTCTCCCTTCAGAATATTCTGGACCCGATCCAAGACATCCTGTACCCTGGCACCTGGGAGGCAACACACCATGCGGGTATCTCTATCAGGCTTACAGAATCTCCCGTCTGTCCTCTGACTATGGAATCCCCTATGACTACCACATTCGTCTCCTCCCTCCTTCCCTCCTGCACAACAGTGCCAGGCTCAGTGCCAGAGACCCAGTCACCGTGGGCGTCCCCTGTCAGGTCATCCCCCTCAACAGCATCCAGAACAAGGTACTTGTTGCTGAGGAGAGCAGCCACAGGGCTGCTGTCCACTATCCGGGCATTTTCCTTCCCTCTACTGACAGTCACTTAGTTTTCTGACCCCCGTAGCCCAGGGATGACTACCTCCCTGTAGCTCCTGTCTATCACCTCTTCACTTTCCCTGATAAGCAGTAGGTCATCAAGCTGCAGCTCCAGATCCCTAACACAGTCTCTGAGGAGCTGCATCTCGGTGCACCTGGCGCAGATGTGGCCATCAGGGAGGCTGGAGGTCTCCCAGGATTCCCACATCTAACACCCTGAACAAAGCACTAACCCTGCAGGCATGCTATCTAATTCTACAGGAAAAATAAGTCTACTCACCCACTTACCTCGACAAACAGTCGAACTTTTTAAACCGTTAGCTTGTACTGTTAGCTGTTGGGACTCAAGTTGTTGTGCTTGCACCATTCTACCAGCCACTCTAGGTCCTCTGTATATGTGGTCTCGTCGACCATTCTACCAGCCACTCTAGGTCCTCTGTATATGTGGTCTCGTCGACCATTCTACCAGCCACTCTAGATCCTCCGTATATGTGGTCTCGTCATCCATTCTACCAGCCACTCTAGATCCTCCGTATATGTGGTCTCGTCGACCATTCTACCAGCCACTCTAGGTCCTCTGTATATGTGGTCTCGTCGACCATTCTACCAGCCACTCTAGATCCTCCGTATATGTGGTCTCGTCGACCATTCTACCAGCCACTCTAGGTCCTCTGTATATGTGGTCTCGTCGACCATTCTACCAGCCACTCTAGGTCCTCTGTATATGTGGTCTCGTCGACTATTCTACCAGCCACTCTAGGTCGTCCGTTTATGTGATCTCGTCGTCATTATTGATGAGGCCAACAACTGTTATGTCATCAGCAAACCTGATGATTTGGTTGATGGCGAATTGAATCTGGCAATGAAGTCATGCATCAGTAGCGAGAACGACGGCAGGCTGAGCGCACAGCCCTGTAGAGCGCCAATGCTCGGTGTGATGGAGCTGGTGATGTTTCTACCAACACAGGATGACTATGGCCTTTCTGTCAAGAAGTCCAGTTACAGAAAGAGGCGTTGAGACCCAACGAGGACCAGCTTCTGAGGTATGATCATATTGAATGCACTGAGCTGAAGTCGGTAAACATCATCTTGGCATATGAGGCACAAATTTGCAGATGGGATGGGACGGAGTGGACTGCAGAGACTATCAATGGACCAGCTTGCGAGATAAGCAAACTGGAAAGGGTAGCAAAGTCGCAGGAAGGTGGGATTAAATGAGATCCATAACCAGTCAATGTGTTCAGAACAGTCCTGTAACGCTGAGGTTGCTCCTTCTGAACCGGTTTGACACAATTAGCCAGTGGTCAGGACGCAGGAATTAGCAGAACAAAGAGGTGGTCGGAGAATCTGACCTGGGGCTGAGGAGCATTTTGATATGCATCAGGGATGTTGTATAAACCAGGTCTAATGTGTTCTCACCTCCAGTAGCAAAGTTAACATGCTGATAGAATTCAGGCAGGACTGTTTTTAAGCAACACACACAAAATGCTGGAGGAACTCAGCAGGCCAGGCAGCATTAAGGGAAAAAAGTATGGTCAATGTTTTGGGCCGAGACCCTTCAGCAGGACAGATTTTAAGTTAGAAAGATGTACCGTGAACAAAAAGATTGCCGTGGGCCGGGTTGGAGTCCTTCATGAGGTGTTGCCGTATGATTTGTCGAAAACATAACCTTGGGAAAACTCTGCCATTGTTGGACCGTCCCCCTGGGGACCATTCATGCATCTGAAAATGGACTTTACGCAATGACCCAAATGTATGGGTATAATTAGGCTCTTCTCATTGTATGCTTGTTTTCTCAATGGGTGGAAACATCAATCAGGCTCATAGAAATTACGCAGTAATAGTCAATAAACTCATTACGAGAATTTATTCCTAGACTTGGAATCATCGAAAAGATCCCGAGCGATGACGTCCCACACTTCACAGGAAAGGCAATACAGGAACTAATGAAAGCCCTACGGTGTAAGCACCGGTTCATCTGTCCTTACCACTCTCAATCTACCGGGGCAGTCAAAAGGTAGCATGGGACTCTGAAAAGCAAGCTGGCTAAACTGTCTGAGGACGTTGGACTTCCATTAGCCCTCATGACAATGCAATGTGGCCCAAATCATGTCATGGGACGGTCTCCTCGTGGTAGTACTAGGACACCCCATGCCTACCTGGGGGGAAGCAACAGTGGCCGCGCCTCTTGCACAGATTCTGGCCTTGTGGATCAGAAGGGTAGGGAAAGGAAGAGGATGGCAGCAGTGATAGGGAACTCTATAGTTATGGGGTCAGACAGGCGATTCTGTGGACGTAGGAAAGAAACACGGATGGTAGTTTGTCTCCCAGGTGCCAGGGTCTGGGATTTTTCTGATCACGTTCAAGATATCCTGAAATGGGAAGGAGAACAGCCAGAGGTTGTGGTACATATTGGTACCAATGACATAGGTGGGAAAAGGGAGCAGGTCCTGAAAGCAGACTACAGGAAGGTAGGAAGGAAGTTGAGAAGCAGGACCACAAGGTAGTAATCTCGGGATTACCGCCTGTGCCACGTGACAGTAAGTCTCGGAACAGAATGAGGTGAAGGATAAATGTGCGGCTGAGAGATTGGAGCAGGGGGCAGTGATTCAGATTTCTGGATCATTGGGACCTCTTTTGGGGCAGGTGTGACCTGTACAAAAAGGACAGGTTGCACTAGAATCTGAGGGGGACCATTATCCTGGCAGGGAGGTTTGCTAAGACTACTGGGGAGAGTTTCAACTAGAATTGCTGGGGGGGGTGGGAACTGAACTGAAGAGACAGAGGAAGAGGTGGTTGGCTCACAAATAGAGAAAGCTTGTACACAGTGTGAGAGGGAGTATAGGCAGGTGATAGGGAAAGGACGCACTCAGACGGATGGTTTGAGATGTGTCTATTTTAAAGCAAGGAGTATCATGAACAAAGTGGGTGAGCTTAGAGCGTGGATCAGCACTTGGAGCTATGATGTTGTGGCCATTTCAGAGGCTTGGATGGCTCAGGGGCAGGAATGGCTACTTCAAGTGCCAGGCTTTAGATGTTTCAGAAAGGACAGGGAGGGAGGCAGAAGAGGTGGGGGTGTGGCACTGTTGATCAGAGATAGTGTCACGGCTGCAGAAAAGGAGGAAGTCATGGAGGGATTGTCCACAAAGTCTCTGTGGGTAGAATTTAGAAACAGGAAGGGGTCAATAACTCTACTGGGTGTTTTTTATAGACCACCCAATAGTAACAGCGATATTGAGGAGCAGATAGGAAGACAGATTCTGGAAAATTGTAATAATAACAGGGTTGTCATGGTGGGAGGTCTTAATTTCCCAAATATCAGTTGGCCTCTCCCCATAGCAAGGGATTTAGATGGAGTGGAGTTTGTTAGATATTTTCAGGAAGGTTTCCTGACACAATATGTAGGTAAGCCTACAAGAGGAGAGGCTGTACTTAATCTTGTATTGGGAAATGAACCTGGTCAGGTGTCAAATCTCTCAGTGGGAGAGCATTTTAGAGATAATGACCACAATTCTATCTCCTTTACCATAGTATTGGTGAGGGATAGGGACAGACAAGTTAGGAAAGCGTTTAATTGGAGTAAGGGGAATTATGAGGCTATCAGGCAGGAACTTGGAAGCATAAATTGGGAACAGATTTTCTCAGGGAAATGTACAAAGAAATGTGGCAAATGTTCAGGGGATATTTGCATGCAGTTCTGCATAGGTACATTCCAATGAGACAGGGAAAGGATGGAAGGGTACAGGAAATGTGGTGTACAAAGGCTGTTGTAAATCTAGTCAAGAAGGAAAAAGCTTATAAAAGGTTCAAAAAACTAGGTAATAATAGAGACCTGGAAGATTATAAGGCTAGCAAGCAGGAGCTTAAGAATGTTATTAGGAGTGCCAGAAGGGGCTATGAGAAGGCTTTGGTGGACAGGATTAAGGAAAACCCCAAAGCATTCTACAAGTATGTGAAGAGCAAGAGGATAAGACGTGAGAGAATAGGACCAATCAAGTGTGACAGTGGAAAAGTGTGTATGGAACCGGAGGAGATAGCAAAGGTACTTAAGGAATACTTTAGCTTCAGTATTCACTGCGTTAAAGGATCTTGGCGATTGTAGGGATGACTTACAGTGGATTGAAAAGCTTGAGCATATAGACATTAAGAAAGAGGATGTGCTGGAGCTTTTGGAAAGCATCAAGTTGGATAAGTCACTGGGACCAGATCAGATGTACCCCAGACTACTATTGGAGGTGAGGGAGGAGATTGCTGAGCCTCTGGCAATAAGTTTTTTTTTTTGCATCATCAATGCAGATGGGAGAGGTTATGGAGTACTGGAGTGTTGTAGCTGTTGTTCCCTTATTCAAGAAAGGGAGTAGAGATATCCCAGGAAATTATAGTTCAGTGAGTTTTACTTCAGTGATGGGTCAGCTGATGGAAAAGGTCCTGAGAGGCAGGATTTATGAATATTTGGAGAGGCATAATATGATTAGGAATAGTCAGCATGGCTTTGCTTAAGGCAGATCATGCCTGATGAGCCTGATTGAATATTTTGAGGATGTGACTAAGCACATTGATGAAGGCAGAGCAGTAGATGTAGTGTATATGGATTTCAGTAAGGCATTTGACAAGGTACCCTATGCAAGGCTTATTGAGAAAGTAAGGAGGCATGGGATCCAAGGGGACCTTGCTTTGTGGATCCAGAACTGGCTTGCCCACAGAAGGCAAAGAGTGGTTGTAGATGGGTTATATTCTGCATGGAGGTCGGTGACCAGTGGTGTGCCTCAGGGATCTGTTCAGGGACCCCTACTCTTCGTGATTTTTATAAATGACCTGAATGAGGAAGTTGAGGGATGGGTTAGCAAATTTGCTGATGACACAAAGGTTGGGGATGTTGTGGATAGCGCGGAGGGCTGTCAGAGGTTACAGCGGGACATTGATAGAATGCAATACTGGGCTGAGAAGTGGCAGATGGAGTTCAACCAAGATAAGCGTGAGGCGGTTCAATTTGGTAGGTCAAATATGATGGCAGAATATAGTATTAATGGTAATACTCTTGGCAGTGTGGAGGATCAGAGGGATCTTGGGGTCTGAGTCCATAGGACACTCAAAGCTGCTGCGCAGGTTGACTGTGTGGTTAAGAAGGCGTACGGCGCATTGGCCTTCATCAACTGTGGGGTTGGGTTTAAGAGCCAAGAGGTAACGTTGCAGCTATATAGGACCCTGGTCAGACCCCACTTGGAGTACTGTGCTCAATTCTGGTCACCTCACTACAGGAAGGATGTGGAAACTATAGAAAGGGTGCAGAGGAGATTTACAAGGATGTTGCCTGGGTTGGGGAGCATGCCTTATGAGAATAGGTTGGGTGGACTTGGCCTTTTCTCCTTGGAGCGACGGAGGATGAGAGGTGACCTGATAGAGGTGTATAAGCTGATGAGAGGCATTGATCGTGTGGATAGTCAGAAGCTTTTTCCCAGGGCTGAAGTGGCTAACATGAGAGGGCACAGTTTTAAGGTGCTTGGAAGTAGGTATAGAGGAGATGTCAGGGGTAAGTATTTTACGCAAAGAGTGGTGAATGCGTGGAATGGGCTGCCAGTGACGGTGGTGGAGGCAGATACAATAGGGTCTTTTAAGAGATGTCTGGATAGGTACATGGAGCTTAGTAAAATAGAGTAGTATGGGTAACCTTATGTAATTTCTCAGTGAGTAAATGTTCAGCACAGCATTGTGGGCTGATGGACCCATACTGTGCTGTCGGTTTTCTATGTTTCTATGTAGGTGAAGCCGGGTGGGTCGGAATGTTAAAGGGCTGGAGAGGAAGGAATCTGATGGGAGAGGAGAATGGACCATAGAAGAAAAGGAAGGAGGAGGAGTACCAGGGGTAGGTGATAGGCAGGTAAAAAGAGGGACGAGGCCAGAGTGGGGAATAGAAGAAGAAGGGAGGAGGAGAGAAATTTTTACTGCAAAGAGAAATTGATATTCATGCCATCAGATTGGAGGCTACCCAACCTCCAACCTCATAAGTGCTGTTTCTCCACCCTGAGGGTGGCCTCACCGTGGCACACGAGGAAGCCATAGTCTGGCATGTTGGAACAGAAATGGGAATTAGAATTAAAATATTTGGTCACTGTACACCATTAGTTGGAGCCAGAGTGGCCACTGCATTTGGATATACCATCATATTCATAGAATTGATGGAATTTTGGACAATAACAGGCAGTGTAAAGTCTATCCCCACAACTACCTCTTGCAAAGCCTTAGGATTCAGGTTACACACGCCAAGTGCTGGAGGAACTCAGCAGGCGAGGTAACATCTGAACAGTCAATGTTCCGGGCCATTTACCCTCCTGCCCTGGAGGAGATCTCTACCATTCAGAAAGATCAGAGGTGATCATTTACCTCTGCTTCAGTTTCCTGCACAACTCCATAGTCTGAGATCTCACATGTTAGACAAATTTCTTGTCTGCTCTTTCTTTATTCCCTGACAGAGGCTCCCTGTTCTCAGTCTGTAAAGACTCCCATTAACGTCTGCTGATCATTTCTATTTGACTTAGAAGGTCACATTCTGGTTTTGTATTTCTCACTTGGTTACCGTTGTGTACTTCTTTCCTATTTTGTATTGATACCCTGATCCTTCATTGCTGATTTCTTAAACATTCCCAATTCTCAGGCTTACTGAATTGTTGGCAACATTTTAAAATATTCATTTGAACTTGTAACATTTTAAACTTTTTTGTCACACTTGACTGGACCACTTTTCCTATTGGGTTTCTAACCCAGAAGGGGGATAATCAGTATAATTTTGTAGACTATGTATTAATAGTTTAAATTTCATCCCTGGGAAAAACACACTGGCTATCTACTCTATCATCCTGATTCATGAAGTTTCGTGATCCGCCACTGCTAATCTTACATCTTTGCTTCTGGTTGCAGGCTGGTTCTGGAATGAATTAAGAACTGTCAATTTTTATACGGAATTCCATAATGTTATGATTATTCTTTTTTCAGAGGTCCCCGACTGCAAGATCATTGCTTAAGTCTTTCTCACTGCACATTTAGAACACCACACAGGAACTAGCCCTTCGGCCCACAACATTGTGGTGAGCCAGTTACTAGATCTAAAATAGCCTGTCACTACTGCCCCTCGAAACTGATAGGAAAAGATGGCACCAAGCTGTCAAGATTATGGCTCAGAATTACTTGTTTTTTTTAGACTCGTAGGGTTAGTTTTGTGCCCCCTAAGAACTTCTTAAACAACTTTATCCCATCTGCATTCAGTTACACCCAGACACCTCATTCCAGGCACCAATCATTCCATGCCAAAAACTCGCCCTATGTATTCCCTTTGAACTTTACATGCATGATCTTTAAATGCATAATGCAATGTATTAGACATTTCAACCCTGGGAAAAGCACACTGGCTGTCTATTCTATCTATGCCCCTGAAAATATTATAAACGTGCAGCAAGTCTCCCTTCATCCTCCACTACTTCAGAGAAAACAACCCAAGTTGTCCAGCCTCTCCTTATCGCACCTACCCTCTTATTCAGGCAGCATTTAGGTGAACCTCTTCTGCACCCTCTCCAAAGCCTCCACATCCTTCCTATAATAGGGTGACCAAAATTAAATGTAATACTCTTGATATGATGTAACCAGAATTTTATAACGTTGCAACATAACTTCCTGGCTCTCAAACTCGATGCCTTAATTAATGAAAGCAAGCCCTATTTATTGCCTTTCAACCTGTACAGCCACCTTTGGGGAGCTATGAACTTGGACTTCAAGATCCCTCAGTACATTAACAGTGTTAAGAGCCCAGCTGTTAATGGTGTACTGTCCCTTTTACATTCAGTTTCTCAAAGTGCAATGCCTCACACTTGGCTCCATTTTCCATTTTAATAGATTAAGCTCCATCTGCCCATATCTGAAACAGATCTATATCCCACTGTGTCCTTTGGCAATCTTTGAAACACTCACAACGCTACCAATCTTTGTATCATCTGCCAAGTTACATCAATCCACCCACCCATATTTTCATAGTCACAAACAGCAGAAGTCACATTACATACCCTGAAGAACAATTATCCATGGACTTGCAGCCAGAGTAAGCCAATTGACTACTACACTCTGTTGTTTATGGGTAAGCCAACTCCAAATCCAAGTAGCCAAGTCATTTTGGATCCTATGAATCTCAATCTTCTGGATGAGTCTACCTTGTAGGAATATGTCAAATGTAGCAAAATCTACATAAGCAACTTCCACAGTTCTATCCTCATCTATCACATTTGTCACCTTTTCAAAAACATAATCAACTTCATAAAACATGACTTGCCCTACATAAACCCATGCAGACTGTCCCAAGTTAAGCCATGGCTCTCCAAATGCTCATAAATTCTATTGTTAAGCATTGCTGTTGGTATTGGTTTATTATTGTCATATTAACGAGATTCAGTGAAAAGCTTGTATTGCATATTGTCTATACAGAACAAATCATTGCACGGTGCATTGAGCAAGAATAAGTTAAAACAATAGTAATGTAGAATGAAGTGTAAAAGTTACTGAATGCAAGATCATACTGAGATAAATTATGAGGCCGATAGTCCATCTCATCATGCAAGAGGTCTGTTCAAAAGGTTGACAACAGTGGGATAGAAACCATCCTTAAGCCTGGTTGTATGTGCTTTCAGGCTCCTGTATCTTCTGTCCAATGGAGGAGGGGAGAAGAGAGAATGTCTGGGGTAGATAAGGTCTTTGGTTATGCTGGCTGCTTAACTGAGGCAATGAGAAAGACAGACATGGTCCATAGAGGCGAGACTGGTTCCTGTGGTGTGTTGAGACACGTCCACAACCCTCTGCAGTTTCTAATGGTCCCATGCAGAGGAGTCTCCATGTCAAGGCATTATGCATCTGGACAGAATGTTTTCTTTGCTGCATCGATAATAACCGGTAAGAGGCGGTAGAAACGTGCTGAATTTTTAGCTTCTGGAGGAAGTAGAGGTGTTGGTGAACTTTCCTGGCTGTGACATCAACATGGTTGGAGCAAGACAGGCTACTGCTGGTGTTCACACCTAAGAACTTAAAACTCTCAACCTGAATACTATTGTGTAGACAGGAGCATGTGAACTGCTTACCTTCCAGCAGCTCTTTTTGTTTTGTCAATGTTGAAGGAAAGACTGTTGTCATGACGCCATGTCACTGAGCTCTCTATCTCCTTGCTGTGCACCAATTTGTCAATTTTGGAGATACAGCCCATTACCGTAGTATCACCTGCAAACTTGTAGATGATGGAGCTGAAGAAAAATCTGGTCCTGCGGTCATGGGGTAAAGTAGGAGGCTGGGGTGCAGTCTTGTGGAACACCAGTGTTTAGAATGCTCTGCCTGGACACATATACAACCAAATGTAACAATATTCCGCACCCCCACCCCCGATCATAGTCCATCCACAAAACATACATCACACATACCAGATAAAACAATATATCACCACAAAATCAGTTAATAACATATAATTCAAGGTACATGTAGTGCACAGCACAGGAAAACAGTAAACATCTCACTGTCCTACTGACGGGACCTCGGTGGTGGCAGGGCATTCATTAGTCTCACAGCCTGAGGGAAGAAGCTGTTACCCAGTCTGACAGTCCTCATCCTGATGCATCTGTACCTCCTTCCTGACAGTAATGGGTGAAAGAGATTGTGGGATGAGTGATAGGGATTCCTCAACAATGTTTCAGGCCCTTTGCGTACAATCTACCAGGTAAATGTCACAATTGGAGGGAGGGAGACACAGTGATCCTCTCAGTCAGGTTTAGAGCTGTTGCTGCCTGTCCTTATGATTGCGGTCCGTTGGCCACAAAGTCAAGAACCTAGTTGCAGAGGGTGGTGTTGGCTCCCAAGGTCTGGAGCTTGGTGATAAACTTGCTTGAAATCATTGTATTGAAGGCAGTACTATAGCTAATGCACCAGAGAAGAGAATAGGACCAGGGAGATGGTGTCCACTTAGACATATTTCAGCGTGGCCAAGTGGTTAAGGCATCAGTCTAGTGATCTGAAGGTCGCTAGTTCGAGCCTCAGCTGAGGCAGCGTGTTGTGTCCTTGAGTAAGGCACTTAACCACACATTGCTCTGCGATGACATCGGTGCCAAGCTGTATCGGCCCTAGTGCCCTTCCCTTGGACAACATCGGTAGCGTGGAGAGGGGAGACTTGCAGTATGGGTAACTGCTGGTCTTCCATACAACCCTGCCCAGGCCTGCACCCTGGAAACCTTCCAAGGCGCAAATCCATGGTCTCACGAGACCAATGGTTGCCTATAAAACCTATTTCAGCAGTAAGCAGATTGCAGTTGGTCGAGGTTGTCTGAAAGGCTGGAGATGATGCATACAAGGACCAGCATATCAAAGCACTTTATAATGGTAGCATTAAAGGGGAATGGAAGTTGGGCTGTCATGCTTTAGAATCATAGATCAATAAAGCACAGACACCGGCCCTTCAGATTGACAAGTCCACACCAACTACATGCCCACTCAGCTTGTCCAGCATTCCACCCAAATCCCTCAAATCTCCGCCCCTCCATATAGCTATCTAAGTGCTACTATTCTTCTCCCTCAATCTCTTCCTCTGGCAGCTCTTTCCATGTACTCACCACCATCTGCGTGAAAAAGTTGCACCTCAGGACCCTTTTAACTCCTTCCAGTTTCATCCTAAATCTATGCCCCTTCGTTCTGGACACTCCTAACCTCAGGAAAAGACTTGTCACCATCCACAATCACTATGCCTCTGATAGATTTAAATATTTCTGTAAGATCACACCTCATTCTCTGACGTTAGCCCAGCCAATCTCTCCCTATAACTGGGGCACTCTAGCGAAGGCAACATCATCACAAATCTTTTATGACCTCTTTCCAAATTAAGCACATATTCCCTATAACAGGGTGCTTCACAGTGCTTCAGTAACAATACGTACAATCCAATATAATGTACCAACTCTTATTATCCATGTCCTAACTGATGATGGTCAATATGCTGAACACTTTTATCACTGCCCTTTCTACCTGTGACACTGCTTTCAATGAGCTCTGGGCTTGTACTCCTAGGTCCCTCTGTTCCGTTACACTCCCTGTAGTACTACCATTCACAGAAGTCCTACCCTGGTTTGACTTTTCAACATGTGTCACCTTACACTTACCTGTATTGAAATCCATTTGCCATGCCTTGGTCTACTTCCCTAACTAGTCTACGATAACCATCATCACTATTAACAACACTTCCTAGGTGGTGAGCACACCTGATGATCAAGCTTTTATATTCAAATCTAAATCAATTACTTAAATATCAAGGGCCCCAAAAGCAACTTCTGTGGGACACCACTAGTCACAGGCCTCCGTTGCAAGACAAACAAACTTCAACCACTGCTTTCTGCTTCCTACCTCCAAGATAACTTCAAATCTACCCAATTAGCTCTCGTTGGATACCATGAGCCCCACCTGCCAAACCAGCCTACAATGTGGGACTTTGTCAAAGGCCCCTTAGAAACATAGAAAACCTACAGCACAATACAGGCCCTTCGGCCCACAAAGCTGTGCCGAACATGTCCCTACCTTAGAACAATCTAGGCTTTACCCATAACCCTGTATTTTTCTAAGATCCATGTAGCCATCCAGGAGTCTCTTAAAAGACCCTATCGTTTCCACCTTCACCGCTGCCATCAGCAGCCCATTTCACAAACTCACCACTCTCTGCGTAAAAAAACTTACCCCTGACATCTCCTCTGTGCCTACTTCCAAGTACTTTAAAACTATGCCTGCTTGTGCTAGCCATTTCATCCCTGGGGAAAAGCCTCTGGTTATCCATACAATCAATGCGTCTCATTATTTTATACACCTCTATCAGGTCTCCTCTCATCCTCTGTCGCTCCAAGGAGAAAAGGATGAGTTCACTCCTTCCTAAACTCCAACCTCCTAATCAGACTTTGTCTATCCAAATGCTGTCCCTCAGAATTCCCTCCAGTAATATCTCAACTATTGAGGCCAGTCTGACCAGTCTATAGTTCCCTGGCTCGTCCTTGCTACACTTCTTAGACAATGGAGCACCGTTAGCCACCTTCCAGTCTTCGGGAAGTCAACCAGAGGTTGACAATGAATCAAGTAGCTCCACAATTTCTTCTCTGGCCTCCCACTAAGTCTGAGAAAGCACTTGGTCAGGCCCAGGGGCTTTATCCATCCTAATGTGCTGTAAGGCTGCAAATACCTTCTCTCTGGTGATATTAATGTCCTTCAGAACAACCCCAGGAAACACTGAGGAAAAATATTTATTCAAAATCCCACCCATGTCCTGCACCATAGGCTGCCTGCTTTAGAGGTTAACTGCAATTGTCAAATGTACATTGAAGTATTGAGATATGCATGGCGTTACACTAATCTCTTTGCCACTGTGCCACTACTACACAGTTCAACACTTTATGTGATTTCCATATTTTTAATCCTTTATCATTTTTAAATGATTCAGATCTTTTAGTTTTTTTGTTTAATTATTTTAAATTCAATGAGAGCTTTGCTAGTGGATGAAGATCTTTCATCATCTTGTTTTCCATCAAGGCCTTCCAAATGAAGAACTCTTTCCCCAAGATGGGGGTATCTAAAACGAAATGACTAGATTTTGGGTGAGAGCAGATAAATTTTAAAGGAAATTGTTTTACACAGAGGGTGGTAAGGATATGGAATGAGTGTTCAGAGGAAGTAATACAGCTGGCTCAGCTTTTAAAAGACGTTTAGACAGGTACAGGGATAGGACATGTTTAGAGCAGTGGTTCACAAATTTCACTGGGTTACCACCTCCTTGGCTCCCAGACCACATCCAGTGGCCCCCGTCTCTCTTTCTGGTCATTACATAAAAGCTTTAAAGAATTTTGATTTATGATGCACAAAGGAAGAAAATAGGAACTGTAAGTTCAAAGCAGTGACAAATAATTTCAAAACTTATTCATCCAGGTTTGCAAAGTGTATTTGAAGATCATCATCTGGTATTCTTTCTTTCTCTTCCAACTCAGAGAGGCTCAGAAATTGGAAACAGTCACAACACCTAATGTTGCACTTCAATAGGGTTAACTTGGACAGACATGGAGACAACTGATTTTATTAAACTTTGTGAATAATTCTGACAAATAAGCAATTTCATGCCATGGATTGAGTTGATTACTGAAAATAGAGCATTTGGTCTTCAAAGAATCTTATCACAGTTTCAAAAAGGGCATAAAATTATCTCAAGCAGTTTCCTTTTGAGTGTCATCTGCCTTCTGTGTACAACAGGTAACATTCAAACTGTTCATCATTCTCAACACAAAGCTCTCAAAGTAATCCAGAGTGGAGAGCATGGGACCTGATTTTATTTATTACTGTGATAACAGTCTAATGTGCAGCCGATCACTTGGGTTTCTTTTGCAACAAGTTGTTGTATGTGAATTACACAGTAAATAGTAAATATGTTGCCTACAGATTCTTCCAAGAAATTAATAACCCCACAGTGGCAATCAGTTATTGATGGCTCACCACCTATTGTACAAACAAGGATGTTAGTGAGCAGAATGCCCTTCTTTATGAAAATTGTTCCACAACCCTAAATATTGACTTCCCCTTTGTATCTGTTTTTAGTCCCCTTTTCAATGAACAACACTTGAACCACGCTTTCATCTATTATGAAGCGAACATAACTAAGAAGCAAAGATTTGTTGCGTGGCAAAGTTGACTTATCAAGCTGCAGAGCAAATTCTGTTGTGCCAAATACGTTGCACAATGTGTCTTCTTCTCATAATGGCGGGGGCATTGGGAGCAAAGGTGGACCCAAATGCAAAACACATCTTGTGAGTTTATGGTATGGACTCCGAGCCAGAGACTGGGCAAGGATCCAGTACCTGGGTCTTGCCTCGGGCTCGGACCCCAGAACCAGGCATGGACATGACATGGGCTAAGGAGAGGAGGAACATGGGAACACAGAGCCTCGGTCTCGGGACAGCAGGTACATGGAACCATGGACACATACACGGAACACAGAGTCGGGACCCCTCCTTAGAAACAGGACATAGGGCTGGGACTCACACACAGAGCAGAGAGCCAGGACCCCTCCTTGGGAACAGGACAAAGGGCCGGGACTCATGACCCCCCCCCGTGGGGCAATGACAAGATGGCCTGACTTACCCTACGGAGGCAAGGACAAGACAAGACAAGACATGACCCCCCCATGGAGCAACGGCAAGATGGCCTGACTTACCCCACGAAGGTGAGGACGAAACAAGACAAGACATGACCCCCGCTGTGGAGCAATGGCAAGACAGCCTGACTTACCCCACAAAGGCGAGGACAAGACAAGACAAGACATGACTCCCCGCGGGGCAACGGCAAGACGGCCTGACTTACCCCACGGAGGCGAGGACAAGACAAGACAAACACCAAAGAACAACACAGTTCCTATCTAGCTCCAGTGATAGAACTAGACCGAGGTGCAGGCGAGGGCTACAGAAGAGGGCTAGAGGCGAGAGGGGCAGAGAAGGGATTCAGACACGGGGGTAGGACAGGAATCACAGACTGCTAGGGCCAGGACTTGACTAGGTACTCAGATGCCGCCAGAGCCAGGACTTGACTAGGTACTCAGATGCCGCCAGAGCCAGGACTTGACTTGGTACTCGGATGCTGCCAGGGTCAGGACTTGACTGGGTACTCCGATCCTCCGGGTAGTGGTGAGCTCTAGACTCGGCCCAGGAACAGTAGACAGCAGCTCCTGATTCTCTCCGGCGGGTTAACCGACGGACCCAGCTTGATGAGGAAACTTTGCAGGCTCGCTTCGGCGAGGTAACTGGACTGGGTTGCTCCGGTGAGGAAGGGTGAATTACTGGCACTCGCTTCGGCAGAGACTAGGCTTGCTCCGGCCAAATGACATCGGCACACCATACCTTTGATGACTTTGCAGACGCTCCCCCGCCGAATGGCTGATAGCCAGAGACTATAAACTACCGGTTCAGCCGAGCGTTAATTGCCTCTAATCACCAAAGCCGAGGGACATGGGAAAACAGGGAGTCAACGGTCCAGATTGTAACATAAACAAGGTAAATTTAGAGGGACCCCAACCCAGACCATAACACTTTTACATTCTCCAACATTCCATCTATTCATCTTTGAGCAGAGTTCATGCTAAATGGACCAATTCACACAATGTGCTGGAGGAGCTCAGCTAGTCAGGAAGCATCTACAGATGGGACTCTGCCTGCCGTGCTGAGTGAGACCAGCACATTGTGTGTAGAGTCATGATGAAGGATCTCAGCCTGAAACGACAACTGAAAATTTATCACAGCAAGGTTAGAGTGTGGTAGTTGCACTATCCAACACTGTACTACAGTTATTAATGGCAATAATGGGCCTGGAAATAACATGATTTCTTTAATCCACATGTCTCATGATATGCCAAATACAGAAGTGTCACATTGCTTTTCAACATGCTTCAAGGAAAATCCAGGAAAATGTTATTAATAAATAATTCATTTCTAAAATTAAGCCTGTAATCCCCTAGCTACCCTCCCTTGCCACTGAGTGCCTGCCTCCTTTATCTTTATCACCCCCTTAGTAACTCCCACCACCTCGGGGGGGGGGGGGTGAGATATCACCCACTTTAAGAACCACTAGAAACACCGGCAAATGGGACTCATTTCGGGGCAGGGTTTAGGCACTCTGCCATGTGCAGACCTAGTTGCTAGCCAGACAACAGGTCTGGACTCGAAGGTGGAGAGCAGACAAGATGACCACTGGGTCATGTGTAACCTTGGTAAATGTGCGTCAGGTTGCAATGCCAACAATGCGGCACACCTCAATGCTATGCTTCACCCATTCTATGCTTGGTGTTCTGTGTGTAGGTCCTGTGCTATTGTAATGAAGATAATAGAGGCACATCTTGCAGTCTTGGCTTAAGGTTTCTCTGTTGAAGGCAGCAGATCCCACGGGAGTTTCTGTGCATTAAAGTTAATGGACTGGAATCGTTGGCAGAAATCTCGCCTCCGAATCCCTGGATGTGCTTTTCACAATTGGAGAGCGAGTTTTCAACATTTACCATAACGATACAATAAATCATTCCACTCCATTTTATTCCCTCACCCCTGGGTTCAACTCAGCCAAATCAAAATGAAAACCTGCTTTTCTCCCAATCTCTCAGGATCCTGTTCAACTCAAGGCTGGGCAATTACATATTATTTTATAAGTTAAAACAGAGGAAAAAAACTGCCAACAGTTTGGTTCTAATCACATTTTGTGTTAAAAATGAGAACATAGAACATTGCACAAGAACAGGCCCATGACATTGCGCCAAATTAATTAAACTAATGCTACCCAATCCCTTTTCTTCCACATGGTTCATATCCCTACATTCTCTGTATTCTCATGTGCTCGTCCAAGAACCTCTGAAATGTCTGCCTACACCACCACTCTGGCAACACGTTACAGGCACCCGTGACCCTCTGGTAAAACACTTGCCCTGTGCATCTCCTTGGAACATTTTCTCTCTCACCTTAAATGCATGCATTAACCATTTTGACTCTCCACTGCAAATGAATCCTCACTATGCATTGCTGCCGGTCATCTATCTAGTTACAGCACCACATGACCACCTTCTGTAACCGGTGTTGTAATCAGGAGAAGATCTTCACAGGTGTTAAGGTCTCCTGGAAAAGGAATAATTCTGCGTCTAGTTTCTTAGAGGCTAGTCCACACCATGGAGAGTTTTTTCTTATTTATCAATAATTGGCATGTGGGTATATTTGGTGACATTGGTTGCAAGAATTAGAACAAAAACATAGATCATTACAGAACAGTAAAGGCTCTTCAGCCCATAATGTTGAACCAACCTTTTCACCTGCTCTAAGATCAATCTAACCCTCATTATCCTCCATTTTCCTATCACCATATGCCCATCTAAGAGTTTCTGAAATGCCCCTGATATATTTGCCTCTACCATCACCCCTGGCAGGGCATTCCATGCCTCACCACTCTCTGTGTGAAGAACTTACCTCTGACATCTCTCCTATAACTTCTGCCAATCACGTTAAAATTATGGCCCTTGTATTAGTTATCTCCACCCTGGGAAAATCTCTCTGGCTGTCCACTCGAGCTATGCCTCTTACCACCTTGTACATAGATCTCATCCTCCTTCGCTCCAAAGCCTAAAACCCTAGCATGCTCAACCTGATCATAAGACCTGCCCTCTAGTTTGGCAGCATTCTGGTAAATCTCCACTGCACGGTCTCTGAATCTTCCAAGTCCTTCCTATAATGAGACAGCTAGAACTGAACACAATACTCCAAGTGTGGTCTAACCAGAGTTTTATTGAATTGCAACATTACTTTGTGGCTCTAATTCCCAAATTGAGTGGGAGAAAAGAGAGTTGGCGGACCTGTAACGCAAGGTATGAAGTCCATTCCGTACTTGACCTGGAGATCCTAGATGCTGCTGATGGTGGAAGCTTTTTGTTAGTTTTGGTATCTGTCCTCAGCGAAGGGCAAAGTGCCTGCAGATAGCGGTGATGAAAGAACTGAGCATTCTACAACCTGCCAGAGTGTAGCCATGGGAAGATTTTGAGTCCCAGTAACTTATTCAAATTAAGCAAGAAAAGTTTTAAAGTTTGATCGGCTTCAGCCGTAACATAAAACAACACATTAGTTAACTTCCATTCGAAACCACTCAGCCCAACCACATTTTCTGTGGTTATAGGAAAGTAGGAAACAGGAGGAAGAGCAGGCCATTCTGCAAGATCATGGCCGACCCATTTTCCTGCACTGTCCCTATTTTCCTTGACTCCTCTGATGGACAGAAATCTATCAGTTTTTGTTCTGAATGAGATCAATACTCAAAATGGAGAGAATTTCAATGATTTCTCATTCCTTGAATGGGGAAACTCCTGTTAATTTGAGTCCTAAATAGCTTACCCGTTATTTTGTAACGGCTCGGAATTTTATACCTGATAGTGAGCGGAAAAATCTTTCAGTCTTGTTGAGTGCTCTGTACCCCTGCAGGGTACCCCTGCAGTTTGAGTAACGGAAATTCGGCCCTATAGAATTCAAAAGTCACTACCAAGCTATCTGACATTCGCAATAAAAATCCACTCTTGCAGACTTTGTGTGAGAAAACGCAACTAATGAAACACAAAATAGGAAGGAAACAACGCATTTTTTCAAGTCTCTGCCTGACGGAAAATAACAATATTGGAGATTTTCTAGAAACACAACTCCCCCCTAAAGCGGGGTATATCCTGTTTTCAGTAAGGAGACCAAAATTATTTTCAGTTCACCAAGTGTGGTCTCACCAGTGGCAGATATAATTGTGGTAAGCCATCTTTGCTCTTGTAGTTCAATCCTTCTCACTGAGGCCTCTATCCCATTGCCTGTCCTGCTTATTTTTTCAGTGACCTGTGCACAAGGAGCGAGGTCCTTTTGAATATCAGTACTTCCCAACATCTCACAATTTAAAGTATAGCGTCCTTGCATTTTACAATGTCATTTGCCATCTGCCATGTCCTTGTCCATACAATGTACCTCCTCTTGAAACCCATTTTCATCTTCATCACCATTCACATACATCAGAATGGAGTCTGAGAGTCCTTGGTTTCTCTCTCCACTCCAGGAGTGCTGCAACGCTAAAAAATGAACTATTTCTCATGCTAACCACCTTTTATCGGAGTGATTCTCCATTCCCAGAAATACATTCAGAATTCTTACACTCCTGTATCTAATAAAGTGGCAACTGAGTCTATGTTATTGGTCTTCTGCGGCTGTAGCCCATCCACTTCAAGTTTCAATGTGTTGTGCTCTCAGAGATGCTCTTCTGCACACCACTGTTGTAACGTGTGGTTATTTGAGTTACTGTCATCTTCCTATCTGCTTGAACCAGTCTGGTCATTCTCCTCTGACCTCTCTCTTTAGCAAGTTGTTTTTGTACACCGAACTACTGCTCACTGGATGTTTTTTTTTGTTTTTCGCACCATTCTCTGTAAAGTAGAGATTTTTTGCATGAAAATCCCAGCAGATCAGCAGTTTCTGAGATACTCAAACCAGCCCATCTGGCACCAACAATCATTCCATAGTCACAGTCACTGAGATCACGTTTCTTCCCCATTCTGATATCTGGTCTGAAAACCACACTGAACCTCCTGACATGTCTACATGCTTTCATGCACTGAGTTGCTGCCACATGAATGGCTGATTAGATATTTGCATTAAGGAGCAGGCGAGCAGGCGTACTGGTGTACCTAATAAAGTAACACTGAGTGTGTGACCAACCACGGCCTCTCTTGCTTCCCGGTGGTGTTTCAGTGTAAAGTGTATACCCAGCAAGTGATAAGGTAGTCACTTTCACAAGCCCTGCTAATTGTCCTACCAATTTTATAAGACGTGCATAACTTAACTGCTGATTTTCACCATTCCAGATCTCACTTTAAATCACGGAGACAGATCTAATTACTGATACGATAATACTAAAATATATATAGTGCAAAATGAAGGAATAGTGCGGCAGTGTTCATGGGTTCTGATTGATAAAGGAATTCTTCCTCATCTTTGTTCTAAAAGGACGTCCAAGTATTCTGAGGCTGGGCCCTCTGGTCTGAGACTCCCACACCATAGGAAACATTCTCTGCACATCTACTCTAACTAGACCTTTCAATATTCAATAAGTTTCAATGAGATCCCCCCTCATTCTTCTAAACTTCAGCAAACATAAGCCCAGAGCCATTAAGTGCTCCTCATACATTAACCCTTTCATTCCCGGAATCATTCTCTCCAACCTCCTCTGGACCCTCACCAATGCCATCACCTCCTTGGAAACCAAAACTGCTCACAATACTCCAGTGTCTGTAAATCCTCAAAATTATATCTTTGCTTTTATATTTTGATCCTCTCAAAATGAATGCTAACATTGCATTTGCCTTCCTTAACGCCAGCTCAACCTGCAAGTTAACCTTTGGAGAATCCTGCACTAGGATCCCTAAACCCCTTTGCACATCTGATTTCTGAACTTAGTCCCCATTTAGAAAATTCTAAGTTTATTCCTATCAAAGTGCATGACGATACTTATCTGCACTGTATTCCATCTACCATTCCTTTTCCCATTCTCTGTTCAAGTCCTTCTGCAGACTCCCTGCTTCCTCAATAGTGCCTGCCACTCCACCTACCATTGTATCTTCCACAAACTTGACTAAGATTTACTTTCAGTGTGGAGATTAGATTTTTCTTATGGGGAACTGAATCTATTGCAGCTTGTCATCTGGTGACGGCACGTTGCTTTCTTTCATTCCAAATGATTTTTCTCCCTCAACTTTCCAGTGTCCTCATTCCAAAACATCCTTTCTGTCCAAGAAAACACCATTCCCCAAACTCAGGTAGAAAATGTAGGACACTGTTCAGCCAGCGCTGTGAACTCAGATTGCATAGTGTGTTCAACTTTGCAGCTCTCTGGGGGGACTCACTGGTTCAAGCTCTGCATCATCATTTGATAGCAAGTTTCTAACTAATATATAAGTTTGTATATATTGAGGACATTTCTACAGATGTATGGTAGAGGGTGTTCTGGCTGCTTGCGTCACAGCCAGGTGTGGAGGTGCCAACGCACAGGATCATGAGGGGCTGCAGAGGGTAGTAGACTGAGCCAGTTCCATCATGTGCACAACCCTCCTTGCTATTGAGGACATCTTTACGAGGCAATGCGTCAAGAAGATGTTATTGAGGACCATCACCACCTGAGACATCCCACTTCTCGTTACAACCATCAGGGAAGAGGTACAGGAGCCTGAAGACTCCACTTGATGATTCCTGAGCAGGTTCTATGCCTCTGCCACGTTACTCCTTCTAGTTCCATTATATTTTACTGATAGTAATCTTATACCTTTGCACTGCTGCAAAATAACAAATTTCATACCATTTAAGTGAGTGATAATGAAGCTGTTTCTAGTTCGGAGAGAAGTATCGTACATGTTTCTCACCTCTATCTCTCCTTCCATTACACTGAGCAGACGCAGAAGGTCCTCTTTGGAGAGTTCCAGTAACTTCTTTCTTCGCTCATTTTCTTGCAAAGACTTGGGAGCTCTCTTTGCAGGACCCGTGAGCCCCACTGTCTTTTCTGCGAAACTCTGCCTTTGAGTTTTATTCTTCTTTTTGCTACCTGTGTTAATAACCTTGTCATCTTCATGGCTTGACGGCTGGCCGTGGGATGGGGATTCCCCACCACTGCTCCGGGACCTCATCGCCACCTGCACTGGGGAGAACACACAGGGATAAGTGGTGACAGGAAATATCATAAGTTGACAATATTAGTGACCAATGGTGTGCCTCATGGGTTCAGTCTCGGGTCATTATTACTTGTCATCTATATCAATAATTTGTATGAGAATGGGCAAGGCATGGTTAGTAAGTTTGCAGATGACATTAATAGAGGAAGTGTTGTGGACAGTAAAGAAATTATAGGGGATCTTAATCAGTTGGGTAAATGGGCCAAGGGAGTTTAATTCAGGAAAGTGTGAGGAGCTGCATTCTGAGAAAACAAATTAAGGTAAGACTTCCACAATGAACGGTAGAACCCTAGGGAGTGTATTAGAATGGAGGGGCTTTCAAGCACATTCTTTCCTGAAAGTGGTGTATCAGGTAGATAGGGTGATGAAGAAGTTTCTGGAACATGAACCTTCATCAGTTACGGCAATGAGTATTAAAACTAGGACGTTGCAGTTCTACTTGATGTTGGTGAAGCTGAATTTAGAACACTGTGCTCAGTTTTAATCACCCTACTATAGGGAAGATGTCGTCAATCGAGAAAGAGATTTGGAGTGATGTTGCCAGGATAGGAAGGACTGGGTTGGGGAGAGAAGTTGAGCAGGGTAGGACTTTATTTATTACAGCATAGTGTGACGGGGTCCTGAATTACTCCTATGAACTGTGCTTGATTACCCATATGAACTGTGCTTCGAGAGAGACGAAGTCTGCTCACAGGTTGTTTATACCTTCTACAAGGACATTGCCTGCTTGTACATTCTTACACAGACAGAGAACAGAGGAGCTGTTTGAAAGAAAGACAGTTGGTACTCAGCATGGTGAGATAAATAGAAGGTCAGATGATAGACCTCAGACAAATGACTTTGGACACTGAATCAGCTTTGTTGTGCCCACAGGAAAGGTGGGTTTTTGGAGGATCGATCAGGCGGATCGATCAGCGGCTCTTGCAGTGTGAATGGGGCGTGACCGGCAGGAGTTTTTTTGTGTGTCCAATCCTCGCCTGTGTTGATAGCTTCAGCCCCACAGAAGAACAGTCCCCTTTTGTTGTGGTCACGGTCAGTGACTTCTAAAGGATTTCGGAAGACAACAGGAAGATCGACAGGGTCATCTCACCTGAAGACTCAAATCTCTCCCTCTCTCTCTCTCCGACACTACTCAACTCAATACCCCAAACTGAACTGAACTTTACTCATTATCGTAAGACTATCTACTTACCCCTAGACTTGAATATATTTCCAAACTTTTAATATATTTCCACACTTACTGATATACTTACTTATGTATGATCATTGCTAATCTGTTTGATTTATCTGCATTTATATTACTGTATTGCGTAGTTATTAATAAATACCATCAGTTAATAGCAATACTGGACTCCAAAGTGTTTTCCATCTCTGCTGGTTCTTTAACCCATCATGAGGTATGTCATTGAAGACCCTCACCACCTGAGACATGCCCACTTCTCGTTACAGCCATCAGGGAAGAGGTTCAGGAACCTGAAGACTCCACTTCCTGACGTAGGGTCTCGGCCTGAAACGTCGACTATACCTCTTCCTAGAGATGCTGCCTGGCCTGCTGCGTTCACCAGCAACTTTGATGTGCGTTGCTTGAATTTCCAGCATCTGCAGAATTCCTGTTGTTTACGGGGTATGTGACAGTAGGCAGATGAGGGGAGGCATTGCAGACATGGATAAAATCATGAGGGGCATAGATAGGGTGCATGCAAACAGATCTTCCCTGGGAATGGGGAATGAAGAACTAGACTGTACTGCTAAGAAGGGAGAGATTTAATAGGAGCCTGAGGGGCAAATTTTTCACCCAGGGTGGTCCATATATGGAATGATCTTCCGAAGGAAGTGACTGGGACTTTATATTAACGACAACTGAAGAGACACTGTGCCTGGATAGAAATGGTTTAGAGGGACATGGGCCTAACACGGACAAATGGCACCAGCTTACGTGGCTATCTTGTTCACCATGCATCACTTGGATCAAAGAGCCTGCATCCGTGACCAGGACTCCATGACTCTAATTGTGCCCATTTTCAGAATCAAGTTTTTATGCATTACAAAAACAATTTCCAGTCGCAACAACCCTATAATAGCTCAGCACATCCAATTGCTACATTGGATATTAATACCATGCAACAAAAGCCATTCATTGTGAAAACCTCTGTCATTGCCTGCACACCCCACAGTGTTTGTAACATTTGCAATATCTTGGGAAGTGAATCACCTGCAAGTTAGCCAGTTATTTCTCCTTCATTTTATCTTCTGGTAAGTTGCCAGAAACAGTACCCCCCCCCCCACGTACACACACATTAATTCACCAACCCCACCCTGAATCCCACCCAGCAGGTGCCTCAGTGCATTTATCATTTAATAAACACGAAAAACTCGACCGCCAACTGAAACGTCCAACTCAACCTCATTGCTGGACAATACATTATCCAGTACACAGATTTATGTATGACTTAACTTCACTCCCCCCCATGTTGCTAAGAAGGTATGAGACATGCAATCTTACAATAGTTAGCCATGTCAGTATTATCCAGCCACATTGACATTACGACCAAAAAAGTACACCAGTGCCATTGCTTCCTCAGGAGGCCAAAGAAAGTTAGAATGTCCCCTTCGATCCTCAGCAATTTTTATCAATGCACCGTAATAAAGATCCTAATGAGATATATCACAACTTTGTACGGCAACTGCTTTGCCTGGGACTGCAAGAAACTGCAGTGAATTGTGGACACAGCTCAGCACATTACAGAAGCCAGCTTCCTCTCCATGGACTCTTGTCTACACCTCACATTGTCTAGGTAAAACAGTCAACATAATCAAAGACCCCACCCACCCTAGACATCCTCTCTTCTACCCCCTCCCACCCGGGCAGAAGATACAAAACCCTAAAGCCACCAGGCTCAAGGAAAGCTTCTATTCCACTCTTATAAGACTATTGAACCATTTCCTAAAGTTCAAAGTAAATGTATTATTAAAGTAGACACAGTACATGTCACCATATACGACCCTGAGGTTCCTTTACATGTGGACAATCACACTCAATACAAGAAACACAATGGAATCAATGAAAGACCACACCCAACAGGTCAGGCAACTACCAAAGCGCAAAAACAGTAAACTACGTAAAAATGAGAAAAAAATCATAAATAAGCAATAAATATCAAGAACATGAGATGAAGAGTCCTTGAAAGTGAATCCAGTTCATTAGGAACATTTCAGTGATGGGAGAGAGAAGTTGACTGAAGTTATCCTCTCTGATTCAAAAGCCTGATGATCGAAGGGTAATAACTGTTCCTGAACTTGGTGGTGCGAGTCTTGATGCTCCTGTACCACCTTCCTGATGGCAGCAGTGAGAAGAGAGCATGTCTTGGGTGGTAGGGTGGTGTGGATCCCTGATGATGGATGCTGCTATCCTGGACAACACTCCATGTAGATGTACTCAGTGGTACAGAGGGCTTTATCTGTGATGGACTGGGCCATATCCACTAATTTTTGTATGTTTTTCATATAAGGGCATTAGTGTTTCCATAGCAGGACATGACACAACCAGTCAATATACTCTCCATCACACATCCATAGAAGCTTGTCAATGCTTTGGATGACATGCCAAATCTACACAAACTTCTGAGAAAGTATTGGCGCTGATGTTCTTTCCTCATAGTGACACTTATATGCTGGATCCAGGATTCCCTGAAATGATAACACCGAGGAGTTTAAAGTTTCTGACCCTCTCCACCTCTGAATCCCCGATGAGGATGCTGGTTTCTTCATCCTGAAGTCAATAATCACCTCCTTGCTGGCGTTGAGTAAAAGGTTGTTGTTGTGGCACCACTCAGGCAGATTTTCCATCTCCCTCCTATATGCTGAATCGTCACCACCTTCGATTCAGCCAACGGCAGTGGTGTCATTGGCAAACTTAAATGTGGCATTGGGGCTGTGCTTAGCCACACAGTCATAGGTGTAAACTGAATAGACAATAGGTGCAGGAGTAGGCCATTCAGCCCTTCTAGCCAGCACTGCCATTCACTGTGATCATGGCTGATCATCCACAATCAGTAACCAGTAATAGAGCAGGGAGTTAAGCACCCAGCCTTGTGGTGCACCTGTACTGATGGAGATTGTGGGGGAGATTGTTACATTTTGTAACTTGAAAACATTAAATTAATTCAAATGAAGATACGGAGTCCAAAACGTGGGTATAATTTTGTCTTTACTTTCAGTGAGGCACAGACATATCACGTGGTAACGTGGTTATGTCTGCAATTAACATATTCTTTTAAATTTAACCTGTAATTAATTATTTAAATGAACAGAAAATCTTAATCAATATATATATATAATTACTCAAATATTATTGAAATATCAAATACACAACACTCCTCCCTGCTTAGCTGTAAGCTCCAACTCAATAAAGAATGCATTTCAACTATACACACTGTATAGCATATAACACAACTACTATATACAGACATCCACAGCATAGTAAATTTTAAATTGTCCCATTCAGGCCTAAAGATTTAATTGCTGTGGAGGATATCTTATTTCTGTGAAATAGTGGCTTTCCTGACAAGAGGGATCACTCTGCTTGGCAGGTGAGACTTGGGGCTGTGGAAATTGGGGTCTGGAGTCTCCTCCATGCTGGTTGTAGGAGTTGATTCTGAGACTGTAGGAAGTCATTCTGACAGCTCTGGGAAACTTTCTTGTCCTGTTCTCTCTCAAGATCTGCTTCGATCCCTTTCTTTTTCTTTCTTATGGTTCCCCTCTCTTTGACACTCGTCCCTTTCTCGTTCGCATTCTTTCTCTCCATCTCTTCCCTCTGCAGTCCATTCAATTTTGCCTGCCCGACATGCTCTTTGCATGTGTCCTACATTGTTGCATTTTCAGCAACTTTCACCTTTAAATCTGCATTTTTCAATAAGTTCCAAAAGGTGCATTTAATGTCAGAGAAATGTATACAATATACATTCTGAAATTCTTTTCCTTCGTTTGATGTATGGGACCTCCTGCCATAATGGTAACACAATTTGTTTGTTCAGGCTGGTTCCTGTTTAGGCAATGCAATCCTGTTCACGCTAACTTTCACTCCTGACTGCAAATTAATTGCGTTTTTCTGTAGTGTCCATTGAAACAGCGACTTCCACTGCTCATTTGAATGTAAGTTATGCTTTAGTTAGGAGCCATTTTTGAATGCTTTATTTTAAGATTTCACAAACTAAACAATCTCTTAACATATCATTAAATCCATTACCAAACTGACCAAACTCAGACAATTGCTTCAATTCAGGCACGTACGCTGAAATGGACTCTCCTTCTTTTTGATTCTACTTATAAAACCTAAGGT
The DNA here is from genome assembly GCF_030028105.1 of Mobula birostris. Lineage (NCBI taxonomy): Eukaryota > Metazoa > Chordata > Chondrichthyes > Myliobatiformes > Myliobatidae > Mobula > Mobula birostris. The sequence continues at coordinate 104,735,094 of NC_092377.1, forward strand.
GTTCTGCAATCAACAATGGCTTTGGTTCCTGCATCACGTTTACAACAGCAGCAAAGCTAATTTCTGATGGTTTAGTTGGAGCTGTGAAACCTCAAAGGAAACTATATGCATTTAAACCTAATCCACTTCGCAAAATTGGCACTCGCTTCTCATTGGCTATTTCATTTGCTTCAAAGTACTGTTCCAGTAGCTCGGTATACATGAGCTACTTACCCATTGTGTAATCAAACCCGTCAATCTTTCTGATGTAGCCAGCCATTTCTGATTTTTTAATGATAATTATCATCTTGTACCCTCTCTCTATGAAACAATGAATTCCTCTGTTTACAGCCTTTTTAAAAAAACTCTTGATCACATCTTCCCTTACAAAGAGCACGTGCTGGTTGCTTTGATTTCAAACTCGAGTATCCCTCCGTGGGCCGGACTGCTGCATTTAAATTCAAATGTTCCTTGCTGCATTTTATTCAATTGGAATGTCTGGCTGCACTTTAACAGGTCAGCAAACGTCTCGGGTTCGTTTTAAAAATACACCGTCAGCAAAGTTGTGTTTTATAATTTCAAAACATTAAATTAATTCAAACGAAGATACGGAGTCCGAAATGCAGCTGGATCTTCATCTTTACTTTCAGCGAGGTGCGCACATATCATGTGATAGTAATTAATGTATAATTACATATAACCCATAATTAATTATTTAAATGAACAGGAAAGCATAATCAACCAATACATATATACACAAGATCACTCAAATATAATTGAAATATCAAAATCACAACATAAATGTTGTTGCCAATCCGAACAGCCAGGAGTCTGTAAGTGAGAAAATTGAAGATCCAGGGGATGTTGAAGCTCTTTGATTAGTTTTGAGGGGATGATAGTATTGAATGAAGAGTATCTTGATGTATGCATCTTTGCTGCCCAGATGTTCCAGGATTGAGTGAAGAGCCAATGAAGTGCCACCTGCAGTTGACCTGTGGTGATAGCAGGCAAATTGGATGCAAGTCGCTTCTCATGCGGGAGTTGATAGGTTTCATCACCAGCCTCTCAAAGCACTTTGTAACAGTGGACGTAAGTGCTACTGGATGATAGTCATTGAGGCAGGTTATTCTGTTCTTCTTGGGTACCTGCTTGAAGCAGGTAGGTATCTCAGACTGCTCAAGCAAGAGGTTAAAGATTTCAGTGAACACTGCAGCCAGTTGATCAACACAAATCTTTAGTACCTGGTCAGGTATCCCTTTTGGACTAGATGCCTTCCATAGATTCACCCTCCTGGAGGATCTTCTCATGTCAGCCTCAGAGACTGAAATCAGAGGGTCATCAGGGGCTGTGGGAGTTTCTGAAGGTGCCTCCAGGTTTTGATGGTCAAAGTGAGCATAAAAGACATTGATCTCACCTGAGAGTGAATCCTGGTTGTCACCTATGTCGCTTGGTTTCACTTTGTATGAGGTGATAGTATTCAGGCCCTGCCACAGCTGTGGAGATTCCTTCAGTGATTCCAGTCTGGTCTAGAATTGCCACTTCACACGTGAGATGGCTTTCTGGAGATCGTACCTGGACCTCTTGTATTTAACTTGGTCACCAGACTTGAGTGCATCTGATTTGGCCCTCAGCAGATTGAGGACCTCATGGTTCATCCAGGGTTTCTGGTTGGAGAAGACTCTGAATGATTTTGTGGGGACACATTCATCTATGACTCTTCTTACAAAGTTCACGACAACCATTGTGTATTTGTTCAGGTGCTCTGATGAGACCCTGAACACGGCCCAGTGTACTGCCATAAAGGAACCCCATATTCGCTCCTCTGTCTCCTGAAACTACCTCTTTGTTGTCCTTATCTTTGGACTTAGGAGTTCTGTAAAAAGACCACAACATGCCTTGTGATTCACTAGCGCCATCTTGGCCCTAGCATGATCAGACGAACTCTTGCCTTCACTATCCATCTCATTATGACCTTGCACCTTATCGTCTATGCGCACTGCACTTTCTCTGCAACTGTAACACTTTATTCTGCACTCTGCTACTGTTTTACCTTGTACTACCTCAACGAATGGTTGTAATGAATCGACCAGTACAAGCAGTATGCAAAACAATACTTTACTGTATATTCTATTATAATTGTGACATCAATAAACCAATTTATAAATTTATCAACCTAATTAAACAAAAGCAAGAATGGCTAACACATTTTCCGACTCTTTGAATTGTGTTTATATTCAAGGAATATCAGCCAATATAGAAAGAGGTTGTGAAAGTTACAAAGCTCTTTCATTTCCTCTTTTCTTCTCCTCCCTCTTCCACATTCCCCTAGTCCTCTGGCAAATGGTGGCTCAAATTTGTCTTAAAATGGATTATTTATTCAAAGCAAAGCATTGCTGAAATGGATAGAGCCAGGGAACGCTGCGGTACTGAGAGACGTGAGTGTTGGGTTGCACCGCAGCATAGTGGTCAGCAGAACTCTTTACAGTACCAGCAACCCAGGTTCAATTCCCGCCTCCATCTGTAAGGAGTTTATACGTTCTTCCCGTGAGCGCGTGGGTTTCCTCCGGGTGCTCCAGCTTCCTCCCACAATCCGAAGATGTGCCGGTTAGTAGGTTAATTGTCCTTTGATTGGGCTCGGATAAATTGAGGGATGCTGGGTGGCACCCCCCAAAGGGCCTGAGGGGCTATTCCACGCTCTATATCTCAATTAAAAAAATAAAGCAGTGAAGTACAAAAGGTTAACGTACTGGCATGTTGGTGTTTACCACCCTGGAAAGCGATAGGCTTAGGGAAATAACGGGGACCAGTCATAAAAGTAAGTTGAATCCAAAATAGATTTAAGGGACAGTGTGACCTATTCCAGTTCCTGCTTCTTATGATCCACTGAGGCAAAGGCTTTCTCTCATGCTCATGAAAGTAAGTAATGTACAGAGACCGATTCAGCCACAAATTGCAAGGCTGCCAGAATAGTCTGGGCGTTGTTGAAGGACGCTGATGACCTGTGCTTACCATGTCACACCACAGAGCTCACTGTAGCCTCACCATGTAAGTACAGGTATGTGCATGTCTGAAGCTGGGACTGGCTTGGATGGGGCATCCTGGTTGGCGTGCACCAGATAGGCCGAAGGGCCTGTTTGCAAGCTGTGTGACTCCATGGTGTGTGCAGACGTTCAACATTCTTGTCCTTTGCTCTTGGGCTCCACCTATGGTTCTGAGAAGGAATTGCAGAGATCATTCTTGAATAATGGAATCAGCGATTACTGAGGATGCTGGAATTTGTTAAGAACAGAGTTAACACTTTGATGATTCATTAACTCTGTTCCCTTCTGCAAGTGCTGTCTAATCTACTGTATATCCCTGGCAATTTCTCTTTCTATTTTAGATTTGCTGCGTTCACAGTTTTCTAGAGTAACCCACACAAAGTTCTGGAGGAACTCAGCAGGTCAGGCAGCATCTATGGAGGGGAATAATCAGTTGACGTTTTGGGCCGGGACCCTTCATCAGAACTGCCAGAAACATTGATAATTTATTCCCATCTATCAATGATGCCTGACCTGATGAGTTCCAGCATTAGTTCTGGATTTCCAGCATCCCTGCAACAGATAGTGAGGACTGCTGAAAAAATCATCGGGGTCTGAGTCCTACCACCCCCATTCAGGCTAATATCTGAAGCACTGCCTGCACAGTGCCTCCATCATTGTCAAAGACCACTCCCATCCTTCCCACAATAACCTCGACCTCCTGCCATCAAGCCGAAAGTATCGCAGTACAAGAACCAGAACTGTTAGACTGGGGAACAGATTCTTCCCCTAGGTTGCTAGACTTCCTAACACCCTGCTACCACTCAGCACACATGTACATCCTGCCTGAATGCCCTGCCATCACACACTCCTGTCCTGCACTGGTCACTTCTCATCTTTTATTGCTGCTGTGCCACTTACATATTTATACAACTGCCTGTTTTATTATAATAGTGTCATTAACATTATACTGTCTCAAATAACCATGCACCTCACACCTTATGTCAACCTGTCAATCCCCAGACGGGGTCACGCAGGGACTTGTGATAATATGATATAGTGACTGGTGCATCTTGGATTGTAAATATGTGTGTTCAGTGGGCACTTTATTAGGTACACCTCCGCACTTGCTCGTTAATGCAAATATCTAATCAGCCAATCAGGTGGCAGCAACTCGATGCATAAAAGCATACAGACATGGTCAAGAGATTCAGTTGTCCAGACCAAACATCAGAATAGGGAAGAATTGTGATCTAAGTGGCTGTGACTGTGGAATGATTGTTGGTGGCAGACGGGCTGGTTTGCGTATCTCAGAAACTGCTGATCTTCTGGAATTTTCATGCACAACAATTTCTAGAGACTGGTGCAAAAAACAAAAAAAAAAATCCAGTAAGCAGCAGTTCTGTGGGTTAAAACTCCTTGTTCAGGAGAGAGATCAGAGGAGAATGGCCAGACTGGTTCAATCTGGCAGGAAGGTGACAGTAACTCAAATAACCATTGTCACAGTGGTGGTGTGTGGAAGGACATCTCTGATTATATGACACATTGAAGCTTGAAGTAGATGGGTAACAGCAGCAGAAGACCAGAGCAAATTCTCAATGGCCACTGTATTAGGTTACAGGGGGTACCTAATAAAGTGGCCCACTGTGTACAGCATATACTGAGTTTTGCACTTTGGCCCCAGAGGAATGTTTTGTTTAGCTGTGTTCATGTGTACGGTTGAACAGCAACAGACTTGAACACGAACTTGATCTGCAGAATCTCTTGTGTTTATGATTCAGAATTTTCTTGTACTTTTCATTAAGCGTCTGAGCTGCCCAGCAGTGGAAGCGGAAATCTGACAGAGGCTAAATTAATGAACGCAGCGTTTTGATGCATGAAATATTTACTTTACTCAACAGAACCTAATTTAGATGAGGTAGTGCAGAAAATCCTGGGCCAAAGTTCCTTCATTTTCCTCTGCATTTCACCTAGAATTTCCCAGTCATTTTGTACCGAGGCTTTAGTGGCTGCAGATGAACCAGGTTTATCTGTGGGAAGTTTCATAAGCATAGACAGGGAGGGAAGGCAGCTGGGTATAGAATACACAGCTAAGAAGTCTTGAACACTTCAATAGTAAGCAGATTTCATGTGTCCTCTAGGAAGCAAACCAATTGTGAATGGCAGAAATAAAGACTGGAAACCGTTTTCGGACAAGACTGTATCTGTCAAAGGAGACGACCTTTCATCAGAATTGCAAAACGCTGCAGACATAGTAAGGTTCAAGCTGAAAGGAAAAGCAGCTATTAGTTCTGGCAGGGCTCACATACAAAACAAAGACAGGAAGCATCATTGACAATAGTCCATCCCTTCCTGATGAGCTTAATGAATTCAATGCAAGTTTTGCCCAGAAGCACCCTGACAGCCTGCAATGTACCTAAACCTACAGTAGACATCAGACCAGCCTTCCAGAGAGCCAAAGCAACTGGCTCAATGGAGTTTCTGGCTGTGTCCTGAGACTCAGTATTTGTAAACACATTTAACAACTCCCTGCTTCAATCTGAGGTTCCCATCTGCTTTAAGAAGACCACCGTCATCCCCTTACCCATGAAAAACAAGGTAGTACACCTTCATGACTACCAGCTGGTGTCACTGACATGCACCATCATGAAGTGCTTCCAGAAGCTGGTCATGGGATACATTATCTCCACCCCACTGACAACGTCGGCCCACTGCAATTCGCCTACTGCTGTAACAGGATGCCATCTCCTTTGCCCTACTCACATCGCTGGATCACTTGAAGAGTAAAGACACCCATGATAGGCTTAAACACAAGAGATTCTGCAGATGCTGGAAATTCAAAGCAAAGCACACAAAATACCGGAGGAGCTCCACAGGTCTGGGTGCACCTATGAAGAGGAATAAAGAATTGGTGTTTCAGACTGAGACTCCTATGTTACATTATTGTTTAATGACTACAGCTTTGCCTTCAAAACTAGAAGAGGAAACCTGTCAACCTTACCGTCTGGTCTATATACAACTCCAGATCCTTGCAGTTAGCTCTGAAAAAGCTTAGCTCAATTCACCACCACCTTCTCAAGGACAAATGGGGACAGGCAATAAATGCTGGGCCTTCTAGTGATGTCCACATCTCAAAAAAAAGAAAAGCTTCCTCTAGTCCTTCAAGCAAGTTGCCCTGTCCTTCTGGACCTCTCCTGTTGCTCCTAGAAGTTGGAGGCCCTACTAGTCCATACCTAAAACAGAGAGATCGGGCAAACCTGAGCCCAGAGCTCACACCAACTTTGCACACTTCTGCCTGTTCAGAGGAAATACCTTTGACACCAACTGATTCCTCAAACAAATTGCTTATTCCTTTGAAAAGCCTGGGTTTTGGACGTGCCCCTTTCAGTAATACAATTCCCCTTTGTGCAACCAACTATGAGTGCTAATGACAAGATTCACTCACATGGGTGTAGCTTCCCATTCAACCTTGTACTGTGATTATATGTACTCCGAGTTCAATGCATCAGCTGCCAATCAAAATCCACATGATGTAATCTCAGCGTTATCTTGCACCATGGTTGCTTCAGCAACAGGTGTCGCTACGCTTCACGTTTGTACATGAACATGGAGACTCTGAGTGGAAGATGCACAGAGGGGAGGAGGATAGAGATGACAGAGGAGAATGGCCAGACTGGTTCAAGTTGACAGGGAGGAGACATTAACTCAAATAATCATGTACAGGTGTGCAGAAAGGTGTCTCTGAATGCACAACATCTTGAAGAGGACAGGCCACAGCAGCAGAAGATCATGATCATACACTTAGTGGCCACTTTATAAATAGCCACTAAGTGTAGACCTAAAAAATGCAAGAGAGTAGATGTTAAAAAAATGCAAAATAATGAAGCATGCTATAAAACTTAAATTGAATAAGTTCCAAACAGAAATGTTTAGAACAAACAAGATTACAGTAACTGTGATTACTTAAAACTAATAAGCTCTTTCTTTCAATGACTATCCATGTATAGCCTCCTCGCTTTTCATATCCATATCCTTGAATAAACGACCTATCTGACGTAAGTGCTGATTTTCTTTAAATGCACTGCAGCAAAATTGTCTGCCATTAATCTGTACCCATATGTAAATGTCTAATACAGTTTACATTACTTGATAGACAATTATTATTCATAACAGTATTGGTATTGGAATAGATTTATTAGCTTCACGTGCTGAGATACAATAAAAAGCTTTTGTGTGAGTAATTTCCAGATGAATCATTTCATAGATAATTACATTGAGGTAATAAAACAGAGAACAGAATTCGAAGAGGAACTGCACTGCAAAGTTGAAAGTAAATGTATTATCGAAGCGTGTACGTGTCACCATGTACACCTTCAGATTTGTTTTCTTGCGGGCATTCAGCGTAGAACAAAGAATTACAATAGAATCAATGAAAAACTTCACATCAAGACTGACAAAAAGCCAAGGTGCAAAAGAAGACAAACTGTGCAAATCAATCAATCAATAAATAGATACATAAATAATACTGAGAACATGAACTGCTAAGCCATTGGAAGTGAGTCCATAGGCTGTGGAATCAGTTCAGAGCTGGGGTGAGTGAAGTTACCCACACTAGTCCAGGAGCCTGAAGGTTGAAGGGTAATAACTGTTCCTGATCCCGGTGGTGTGGGACCTTCCCAATGGCAACAGTGAGAAGAGAGCACGGATGGGTGGGGTCCTGGATGAGAGAGGCTGCTGTCTTGTGGCAGCACTCCTCGTAGATGTGCTCATGTTGGGGAGGATTTTGCCTGTGATGGACTGGGCTGTATCCATCACTTTTCGTAGACTTTTCTATTTTTGGGCATTAGTGTTTCCATACCAGGCTATGATGCAACCAGTCAATATATTTCCCACTGTCCATCTATAGAAACTTGACAAAGCTTTAGATGACATGCCGAATCTGCGCACGCTTCTAAGACAGTAGCGACATTGTTGCGCCCTCTTTGTGCTGGTACTTCCATGCTGTTCAGAGGAGAAAGTTCAAAGTGTACAACCTTGAGATTTCTCTGTTTCCAGGCAACCACAGAAAAAGAAATTCAAAAGAACCCAATTTAAAAAAAAGACCCACACCCAATGTGCAGAGAGAGAGAGAGAAAAGACAAATCATGCAAACAGTAAAAGCAAGATTCATCACTCAGAATGAAACTGAGTCCACAGTCCCAACGCACAGAGAAGTCGAAGCAGGCCCATAACTTCAATCTCAGCTCATCACACAGCAAGGCAAATCCTCTGGCATGATGATACCAAGGAATTTAAAGTTACTGATCTTCTCCACCTCCAATCCCTTTAAGAGGACTGGTTCATAGACCTTTGGTTTCTTCCCATTGTAGTCAATAGTCAGCTCTTTGCTTTTCCTGATGCTCAATGAGAGGTTGTTGTTAATGTGCCATTCAACCACATTTTTAATCTCCCTCCTATATGCTGATTTATCACCACCTCTGATTCAGCCAACAACAATGGTGTCATTTGGAAACTCAAATATTACTAAAATGTTAAATACACAACAATTGTCACCTTCTCAGGGGCAGTTAGGGATGGACAATAAATGCCAGCCTTCTCAGATTACAAAGAAATGAGTAGATAGGAAAATAAAAGAATGAAGACATTATCTAGCAATACTGGTGATGCATGGCGCAAAACATAGAGTTTTACCCTTGAACACCAGTTTTTATGCAGTTGGGAGGGAAGAGGGTCAAAATCGCACCTGGAAACATCTGAGATTACCAGGACCAACACCAAACAGTGAGGACAGTGCACCAGGGTTGAGCTACATGTCATGTACCCAAGGCTCCCTTTCATCGATAACTTAAACCAGCCCTTCAGTTAACTGGCATCAAAAAGCAACCCTGAAGCAAAGGCACCCAAAGTGGACAGTCTCTGTGAAATAGCAAATGTCAACATTTTGATAAACTGTACCAAGATATTTTACTATACATCTGCAAGCCAACATGAAAAATGAGCATTTGGAACAGAAAGTACATTTGCTAGCATTTCTTTCTTCCTTAAGTGGTATTTACAACCACAGTTTGAGGGCTAGAGCGAAAACAGGATCTTAGTTCATGTCAGCTTTTCTCTGTTTTGAAGCCAAGTACATTCTCAAGAATTAGAGTTGGTCTAATTTTCGAAGTTAAAGGAAACACAGCTGTAGTTGGTATATGGGGAACAGCAGTAAGATGTGACCAGAGCTGATAAATTGCATTCCTCCCACACTTCCAACTCTCATCTATTTAGTCTGTAAGCCACAGGGGTGATGTCAGGGAGGAAGGATGGGAGGGCATGCAACTCAGATGTTGTTCAAAGCCTATGGGTGAAGTGCCCTCTCGTTCTCTGCAAGATGTGTAACCCACAGCTGAAGAGGAATAACACAATGAGGAACTATACTCTCTCGGCATTCAGGGTCATTATGGTGGCGAGGCGGTTAGTGTAACGCTGTTGTAAACCAGCCGTGAGATCGAGGTTCTATCGGCAACCTCTCTGTAAGGAGTTTGTAGGTTTCCTCCTACATTCTGAAGTGGGTCAGTGAGTTATGGGCACGCTATTTGGCACTGGGAACGTGGCGAAGCCTGCATGCCGTCGCGATTTGCGAATATTAGCTATAAGGGGAGTTTGGTCAAACTTGCATTATTTTCTCTGCAGAGTCAGAATCTGAGAGACAATCTGGAAGAAGAATACAAAATTATAAGAGGCATAGACGATGGAGATCAGAGTTTTTAATGTTATGGGAAGCCCATACTCTAAAAGGGCTGGATGGTTTGGAGTTTGTCAAATGTGTGCAAGACAGTTTTTTGCAGCAATACATAGAGGTACCAACTAGAGAAGAGGCAGTATAGGATCTCCTGTTAGGGAATGAAATAGGTCAGGTGACGGAGGTTTGTGTTGGGGAGCAGTTCGGGTCCAGTTTCAATGACATTAGTTTCAATATAATTATGGAGAAGGATAGATCTGGACCCAGGGTTGAGATATTTGATTGGAGAAAGACTAACTTTGAGGAGATTTGAAAGGATTTAGAAGGAGTGGATTGGGACAATTTGTTGTATGGGAAGAATGTAATAGAGAAATGGAGGTCATTTAAAGGTGAAATTTTGAGAGTACAGAATCTTTATGTTCCTGTTAGGTTGAAAGGAAAGGTTAGAAGTTTGAGAGAGCCATGGTTTTCAAGGAATATTGGTTTTCAAGGAATATTGGAAACTTGCTTTGGAAAAAAAGAGAGATCTACAATAAATATAGACAGCATGGAATAAATGAGGTGCTCGAGGAATATAAAGAATGTAAAAAGAATCTTAAGGAAGAAATTAGAAAAGCTAAAAGAAGATATGAGGTTGCTTTGGCAAGTAAGGTGAAAATAAATCCCAAGGGTTTCTACCGTTATATAAATAGCAAAAGGATAGTGAGGGATAAAATTGATCCCTTAGAGAATCAGAGTGGATAGATATGAGTGGAGCCAAAAGAGATGGGGGAGATTCTTAACAATTTCTTTTCTTCGGTATTCACTAAGGAGAAGGATATTGAATTGTGTAAGATAAGGGAAACGGGTAGGGAGGTTATGGAAACCATGATGATTAAAGAAGAAGAAGTACTGGAGCTTTTAAGGAATATAAAAGTGGATAAGTCTCCGGGTCCTGACAGGATATTCCCTAGGACATTGAGGGAAGTTAGTGTGGAAATAGCAGGGGCTCTGACAGAAATATTTCAAATGTCATTGGAAACGGGGATGGTGCCGGAGGATTGGCGTATTGCTCATGTTGTTCCATTGTTTAAAAAGGGTTCTAAGAGTAAACCTAGCAATTATCGACCTGTGAGTTTGACGTCAGTGGTGGGTAAATTGATGGGAAGTATTCTTAGAGATGGTATATATAATTATCTGGATAGACAGGGTCTGATTAGGAACAGTCGACATGGATTTGTGCGTGGAAGGTCATGTTTGACAAATCCTATTGTATTTTTTGAAGAGGTTACCAGGAATGTTGATGAGGGTAAAGCAGTGGATGTTGTCTATATGGACTTCAGTAAGGCCTTTGACAAGGTCCCACACGGAAGGTTGGTTAGGAAGGTTCAATCATTAGGTATTAATAGTGAAGTAGTAAAATGGATTCAGTAGTGGCTGGATGGGAGATGCCAGAGAGTGGTGGTGGAAAACCGTTTGTCAGATTGGAGGCGATGACTAGTGGTGTGCCTCAGGGATCTGTACTGGGTCCAATGTTATTTGTCATATACATAATTAATGATCTGGATGATGGGGTGGTAAATTGGATGAGTGAGTATGCAGATGATACTAAAATAGGTGGAGTTGTGGATAATGAAGTAGGTTTTCAAAGCTTGCGGAGAGATTTAGGCCAGTTAGAAAAGTGGGCTGAAAGACGACAGATGGAGTTTATGCTGATAAATGTGAGGTGCTACACTTTGGTAGGACTAATCAAAGTAGGACATACATGGTAAATGGTAGGGCATTGAAGAATGCTGTAGAACAGAGGGATACCGGAACCAACTTTATGGCTGGGAGGGAGAACACTGTGTCGTTTTTATTGTGATGGTATTAAGTGGAAGTCACACAATAGTGTATTTGTGAGTTGGATGCTTACATCACCATGACTTAGGGGAAAGGCAGCACGCCATGGTAGTGTAGTAGATAGCACGACACTATTTCAGCTCCGGGCCTCCGGAGTTCGGAGTTCAATTCCGGTGCTGTTCTGTGAGGAATCTCTGTGGAATGCATGGGTTTGTTCCGGGTCTTCCGGTTTCTTTCCACAGCCCAAAGGCGTACCGGTTGGTAGGTTAATTGGCCATTGTAAATTGTCCCGTGATAAGGTTAGGGTTAACAAGTTTTGTTGGGGTAGTGACGTGGCCCAAAAGGGCTACTGCTAAAAGAAATAAAATTTTAAAAACCAACCAAAGCTCATCACTGATGCTGCCTATTGGAGACTTTTAGGCATTATAGTAGCCCTTTCAGTTCAATCACGCTGCCTACATTATTCGTCCAGACAATTTGGGGTCAAGCAGAGGGTTTCAGCCATTTATTCTGCTTCGAAATGATGTCATGTCCGTGAAGCTGCTCCCTCTTGCCTCCCTGCTTCCAGAAATATTTAACCCCGAAGTATCCTGTAATAGTACAAGAAAAAAGGGAAATGTTGGGAATTTCAAAGAACTAAAGTCTGATTATTTCCAACTCTCCTAGCTTTCGCCCCAAAACGACACTTTCAATTTACTGACACAAAAATGATTGTGGAAATGTGAAAATCAGGGATGGACTTTCTTTGAGGGGGGGTGAAGGATTAAGTAATGGAATGAGGAAATTAGGAAAGCCTCAACTGAGGAACCAGTTCTCTAGGGATTAACAACCATTCATTTAATTTAATCTCTCCTTCAGTCGGACTGAATGTGCCTTGCATGGTATTTATATAAATATCATGGAATTAAAACAAACCAGGTTCTGTCCTTGTTTTATTTCCAACATTGTACTTCTGACTGCTGGGATCCTCCATATTGTACCATGTGGAACAAAATACACTCAATGGCTACTTTATGAGGTACCCTTAGTGCATGTTCATGCTCTTCTGCTGGTCTAGCCCATCCACTTCCAAGACTTGACATGTTGTGTGTTCAGAGATTCTCTTCCGCACACCACTGTTGAAACATGTGGTTAGTTGAGTTACTGTCGCTTTCCTGTCGGCTTGAACCAGTCTGGCCATTCTCCTCTGACCTCTCTCATTAACAAGGCATTATCATTGGATGTTTTTTGTCTTTCATACTATTCTCTGTAAATGCTAGGGACTGCTGTGCATGGAAATCCCAGGAGATCAGCAGTTTCTGAGATACTCAAACCACCCAATCTGGCACCAACAGTTATTGCCACGGTAAAAGACACTGAGATCACAATTCTTCCCCATTCTGATGTTTGGTCTGAACAACTGAACCTCTTGACAATAGCTGCATGCTTTTCTGCAGTGAGGTACTGCCACATGATTGGTTGATTTGATATTTGCATTAATTCACAGCTGTACAGGTATATCTAATCAAGCAACCACTGAGTGGACTTCCAATTTATGTTTAAAATCAATTGCAAGAAAGCTGTCTTCAGAACTGTGTCGACATGTGTGACCTATCATGAATTACAGACTGCCTTCAAAGTAGCCTACAAAACAACCAAAGAACCTGATATACAGAAGCAGGTGCAGGCTTTTCGGCCCCATATGTCTGCACCACCATTAAAGAGGACCATCGCTGATTCCAAGCCTGGCACCACTTTCCTGCACTAACTGCTAATCCCTGGACCCCCATAAAGGCCAAACATCAATCCTTCTCTGGCTTGAATATTCTTGCCAATTGGATCTCTGCAATCATCTTGAGAAGTGAATTCCAAACATTCACCGCTCTCTGGTTATAAACATACTTGCTCAGCTCGGTCCACAATAGCCAATCACTTATCCTGGTTCTAGAGAGCTTCAATTGAGGAAATGTCATCACTGCATCATTTTGTAAAGCCCCTTAAGAATTCTGAGTGTTTTCATGAGGTCACCTTTCCTTCTCATCTCTGGACACTATCCAATTAATCTCTCCTCATAGGACAATTCACAAAGTCCCTGGAACCTATTCAATGAACCTTTATTACACTCTCTGTAGCTCTTTTCCCCACTCCACAGTTTCCTTATTGGCCTTATCAGTCAACTCAGAACCCTGCAGAGTGAAAGCAAGTCATCTTCAAGCCAACTGCTTGCTTGAAAATAGCAAGAGACCATAAGACCATAAAACATAGGAGCAGAATTATGCTATTCATCCCATCAAGTCTGCTCCACTATTCCATCATGGCAGATTTATTATCCCTCTTAACCCCCGTCTCTTGCCTTCTCTTTGTAACCTTTGTCACCCCGACTAATCAAGAAACTATCAACCTCCGCTTTAAATATACTCAATGATTTGGCCTCTATAGCTGTCCATGGCAATGAATTTCACAGATTCACCACATTCTGGCAAAAGGAAATCCTTCTCATCTCTGTTCTATTCTGAGCTTATGCCCTCTGGTCCTAGATGCACCCATGACAGGAAACATCCTCTCAACATCTAACTAGTCTTTTCAATATTTGATAGTTTTCAATGAGATCCTCCTCTCTTTCCTCTAAACTCCAATGAGTACAGGCCCAGAGCCATCAAACGCTCCTCATACGTTAACCCTTCCATACCCGGAATCATTTTTGTGAACTTCCTCTGGGCCCTCTCCAATGCCAATAGACTTTTTCTTAGATAAGTGACCCAAAACTGCTCACAATCCTCAAGGGCAGCAAAGAAGATGATCAAACTTTGCAGCGGGATCTAGACCAGCTGGAAAAATGGCAGATGGAACTTAATGCAGACAAGTGTGAGGTGTTGCACTTTGGGAGGACCAACCAGGGTAGGGCTTACACGGTGAGCAGTAGGGTATTGAGGAAGAACAGGGGGATCTGGGAATATAGATCCACAATTCCTTGTAAGTGCCACTATTCCTTGTAAGATAGACAGAGTTGTAAAGAAAACATTTGGCACATTGACCTTCATAAGTCAAAGTATTGAGTATGGTAGTTGGGATGTCATGTTGAAGTTGTATATATAAGCCCATAAGACATAGGAGCAGAAATAGGCCATTTGGCCATCAAGTCTACTCCATCATTTCAATCATGACTGGTCCTCTTTTCCCCTCCTCAGCCCCACTCCCCAACTTTCTCCCTGTAACCTTTAATGCCGTGTCCAATCAAGAGCCTATCAAGCTCTGCATTAAATACACCCAATGACCTGACCTCCACAGCTGCCTGTGGTAATAAAATCCACAAATTCATGACTCTGGCTAAAGAAATGTCTCCACATCTCTGTTTTAAATGGATGTCCCTCTATCCCGAGGCTGTGCCCTCTTGTCGTCGACACCCCCACCATGGAAAACATTCTTTCCACATCTACTCTGTTTAAAGCTTTCAACATTTGAAAGGCTTCAATAAGATCCTCACCTTCTCATCCTTCTAAATTCCAGTGAGTACAGACCTAGAGCCATCAAACGTTCCTCATATGATAATCCTTTCATTCCCAGAATCATTCTTTTGAACCTCCTCTGAACCCTCTCCAATGCCAGCACATCTTTTCATAGATGAGGAGCCCAAAACTGTTCACAATACGGGTTCACAAGACTTTACTTTCTCCCTTTTCAACTTGCACTCAATCATATTGTGATCACTGCCTCCGAAGGGTTCTCCTATCTTAAGCTCCCTAATCACCTCCAGTTAATTACATAACACCCAATCTAATGTAGCTGATGCTCTAGTAGGCTCAACAACAAACTGCTCTAAAAAGCCAGTTTATAGGCATTCTGCAAACTCACTCATTTGAAATCCATTACCAACCTAATTTTCCCTATCAACCTGCATGTTGAAATCTCCCATTCATCCCTTCCTGTTGATCTCCTTCCTGGCACTGTTTCTTGCAAACGGAACAAGTGCTACACCTGCCCCTGCACCTCTTCCCACACTACCATTCAGGGCCCTAAACAGTCCTTCCAGGTGAGGTGACACTTCATTTGTGAGTCTGTTGGGGTCACCTACTGCATACGATGTTCCTGGTATGACCTCCTGTATACCGGTGAGACCCAACGTAGATTGGGAGACCACTTCGTTGAACACTTATGCTCCATCTCCCAGAAAAAGCAAAATCTCCCAGTGGCCACCCATTTTAATTCTACTTCCCATTTCTATTCCAACAGGTCAGCCCATGGCTACCTCTACTGTCGTGATGAGGCCACAGTCAGGTTGGTGGCGCAATACCTTATATTCCATCTGGGTAGCTTCCAACCTGATAGCATGAACATCAATTTTTCAAACTTCCGGTAATGCCCCCCCACTTAGCCATGCCCTTTTCCCTCTCTCACCTTATTTCCTTCCCTGCTCATCACCTCCCTCTGGTGCTCCTCCTCATTTTCTTTCTTCCGTGGCCTTCTGTCCTCTCCTATCAGACTCCCCCTTCTCCAGCCCTATATCTCTTTCACCAATCAACTTCCCAGATCTTTACTTCAAGCCTCCCCCTCTCCCGGTTTCACCTATCTCCTACTACCTTGTATTTCTTCTTCCCATCCCCCAACCTTCTCATCTTTTTTCTCCAGTCCTGATGGAGGGTCTCGGCCTAAAATGCCAACTGTTTACTCTTTTCCATAGACACTGCCTGGCCTGCAGATTTCCTCAAGCATTTTGTGTGTGTTGCTTGGATTTCCAGCATCTGCAGATTCTCTGTTGTTTATAACTTCTTCTGGCTCCTTCCCTTCCTAAAGAGTAGAGTGACATTTGCAGATTTCCAGTCCTCTGGAACTATTCCAGAATCTAGTGGTTCTTGAAAGATCTACAATTCCTTAGCTACCTCTTTCAGAACCCTATGGTTAGTCCATCTCGTCCAGGTGACCTTCAGGCCTTTCAGCTTCCCAAGCACCTGCTTCTTACTAATAGCAACTGCACTCACCTCTGCATCTGACACTCTTGAATGTTTGGCATAGTTCCAATGTCTTCCACAGTGAAGACTGTTGCAAAGTACTTATTATGTCGCCATTTCTTTGTACCCCATTACTATCTCTCCAGGGTCATTGTCCAGCGGTCCAATGTCTACTCTCACCTCTCTTTTATTCTTTATATATCTGAAAACACTTTTTGCTACCTTAATGTCATATTTCTCCCCTTGTGGCTTTTTTTTAGTGCTTTCTGCTGTTTTTTAAAAGCTTCCCATCCTTTAACTTGCCACTAATGTTTGCAATATTTTATGCCCTCTCTTTGCATTTTATCTTGTATTTGACTTCCCTTGTCATCCATGGTTGCTTCATCTTCTCTTTAGAATGGGATGTATTTATCCTGCACCTTCCAAATTGCCCCTCACCAACTCTAACCATTGCTGTTCTGTAGTCATTCTTTCTGGTGTATCTTTCCAAATAACTTTAGCCAGCTCCTCTCTCATGCCTCTATAATTTCCTTACTCCACTGTAATACTTATCTTTTCCCTCTCAACCCTAGGGGGAATTCTATCATATTATGATCACTGACTCCTAAGTGTTCCTTTACCTTAAGCTCCCTAATTAAACTTCTTTCATTGCACAACTCCCAATTAAGAATTGCCTTTCTGCTAGTAGGCTCAGCTACAACCTGCTCTAAAAAGCCATCTCATGGGCATTCAAAAAATTCTCTGTTTTGTAATCCAGCACCAACCTGGTTCTCCCAATCTACCTGCATATTGAAATCCCCCATGACTAATGTAACAATGTAACATTGTGTCATGGTCCGGTCCATGGGGTTCGCATTCCTGTTTGCAGTCCGGTCCGTCAGCCCTTGCTCCAGGCTTTCCTGTCTGCCCTGTTTCTGTTCCTGTTGGGCACTGGTTGGGGTGGCTGGTTCTCATTGGGGCTGGCTGCATGGGTGCCTCCAGAGACTGGGGCGTGGCTGCTAAATTGTTCTTGTCCTTCCTCTTTGTGTCCCTTCCCCTGCCTTCTGTTTCCTCGCCTGGGGCCTTGCCTTGTCTTGCCAGTGGCTCTCACCTTGCCTGAAGTTCTTGTATCGCCTTGCATTGCCTGAAGTCTTGCCTTCTCTTGCTGGTAACTCTTGCCTCGTCTCGCATGAAGTCTTGTCCTGGAGCCAACCTGTACCTAGCTCCCTTCCTGTCCCTTGCCTCCGCTGGGTAAGCCAGGCTACCTTGCCATTACCCTATGGTTGGTTCTGTCCCTTCTTGTCCCTTGCCTCCGTCAGGTGGAGTACCGTGCCCTGACCAGGTGATCTGCGCCCTGCCCAGGAGTACCGCGTCCTGCCCAGGAGGAGCTTCAAGACCCCAAGCTTCAAGCCTCACCTCAAGTCTCTAGTCTCAAGCCTCACCTCAAGTCTCTGGTCTTAAGCCTCACCTCAAGTCTCTGGTCTCCAGCCTTCCCTCAAGTCTCTGGTCTCAAGCCTTGTCCCAAGTCTCCAGCCTCACCTCGGGTCTCCAGCCTCGCCTCAAGTCCCAAGCCTGGGCTCCTAGCTCTCTTCTCCAGTCCTGATCTGGGTTCCCGGTTTTCATGTCCATGTCCTAGCCCTCACCCTGTATCCTAGTCCTGTCCCTAGTACTTCAGTGTCTGTGTCTTGCACTTGGGTCCAGTCCCAGCCACCTCCTTATGACAGAACAGTCCAGCCAACCATGGACCCAGCGACACAGACACTGTCGTTTTCCTCTTGCCACCCGGGGTTCCCTTCTGTTAAATACCCTCCCACCCGCCTGGGTCGTCCATAGTCTGGACAGCCTGTTTGGTCGCCAAGAGGCTCCTGTAGAGTGGGGGGATACTGTCATGGTCCGGTCCGTGGGGTCCACATTCCAGTTTGCGGTCCGGTCCGTCAGCCCTTGCTCCGGGTTTTCTTGTCTGTCCTGTTTCTGTTCCTGTTGGGCACTGGTTGGGGTGGCTGTTTCTCGTTGGGGCTGGCTGCATGGGTGCCTCCGGAGACCGGGCTGTGGCTGCTGGATTGTTCTTGTCCTTGCTCCTTGTGTCCCTTCCCCTGCCTTCTGTTTCCTCGCCTGGGGCCTTGCCTTGTCTTGCCGGTGACTCTAGCTTTGCCTGGCGTTCTTGTCTCACCCTTGCATTGCCTGGGGCCTTGCCTTGTCTTGTCAGTGGCTCTCGCTTCACCTGGAGTTCTTGTCTCGCCTTGCATTGCCTGAAGCCTTGCCTTGTCTTGCTGGTAACTCTCGCCTCTTCTCACCTGAAGTCTTGACCTGGAGCCACCCTGTACCTAGCTCCCTTCCTGTCCCTTATCTCCACCGGGTAAGCCAGGCTGTCTTGCCATTACCCTATGGTTGGTTCTGTCCCTTGCCTCCACTGGGTAAGTCAGGCTGTCTTGCCGTTACACTGCAGTTGGTTCTGTCCCTTCCTGTCCCTTGCCTCCATCAAGTGGAGTACTGTGCCCTGCCCAGGAGTACCGTGCCCTGCCCAGGAGTACTGTGCCCTGCCCAGGAGGAGCTTCAAGACCCCAAGCCTTGAGACTCGCCCCAAGCCAGGCTTCAAGACCCCAAGCCTCAAGCCTCTAGTCTAAAGCCACACCTTAAATCTCTGGTCTCAAGCCTCGCTTCAAGTCTCTGGTCTCCAGCCTCATCTCAAGTCTTTGGTCTCCAGTCTCATCTGAAATCTCTGGTCTCAAGCCTGAAGCCTCGACATCTCAAGCCTCACCTCAAGTCCAAGCCCGGGCTCCTAGCTCTCTTGTCCAGTCCTAATCCAGGTTCCCGGTTTTCATGTCCATGTCCTGGACCTCACCCTGTATCCTAGTCCTGTCCCTAGTACTTCAGTGTCTGTGTCTTGCACTTGGGTCCAGTCCCAGCCACCCACTGATGACACATTGTCTTTTTCACATGTCATTTCTAGCTTCTGTTGTAATTTACAGTGGCATGCAAAAGTTTGGGTACCCCTGGTCAAAATTTCTGTTACTGTGAATAGCTAAGCGAGTAAAAGATTAGCTGGTTTCCAAAAGGCATAAAGTTAAAGATGACACATTTCTTTTTTTGTTATTTTGAAGCTGTAAAAGATGGAAATTAAAAAAGTAATCTTGCTTAAAATATTAAAGAAAAGGGCCTAAAGCAAAAGTTTAGGCACCCTGCATGGTCAGAATTTAGTAAGACTCCCTTTGGCAAGTATCGTAAATGCTTTCTGTAGCCAGCTAACAGTCTTTGAATTCTTGTTGGGGAGATTTTCGCCCATTCTTCCTTGCAAAAGGCTTCTAGTTCTGTGAGATTCTTGGGCTATCTTGCATGCACTGCTCTTTTGAGGTCTATCCACAGATTTTCGATGATATTTAGGTTGGGGGACTGTGAGAGTATAGCAAAACCCTCAGGTTGCGCCTCTTGAAGTAATCCATTGTGGATTTTGAGGTGTGTTTAGGATCATTATCCTATTGTAGTAGCCATCCTCTTTTCATCTTCAGCTTTATTACAGACGGTATGATGTTTGCTTCCAGAATTTGCTGGTATTTAATTGAATTCATTCTTCCCTCTACCAGTGAAATGTTCCCCGTGCCACTGGCTGCAACACAAGCCCAAAGCATGATCGATCCACCCCTGTGCTTAACAGTTGGAGAGAAGTTCTTTTCATGAAATTCTGCACCCTTTTTTCTCCATACCTTTTCTCATTGCGGCCAAGAAGTTCTATTTTAACTTCATCAGTCCACAAGACTTGTTTCCAAAATGTATCAGGTTTGTTTTGATGTTCCCTTGCAAACTTCTGACGCTGAATTTTGTGGTGAGGAAGCAGGAAAGGTTTTCTTCTGATGACTCTTCCATGAAGGTCATATTTGTGCAGGTGTCGCTGCACAGTAGAACAGTGCAGCACCACTCCAGAGTCTGCTAAATCTTCCTGAAGGTCTTTTGTAGTCAGACGGGGGTTTTGATTTGCCTTTCTTGCAATCCTACGAGCAGTTCTCTCAGAAATTTTTCTTGGTCTTACAGAGCTCAACTTGACCTCCACCGTTCCTGTTAACTGCCATTTCTTAATTACATTACAAACTGAGGAAATGGCTACCTGAAAACACTTTGCTATCTTCTTATAGCCTTCTCCTGCTTTGTGAGCATCATTTATTTTAATTTTCAGAGTGCTAGGCAGCTGCTTAGAGGAGCCCATGGCTGCTGATTGTTGAGACAAGGTTTCTGTCTGTCTGTCTGTATCTTGTTTTACGGCGGTTGGCATCCAGCTTAATGGTGCATTACCGCCACCCTCTGCTCCAGAATGTGCACTAGACATACATTCTAAATCCCTTCACCCAAACACACACACACACACACACAAACCTACACTTCACCCTCCCATCTTTGACCATCCTAGTGTCCTATTCCTGTTTATTCGTCATATTCTATAAAAAAAACCCTGTACCCCTTAAAAATGCTAAAAATACCTGGACTTGTGCTCTCTCACCCATGCCCAGCAACCCTTTTAATATGAATTCCTGCATCCCCAACTCCCTTAATTTATTTCTCATCATCTCTCTCTGTATCCCATACTTCCTGCAACACAAAACTACATGTTCTACTGACTCCTCTTCCTGACATTCCTCACACAATCCTGTCTGGTGTTTCCCTAACATTTTCAATGTTTTGTTTAATGCACAATGCCCCAGCCTTAACCTAGTCCACACAATTTCCTCTCTTCTGTTTCCATTACCTACCCTAGTAACTGCAACAGCCTTTTGTATTTGATATAAATGCCTCCCTTTCCCCTCCCTGTCCCATCTTTCTTGCCACATTCGGTTGACTTTTTCCCAGATTACACACTTAACCTCTGTTTTACTGATACTAATGTGCATTTCCACATTTTCTTTCTTTAACACCCTCTTTGCCAACTCATCCACCCTCTCATTCCCCTTCACCCCTACATGTGCTGGAACCCATAGAAATTTTACCTGACCTCCCTGATTTGCAATTCTTGTAACTAACTGAAGGACTTCATAAAGTACATCTTGCCGACTGTTTGTGTGAAAAGACCTTAAACTTGCTAGAACTGAGGATGAATCTGAACATATCAATGCTTTGGCTTGTCTGGCTTTCTGCACCCATTACAACGCAACCAACACTGCCAGCATCTCCACTGTAAACACCCCTAACTTATTAGATGTTCTTCTGCTGATTCCAATTTCTTTTGCTGGAATGACCACCCCAAACCCTGTCACTCCTTTTTCAGGTTCCTTTGCACCATTCGTATAAATGTGAGTATAATCACTATACTTTTCCATCACATGACAGTTAAATGTGTTTACCAAATCTGTTTTATATCTTTCTTTCCTTTTTACCTCTAACAAAGCCAGTCTATGTCAGGCCATACAAGCTTCCATGGAGCTACAACCGGATAAACTACTGAAGGACTTATCCTCAGATCAAATACTCCACATTCTTTCGCAATATCATTCCCTACCCGACTAAAGGTATCCCTCTGAAACCTCCCATTTTCCCAGCACTCCTGCAACACTCCTTTAGTAGGGTGAGAATCATTGTGCCCCTGCAAGTTAGCCCAGTAGTTTGCCATCAGTTGCATCCTTCTTAGTTCCAAAGACATTATTCCCATTTCTACCTGTAGGGCTGACACTGGTGACGTTTTAAAAGCCCCACTGCACACTCTCAAGGCCTGAGCCTGAATCACATCCAGTTTCCTTATAAGAGACCTAGCTGCTGATCCATATACTATATTTCCATAATCCAATACAGATCTTACTAAAGCCACATACATTCTCTTCAAAGCTGAACAACTTGCTCCCCATTCCCTACCAGTCAAACATCTCATCACATTTATTACTTTTTTACATTTCTCCTCAACTTTCCTGATATGGTCTGCCCATGTTAATCATGAATCAAATATAACTCCCAGAAATTTAAATGATGCAACCCTTTCTAATTCAACCCCATACATCCTTAACTTCTTCCCTACCTCAACCCTTTTCCTGGTAAAAAATACAGATTGAGTTTTGTCTACTGAAAATCTACATCCCCAATCATAACCCCACTCCACCACTTCATCAATTGCTTCTTGTAGTTTCCTGATTATATGGTCCATGTTCCTGCCTCTTTTCCACAAGGTCCCATCATCCGCAAACAGTGACCTACCTATATCCACTGGTACCTTTGTGAAGGCATCATTGATCATAATGATGAAAAGTAACGGGCTAATCACACTTCCTTGAGGTGTGCCATTTTCCACTATGTACTGTTTTGATAATTCTGATCCAATCCGAACTTGAATTTTTCTACCAAACAAAAAATCTTTAATCCAATTAAAAACTCTCCCACCAACCCCCATCTTGTGCAGTTTAATTAATAATCCTTCCTTCCACATCATATCATAGGCTTTTTCAATGTCAAACAACACTGCCACTACTGACTCTCTATTTGCCTGGGCCTTCCTTATTTCAGTCTCTAACATAATCACTGAGTCCATGGAATTCCTTCCCTTTCTAAAACCACTCTGATAACTTGCCAGCATTCCCCTTTTCTCAAGCTCATATGATAACCTTTCTGTTATCATCCTTTCCATTATCTTACATATACTTGATGTTAATGCAATTGGTCTGTAGCTAGTGGGTTTTGACAGATCCTTGCCAGGCTTCCTTATTGGAATTACTACTGCTTCTTTCCATGCACTTGGTAATCTTCCCTCCTCCCACACTCTGTTATAAAAATGCAGCAACTTCAAGAGTGCTCCTCCTCCTAGATTTTTTAACATCACAGAGCATATCAGATCTTTCCCTGGGGAGGTTGGTCTCGATCTCTTTATTGCTCTCACCATTTCTGCTAATGTAAATGGATCATCAATTATATCATCTGTTCCTTCCCTCCTGCTTAACACACCTGGGTGTTGGCTCATTATTCTTTCCCTTCTTCAGACAAATTTTCTGAACTGTGTATTAGTACAAATGACTTGGCCATGACCTCAGCCTTATCCCTACTGGAGACTGCAGTTTCCTCCTCAGATATCATTACTGGATATTCCCATTCCCTTCTATCTCCTCCCATTCTCTTAATCATTCCCCATATCTCTCCCACAGGTGTTGTTCTTCCTACCTTGTTGCAAAAACTCCTCCAACTTGCCCTTTTAGCTTGACGTATAGTTCTTCTCACCACTGCCTGTGCTTTCTTATATTGAACCAAATGCTGCATATTATGGGTTCTTTTAACTAGCCTGAATGCTCTATTTCTGTTTTTTACAGCCTGACAACATTCTTCTGTCCACCATGGTACCAGTTTTCTATTCATCCTATTTTCACTCCTAGGTATAGATCCTTCTGCTGCCATGATAACTGCTGAAGTCACCTGACTGTTTAATTCATCTACATTTCCAGAAATATCAATCTTTGTCAACCCTTCTTCACTCGATTTCTGGAACTTACCCCAATCTGCTTTTTCAAACACCCACTTTGGGGTTCCGCCACCTGGTCTTACTTCAACTCTTTCACCCACTGAACACAAAACTGGGTAATGATCACTGCCTACTGTTGAAGCAGTCCAAACTCCCCAGTTACTAATGCCAGCCAAGGTATTAGACACTAACGTAATATCTAACACTGACTCAGTTCCTGTTGTTATATCTATCCTTGTGCCGCTACCATCATTCATACACACCAAATCCCTTTCTTCCATCAAATCTTCAATTACCTTTCCATTTGGATCTGTAATCTGATCCCCCCATATTGTGCTATGAGCATTGAAATCTGCACACCACACTACTTTATGTCTGTTTTGTCCTTGTATCTTTAATAGGCTGTCCAAATCCAACCTTTTACATGGATTGTAGTAGTTAATTATAACCATTCCCTCCCCTCTCTCCCACACTTCCACCACTATGTATTCCTGACCATCTCCTTTTTCCAGTACCCTATATGGTATACCTTGCTTGATTAACATAGCACAACCCCCTCCTCCCCCTAGATTTCTATCTTTCCTTATCATTGTATACCCATATACCACAAAGTCTAAAGTTGGTTTCAACCAAGTTTCCTGAATACACACTACATCCGGTTTTACAACCATTTCTTTAATAAAGTGCTTGAATTCCTGGCTATTGGCCAGTAAGCTCCTTGCATTCCATTGCAAAAGAATCACCATAATTAGTATTAACCAACACATGACACTTCCTGGCTTGACTGATTACTGAGGTTCTCCCTCACTTCCTCCCATGTCAGTCCTACTAACCCTAAATGGTTTACTGCTGCTTTTACCACCAGCTGAATTTTGTCACTTTTTGACTTTACCTCAGCAGTACTATTAATCATTCCTGCAATGAATGTTACTAGAGCCTTTTTGTCTGCATAAATCCTGTCATTTGTTCTTTGTTGCATCTCTCGTATCCCTATTGCTCCCTGTTCATTAGGAACATTATTCTGTTCTCTTGACATTCTTACAGCTTCTGCATAAGTGATCTTTCTTTTCACTCTTATTTCTTGAATGTTAGCCTCCCGTCTCACAACCTCACAACCCACTATATGCAACATTATGAGCTCCTCCACAATTGCAGCATTTTGGTTGAACTCCTGTTCCGCACTTTCCATATTCATGATCACCCCCACATCTAGCACATCTCCTCTGCCTTTTACAGTTTTTAGCCACATGTCCAAACCTTTGACAATTATAGCACCTCAGTGGCTTTGGCACATACACCCTTACTGGGTAACTCATGAAACCCAGGAACACCTTCCTTGGCACTCTTTCTTCTTCAAATTCAATCAATACTGATTCACTTTCCTTCTTCACTCCCTCCTTTGTTGTTTTCAGTCTTTGAACATTCATTACTTTCCCTCCTTTGATATTCCTCTTTATCTCCTCCATATTTATACTCATTGGTATCCCCGTGATCACTCCTTTACAACCACTGTTTTGTGCTCCCACCCTCCCAGTGTATTCCACCTTGCATTTTCCTATCTCTTTTAGGACTTTTGCAAATACTATTTCCCCTATCTTATTTGTCAGAGTTGTTGTTAGCACAAACAGGTTAATTTTCTTCATATGTCCCTGAGCCTTCTCAGTAAACTTAATTATGACAACACCTCCTCTCTGAGCTTGTTCATCTTCCTCACTTTCAGAGCTTTCTCCACTATCATTTCTTATTCTTTTATTCCCTTTGTCTTGGTTTTTATTCATCTGACCCCTCACTACCTCCTCATTCCCTTTATTTTTCCCCTTCACAATAATCCACCTCTCCCCAGCTGCCTACCTCTGGTCCCAAGTCTCTATCCCTCTCCTTCTCCACTTTCTTTCCCTCAACCCCGCCTCTTATCTTGTCCGCCATTACCGGACCCACACGACCCCCTCCCAGCAATTTCCATTCCTTCCCCACTCTCTTTCCCTCAACAGGTTCCAAAACACACTCACGCATCAAGCAAAACACAACCAGCTTCCAGTCACGCCAACTCAGCCAAGATGGCCACTGTATATTGAGGAGTCAGGGTGTTAATAAAGCTTTGAAATTTGCATCACCTGGCCTTTCCTAATGATGACTGTGAACAAGCCATAGCCCTAACAAGCTAATTAAGGTCTGAGACCTTGGTAAAAGTTATCTGAGAGCTCAAATCTCTTGGGGTGCCTAAACTTTTGCATGGTGCTCCTTTCCTTTTTTTCACTCTAAAGTTGTACAAAACAAAAATAATACACTAATCTTGCTTAAAATGTTGAAAAGAATGTTTTATCTTTAATGTTATGACTTTTGGAGATCAGTTCATCTTCTACTCACTTAACTATTCACAGTAACAGAAATTTTGACCGGGGTAACCAAACTTTTGCATGCCACTGCCTATCCTACAACCTAGCTACTGTTCAGAGGCCAGTATATACAGTAACTCCCATCGGGGTCTTTTTAGCTTTGCAGTTTCTTCACTCTACCCACAAAGGTTCTACATCAGCGATTCTCTACATGAACTTATGCCCCCTCACCCCACCCAGGGGGCCATGCCAGATTTCATAGGGGCCACAGGAGTTTCTGAATGGTCCATGATAAAAGTTTGCTGTTTTAATGAAATATTATCAAAATTTATAAGAAAAATTTAAAAGAAATGGCTACATATACTTTAATTGCAACACTGAATAACATGAATGAGGTAAAATGCCAGATGATGCAAATAAGACAGTAAAACAACTTAGCCTGTCTGTGTGTATGGGGTGGGGGTGCAGCAAGTCAGTCATTATCTCTGCTCCTGTTTGACCACATTCAAATTACCGTTCACTCCCTGCAAGGCAGCCTACTGAGGCCCACTCCACATCCACCCCCAAATCACTGATTATACAGTGAACAGGCAGCTGTGACCCAGCAGAATCACCTGCAATGTGCTCACCCGGCAAGTGACTCTGATTACTTTGTTATTAGAACATTAGAAAGTTTTTGACAAGAACAAGCCATTCAGCCGAACAAAGCTTGTCAAATTACTATGCACATAGTGCAGCGGTCCCCAACCACCGGGCCGCAGACCAGCATTGGGCCGCATAGCATGTGCTACCGGGCCGTGAGGAAACGATATGAGTCAGCTGCACCTTTCCTCATTCCCTGTCACGCACTGTTGAACTTGAACATAGGGTTGCCAACTGTCCCGTATTTGCCGGGACATCCCGTATATTGGGCTAAATTGGTTTGTCCCATACGGGTCCGCTCTTGTCCCGTATTTCCCCCGCTAAGGTAGAGCGTTCCTATGAAACCTTACGTGCTGAAATGGTGTGAAGCGAAGAAGCAATTACCATTAATTTATATGGGAAAAGTTTTTGAGCATTCCCAGACCCAGAAAATAACCTACCAAATCATACCAAATAACACATACAACCTAAAATAACACTAACATATAGTAAAAGCAGGAATGATATGATAAGTACACAGCCTATATAAAGTAGAAATAATGTATGTACAGCATAGTCGGGAAGATTAAGCGAAAACCGATTTGTGGGGAAAAAAATCGGCACATACGCGCATACGCACACAGGCGTCCGCTCAAGGCTTCATGGTCATGGTAGTCTTTCTCGGGGTAAACACAAGTGTCCTGTATTTGACTGCTACTTTTGTCCTTTATTTGGGAGTGAGAAAGTTGGCAACCCTAACTGTAAAAGACATGTTGAGGTGAGTTTAACCCTACTTGAACACCCCCCGCCCCCCGTCAGCCGGTCCGCAAGAATATTGTCAATATTAAACTGGTCCGCGGTGCAAAAAAGGTTGGGGACCCCTGACATAGTGTGTTGAAATAACTATCAGGTTTAGATTGGAAAGGTGTATAAGATAGGGAGAGCATTGATCATGTGGATAGTCAGAGGCTTTTCCCCAGGGCTGAAATGGCTAACATGAGAGGGCATAGTTTTAAGGTGCTTGGAAGTAGGTACAGAGGAGATGTCAGGATGTCAGGGGTAAGTTTTTTACGCAGAGAGTGGTGAGTGCGTGGAATAGGCTGCCGGCGACGGTGGTGGTGGCAGATACGATAGGGTCTTTTAAGAGACTCCTGGATAGATACATGGAGCTTAGAAAAATAGAGGACTATGGGTAACTCTAGGTAATTTCTAAGTAAGTACATGCTCAGCACAACATCGCGGGCTGAGGGGCCTGTATTGTGCTGTAGGTTTTCTATGTTTCTATGAAAGTCTCTAAGGTACTACTCTCAACTAGGTAGTTAAACTGGTCCGTGGTGCAATAAAGGTTGGGGACCCCTGCCATAGTGTGTTGAAATAACTATCAAGTTTAGATTTGAAAGGTGTGTAAGATAGGGAGAGCATTGATCGTGCTGATAGTTATGTGTCCACAACTCACTGTTTGTAAAGAAATGCTTCCTGTTGTTAGTCTGAAATCACCCTTTAACTAGTCTACACCTATGGCCCCGTGTCCTTGTTGATGGATTAATTCTGAAGCAGCAGGGCATCCAATTTACTTATACCCTTAATGATTTTGAACATTTCTATCATGGCTCCTTTCATTCTATCTCTACTTAAACTAAAAGGATTTAATTGTTTTTACATGTTAATCACATGTTAATTGGGAATCATCCACATCTAATTAGTTCCAACTGAGAGACTATCAGAAGTTGCCAGATTTTCCAAATCAAAACCCTTATCAGAGGGAGATTAATATGGAAAGCCGGGTTGTAGTCATCTAATTGAAATAGTTCTGAGTATCACAAACAAACTGAAGATTGGGCAGGGCTGTCTGCAGCAAGGCCAATCAGTCAGTGTGCAGCAGGAGTCAGGTTCTCTTTGACTTCCACTAACCCATGTTTGTTACAATACTCATAAAAAGTGACAAGACGGCTGGAGTAACTGCACTGGGGTGGGTCACCTGCCAGAAAGAGCTGCACTGCAGAGAGGCGAGAATGTGTGAAATCTGCCACTGCATCACTAGCTCCCACTACAACGTCCCTGAAATAATTATCATATTTTGAAAGGAAGTTCGATTCACTGTTCTTGGTGGGTACACACTCTTTATTGACACACAGAATTTGCACTTTCGGCCACTCTTAAAATAGATTTGCAAGATGATGACCTGGTTGTACAGCTTGATCATTTGAAACAACTGCACTCTGTTATGGAATTTCGGTCACGGTCCTGCTGGAGATGCATAGTCCCCATTGGGCGGTGGATGTCACTGGAGTGGACATGAATGATGTTGACACCAGCTCGCAAGAATGTCTTATTAAGCTGCAGAGTGATAGAACAACTCAAAATCAGGTTTAATATCACCGCCATATGTCATGAAACTTGTTAAGACTGTGGCAGCAGTACATACATGATAATATAGAGAATAAATCAATCAATTACAGTAAATATGTATGCATATTAAATAAATTAAAAATAGTGCAAAGCAGACATTATAAAAGTGAAGCAGTGTTTATAGGTTCAATGTTTATTTAGAGACTGGATGGCAGAGGAGAAGAAGCTGTTCCTGACTCATTGAGTGTGTGCCTTCAGGCTTCTGTACCTCCTTCCAGAAGAGGGCATGTCCTGGGCGACGGGGGATCTTTAATAATGGACGCCGCCTTTCTGAGGCACCACTCCTTGAAGATGTCTTGGATACTATGAAGGCTAGTACTCAAGATGGAGCTGACTAATTTTACAACTTTCTGTAGCTTCTTTTGGTCCTGTGCAGTAGCAACACCCCCCCCCACCCCCCTACCAGACAGTGATGCAACCTGTCAGAATGTTCTCCATGGTACACCTGTAGACGTTTTCGAGTGTTTTTGGTGACAAACCAAATCTCTTCAAACTCCTAATGAAATATAGCCACTGTCTTGCCTTCTTTATAACTGCATCAATATGTTGGGATCAGGTTAGATCCTCAGAGATCTTGAAACCCAGGAACTTAAAATTGCTCACTCTCTCCATTTCTGATCCCTCGCTGAGGATTGGGGTTCATGTTCTCTCATCCTATCCTTTCTGAAGTCCACAATCAGCTCTTTGGTCTCACTGATGTTGAGTGCAAGTTGTTGCTGTAACACCACTCAACTAGCTGGTGTACCTCACTCCTGTACACCCTCTCATCTCCATCTGTGATTCTGCCAGTAATGGTTGTATCATCTGCAAATTTATAGATGGCATTTGAGCTGCGCCTAGTCACACAGTCATGGGTGTAGAAAGAGTAGAGCAGTGGGCTAAGCACACATCTCTGACGTGCACCAGTGTTGATCATCAGCAAGGAGGAGATATTATCACCAATCCACACAGATTGTGGTCTTCCAGTTAGGAAGTCCAGGATCCAAATGCAGCTGGAGGTACAGAGGGCCAGCTTCAGTAGGTTATCGATCAGGACTGTGGAAATGATGGCTTTAAATGCTAAGCTGTAGCCAACAAACAGCATCCTGACATTGGTGATGTATTGACAGGTGACCCAAGGCCATGTGAAGAGCTATTGATATTGCATCTGCAGTAGACCTATTGAGGTAACAGGCAAATTGCAGTGGGCCCAGTCCTTGCTGAGGCAGGAGTTTGTTCTGGCCATGACCAACCATTCAAAGCATTTCATCACTGTAGATGTGAGTGCTAGTGGCTGACAGTCATTAAGGCAGCTCACACTACTGTTCTTGGGCACTGTGTCCAGTGCTCCCAGAGTGGTCTCCTGTATATCAGTGATACCCGAAGTAGATTCGGAGACTGCTTTGTTGAGCAGCTACCCTCCGTCCGCCTGAAAAAGCAGGATCTCGCAGTGGCCACCATTTTAATTCCACTTCCCATTCCCATTCTGATATGTCTATCCATGGCCTCTTCCATTGTCATGATGAGGCCACACTCAGGTTGGAGGAATAACGCCTTATATTCAGTTTGGGTAGCCTGCAATCTGATGGCATGAACATCGATTTCTCGAATTTCTGGTACTGCAACCCCCGCCCCCCCTTCACCATTCTCCATCCCCTTTTCCCTCTCTCACCTTATCTCCTTGCCCACCCATCACCTCCCTCTGGTGCTCCTCCCCCTTTTCTTTCTTCCATGGCCTTCTGTCCTCTCCTATCAGACTCCCCCTTCTCCAGCCCTGTATCTCTTTCACCAATCAACTTCCCAGCTCTTTACTTCATCCCTCCCCCTTCAGGTTTCACCTCTCATCTTGAATTTGTCTCTCTCCTCCCTCCACCTTTTAAATCTACTCTTCAGCTTTTTTTTTCTCCAGTCCTGCCGAAGGGTCTCGGCCTGAAACGTCGACTGTACTTTTTTCCATAGATGCTGCCTGGCCTGCTGAGTTCCTCCAGCATTTTGTGTGTGTTGCTTGGATTTACAGCATCTGCAGATTTTCTCTTGTTTAAAATTGGTTTAATTGGATTTCCCACCTCCTATCTGGTTGAATGAGGTTTGAGTCAAGCTCTTCACTGGTTATCAAATAAATGCACGTAACTGTCTTGAAGTTGTAAAAAGATGTAATCTTCAATTATCTTTAACCAAGTTGCAACCAGATATTCAAATACTTGCTAGTTTGCATCAGTCACAAGGATCTCACTAAATACCCAAAGTAACAATATTCAGTGCTTTTATGTTGCTGGTTGGAAGAATGTCATATATGTATCTTATTCAGAGCTTTGAAATAGTTTTATGTTTCATATACACCTGTAACATTACACTTAGTGTATAATAATGTCTATAACCCGTTAGAACATGAATATCTAATATAATTATTAGAATAATTACTACAGTTGCCCCAAACAAATCTTTAGCAACTAATGAAGACTGTGGAGGTAAAAGAAAGTCATAAGTAGGCCACAAGCAGAAAAGGTTGGGACCCAATGTTCTACATCATCTGGTCCTACGTCACCTCTTTCTAAGGATTTAATTTCATTTTTTACCAAAAGAGCCAAGCAGCCCCTTTGCCTACCTGCCTGTCCTTCTGATACAATGTGTATCCTTGGATGTTGAGCTCTCATCTATCAGTTTCTTTCAGCCACGGCTCAGTGATACCCACAACATCAATCTCTAACTGCTGCACAAGATCATCTGCTTTATTCATCTACCTGGTCTTTAATATCCTGGCACCTGAGAGGCATCGCACCATTCTGGTGTCTTTTTCGCGGCCACACAATCTCCATTCCATTCTCCCAGCTATCAAGTCTCATATCGCTATCACACCACCTGACTTTACCCTTCCCTGCTGAGCCTCAGAGCCAGCCAGACTGCCACTAATGTGACTATTGAAGCAGTGCCCTGATACATTATCCCCCTCAGTAGTATCCAAAGGGGTACACTTGTTGCTGAAGGGAATGGCCACAGGGTAACCCTACAACAACTTCTTAATCCCTTACCTCTCCTGGTGGTCACCCATCTCCTGTCTGAAGCTTCTGTCTTGGTGTGACCAGCTCAGTAAAAGGCTTATCTATGAAACACAATATTCCACATTTATTCTCGGCCGGGTCACCTCTGTCTTTCAGTCGAGATGAACATTGACTATCCATTTCCCTCCGCAGATGCTGCCTGACCCGTTGAGTTTTTCCGGCATATTGTTTGTTGCTCCAGATTCCAGCATCTGCAGTCATTTGTGTATCCGATATAATTACTAATGACACAGCACATAATGAATGAACAATATAATTACTAATATACACTCCTTTAACAAAGGCCAACAGACCATTCGCACTCCACAGTGCTTATTGTATCTGTGCATTTGTGTATAAGGATACTTGGGTTGCTCTAAATGTTAACAACTTTACATTTCCTCTTTTTAAAAAGTATTCTTCTACTTCTCTAAAGTTCTAAATGTTCTCACATTTATTATTTATTTAGGAACCAGTCCTTCTGGCGCTTCGAAACACACCACCCAGCAATCTCCCAGTTCAATCTCAGCCTAATCACAGGACAATTTACAATGACCAGTTAACCTGCCAGCCAGTATGTCTTTGGACTGTGGGAGGACACCAGAGCACCCGCAGGAAACGCACACGGTCACAGGGAGAACTTGCAAACTCCTTACAGGCAGTGGCGGGAATTGAACATACGTCACCGGTACTGTAAAGCGTTGTGCTACCATGCTACGCTTCTTTACCAAAGTTTAAAGTTCAAAGTAAATTAATTATTGAAGTATATGTATGTCATCAAAAACTTCCCTGAGATATATTTTCATTTTTATTTCCATCTGCTGTATGTTTTACCTTTCGCTCAGCCTATTCTCACCTTCTCACTTTGCTCCTGAAGCCTCTCTGTGGACTCTTCAGTCTACACTGCCACCCAACTTTGAACTGTGTGTAAATCTGGTTATATTACACTAGATTCCTCATCCAGGTCAT
This sequence comes from Mobula birostris, assembly GCF_030028105.1. Classification (NCBI taxonomy): domain Eukaryota; kingdom Metazoa; phylum Chordata; class Chondrichthyes; order Myliobatiformes; family Myliobatidae; genus Mobula; species Mobula birostris. Next base: position 104,768,311 of record NC_092377.1, read on the forward strand.
TAATATAGATTGCAAACAGCTTCTCCTCCTTGCTCCTTTCTACACTGTTGCCTTCCATGTGGGATACAAGTGTATCTTCCCCCTCTTGCTTCAAGTTGCTCCCCACACCCAAGGAGATAGTCTTAATGGGTAGGCTCTACCAAGGAGAGTTAAAACTGCCCAACGCATCAGTGACACCAGCCTACCCACCATCAAGGACGTATATACAGTAAGATAGACAATATCAGGAAGGATCCCAGCCATCCTGCTCAAGACTGTTTGTCCACACCCACCGGGGAAGAGGCTATATAGCATCCAGGCTAGGACCACCAGTGCCAAAAAAATCATTTACTTCCTCCAAGCCATCATGCTGATCAACACCTCCACTCATTAACCAACTTACCACTCTCCCCATCACCACTACATACAGTCAGTCAATGTATAGAAGTTACTTGTACATTGTGTTTTATAGGACTGCATTTATATTTATATTTATTGTGTTTTTTTAATCTTTGTGTTACATGGGATCCAGAGTAACAATCGTTTAGTTCTCCTCTACACTTGCATACTGAAGAATGTCGATAAATAACCTCGAATCATGAATCTCAACCCTAGCAACACTGCCTTGAAGCCTCACACTAGAAGCTACAGAGTTCTGCATCTGTACCCCTTCTGTCATCTATTATCATTACATTCCTTTTTGAAACAACACCCCCCACAGCCCATAATGTGGGGATAACTTCCCCTCTCCCTGACGCATTGCAATATGGAGACCTCAGACTCACTGACTCGAAGCTGAGGTTCCCCATGCCACATAAGCTTACTGAGGATATAGTCAACACGGATGATAGTGATTTTTAATAGCTTCCAGAAAGCTATTTTTGCCCATTTTAAATTAAACTATTTAGTCAAGTCGTATACTGAATTCTTCACACATAAAAGAACAGCAATACTCATATCCTTTATTCATACATTGGGGACATTTATCAGGAGCACTACGTATGCAAAGCCCATGGTAATATCAAGGATCCCGCCCATCCATCCAGCATCCTCCTTGACTTTCCACCATTGGGCAGGAGACTCTGATGCATAAAAACAAGAATGGTCAGGGCAGAAAACAGCCTCTTCCCTCAGGCCATTAGGGTTCTGAACTCCCAGCTGCATTGCGTTCAAAGTGTCACCAGATCATTTGTATTGTACCCTACAATATTTAACCTGTGTACTTTACTTTGTTTATCTAAGCGTAGTTCATTTGCAGATTTAATTCTTACTTTCTTAAGTTAGTGTGTGCTGAGGGAACTGCTGTGCTTTACACCCTGGTCTGCAAAAACATTGTTTCATTTGGTGGTATACAAGTATATAGTTAAACGACAATAAACTTGCCTTGACTTGGAAGTCTAATACCCAGTCCAATTTACCAATTGATCAAGATATTTTTGTAGCCAAAATCTACCCTGCTGACTATAAACACCCCCAATTTCTGTGTCGTCTGCAAACCTGGTCATACAGAATGACCTGGAATTGCAATCAGGTTTCGAGATATCTATATACCTAGTTTCTAGATATCTATTTTAGGGGTTGGTACACTGATGCACAACTTTGCACAATAGAAATTGAGTAATGAAAATTATTCTAAAAATTTGTTCCATGTTCATTTCTGCTTCAGCTAAGGTCACTCGCATATGTATTCGCAGAAAAACGGAGGCTCTGCCCACTTGTTGACCACAAGAAATTGCTTTATTGGAGTTATATAAAGTGTACAATATAACACTTTATTGTATTGTACACTTATAGAGGTCAAATGGTTACTAAAGTAACAGTACAGAAAACAAAATAATACTCATCATCCATTTAATCAGCTGATCTGCACAAAGTCAGAGGGGAACCACAGATCTAACAATCATTCTCTCTCTCTCTCTCTCTCTCCCTCTCCCTCTTCATCTCTCCTCACTTTCTCCTCTCTCTCTCTCTCTCTCTCTCTCCCTCCAACACTTTTGACATCCTTGAACCTATGTCCAGCTCTTAGCACTAGCACAAGTCATGTCTCAGTCTGAGAGATTCCCTCTTCACAAAGAAAGCGCCCCTTTTTATACCCTTTATCTCTCGCAGCCTTCCGCCTAGACATGCACTACTCAAAAATACAGACAGCAAGTGTGTAAGGGGGAAAGTATTCTTCACTGGTATCTAATCTTTATGATGTGCAATCAAAATAGAGACAAAATATTGGTCAACGAGGGTAAAAACAGGCCATTATCACATTCCAAGCCGACATGATTTTGTCTTTCAAACTTCCATTTTATTTGTACATAAACCAAGGAGGAATCGCACTTAACTTCTTCCTTACAAATACCACAATATAAATTAAATCAAAATTCCAACCAGGCCAAAGAGGCAAGATAATGAAGTGGAAATTCCATTGATGCTGCAGTCAGTAGGCTCTGTATTTCTTGCTAAGTTATTACTAAACTATTTATTGGAACTACATTCTTTTTTCAACGCAAAGCATTTAACATTGAGCAAGAGCTGTGATTAACAATTTCCTTAAACTCCAAACCAAGCAGTCCAATTTTTAATTCTGATTTGGATCTATGAAGTTGGTTGAAATCGACTTCCAGACATCTGTCTGGCCGACACATTATACAGCACAGAGCTTTAAATATAATTATGCAGATCTCCATATCTGCGGATATAAGCAAATAAAGTTGAGCCAAAAATTTAAGCAGCGCAATTTATTTTATGGTTGGGCAATCATTTTGTCTTTTCTCTCTCTGTTTGCATTTGCCAAATGTGCATTTTTCAAAATTCAGGATTTATTATAGATTTGTGGGACTGAATGCTTGTAATTTCTGAAGGGTCTTTCATCTGTTTTTCCTGATGTCTGAATCCACTTTGATTGACTCTGTTCCTCGTGGCTACAGATGGTTGAAATGTTTGTGTCTTTACATAACCAAACTGTTGGAGGAACTCAATGGGTCAAGTAGCATCAGTAGAGGGAAAAGGATGCTTGAGGTTTTGGGTTAAAACTCAGCATCACGTCTGAGAGTAGAGAGGAGAGATGGCCAGTATAAGAAGAGAGGAGGAAGAGTGCTGGGAACTGGTCGGTGATACGTCTTTTTATAGAAGAGAGATGAGGAAGAATTACTTTAGCCAGAGGGTGATGAATCTGTGAAATTCATTGCAGCAGACGGCTGTGGGGGCCAATTACATTTAAAGTGGAGGTTACTGTCCCTAACACCATAAGGTACAAGAGCAGAAGTAGGCCATTCAGCCCATTGAATCTAATCTGCTATTCTATGATGGCAAATTTATTATCAACCCCATTTTCCTGCCTTCTGCCCATAACCTTTGACACTCTTACTAATCAAGAACCTATCAACCTGTCACTTTAAATATACCCAATGACTTGGCCTCCACAGCTGCCTGTGGTAATGGATTCCACAAATTAGTTCCTGATTAGTCAGGGCATCAAAGGTTACGAGGAGAAGGCAGAAGAATGGGTTCGAGAGGGATAATAAATCAGCCATGATGGAATGGTGGGGCAGGGTGGCGGGCCAGGTGGACTAATTCTGCTCCTGTGACATGGCCTTAAAGGCAGTCCGAAGTAGAGTGAGGAATGACGGGCTGGTGGAGCCAGGAGGGGGAAGGAGAGAAGGTGAGTTGGGAAACAGGCAAGTTGGTGATAGTGGAAGCAGACAAGAAAAGGGTGCCGATGAAGCCAGGGGCTGGGATGGTGGTGAAGGTGAAGACAGAGGCCGAAGTGTGAAAGGTGGGGACGTGAACGACGCAATTGCTGCAATCAGATAAATGAGGAAGGTGATAACATAAACCACCGGAGGGAGAGATGACAAGCAGGAGGAAGTAAATGAGGAGGGTACCTGGTGGGTAAAGTGTATGGATGGAACTTGGAGAGGCAGACTTTAGTCCTCCCAATGTATGAACTTTCCAAAGTTATCCCCAGAAACTAAAATGCAGAACTAAAGTTTGCTTAATTATTTTACCTCTTGGCCTGGAAGGAATGTTGATTTAATTTATGTTGTGATGTTTATTTATTTATTGAGATACAGCACAGAATAGGCTCTTCTGGCCCTTCGAGTTACACTGCCCATCAATCCCCAGATTTAACCCTCGCCTAATCATGGGACAATTCACAGTGGCCAAGTAACCTACCAACCAGTACGTCTTTGGACTGTGGGAGGAAACCGGAGCACCCAGAGGAAACTCACGCCATCATGGGGAGAAGGTACGAACTCCTTACGGACAGTGACGGGAATTGAACCTGGGTCACTGGTACTGTAAAGCGTTGCACTGACCACTACACTACTGTGCTGCCTTACTATTCTACAATCTATGCAGCCTAGTTGGTTGACCACCAGAAATTAAATGCACAGACCTAGAAACTCAGTCACAATTTTATTTCACTTACATTTTTGCAGGTGTCACAAAAGACACTCTTATTGGCAGTGAAGTGAGTAACCCCAACCATACACTTTGGACTGTGGGAGGAAACTGGAGCAGCCAGAGGAAAGCCACACGCGCCACTGTGTGAACGTGCAAGCTCCTTACAAACAGCAGCCGGAATTGAGCCCTAATCAATGATTGCGGGCGCTGTAAAGCGATTGCATCACCATACCGCCCTCTCAAACTTAATCTGTCTCCACAGGACAAGCCACCCCATCCCAAGTATAAATCTAGTTACACTTGCTCTAAAAAAGTGTTTCTTCCTTAGGTGGGGAGTTACCATATTCCAGGTGTGGTCTCACCAGGACCCTCTAGAATTTCCGGAACTCTTGAACTCCAAAGCAGTGCCATCTGAAGCATTCAAAATGCTAATGATAGTTTAAACTTGATATCCTTCTTGTAAATTCTCGTTGGCACTGCCCAGTGCTTCCACTATGCCGACAGTTATGTGCTTTAAAACACCTGTGGTAATGTCATTACTATGCAGCAGTCTTTTTAGAGTACTGCGAAGGAAAGTAGACTAGGTTATCCTTGTAGTGGACTTTACGCGTCTCTGTCAATTACGCCATATGCACATCACTTATCCATTGGGATATTCCACCTTGCCCTAATCTTGTCCCTTGCTGCCTAGGCACCAAATACTGATGTGTTGGCGTCTCAAATTTTTGATTCCTTCATGTTCCAGGCAGCCAATTCTTGCTCATAATTTTATGCATTTATTAATTTAGAGACATAGCTCGGTAGCAGGCCCTCCTCCCCAATGAACCCGTGACACCCAATTACACTCATGTGACCAATTCTGGCCCAATGAACCCGCGACACCCAATTACACCCATGTGACCAATTCCGGCCCAATGAGAGTGCAACACCCAATTACACCCATGTGACCAATTCCGGCCCAATGAACCCGCGACACCCAATTACACCCATGTGATCAATTCCGGCCCAATGAACCCACGACACCCAATTACACCCATGTGACCAATTCTGGCCCAATGCGAGCGCGACACCCAATTACACCCATGTGACTAATTCCAGCCCAATGAGAGTGCGACACCCAATTACACCCATGTGACTAATTCCAGCCCAATGAGAGCGCGACACCCAGTTACACCCATGTGACTAATTCCGGCCCAATGAGAGCGTGACACCCAGTTACACCCATGTGACCAATTAACCTTCCTACCCGTACATCTTTGGAAAGTAGTAGGAAAGCAGAGCACCCCGGAGGGAACTGACGTAGTCACGGGAGAATGCACAAACACCTCATGAATAGTGGTGGCAATTAAACCCAGGCTGCTTGTGCTAACTGCTATGCCACTGTGCCACCTCCAACGAATTTTGTTCCAGTTCTCTCAGTCTTTCAATGTTCCTGGCACCCTGGCCCCCCCATCCACAAACCCCCAATCCCCACAGCCCCAGTTATGTGGTCCTGATCTTGGACCACTGACCTCTCCATGTTGTCAGACCGGGGCCTCCTGATACACCTTTCACTGCTGACCTCAGCCGTTCTATTGAACCAATCTTCCAGATCTGATCTTCCAGTCAGGTACCTTCCACATTGGACCTGTTAGTCACCACCTACCCCACTCCCAACTCCCCCCGCCAATTCTGACCACATACCTGCTGGCCAGCTTCAGCCTTGGGTTACTGTCCTGTGCAAGGGGCTAATGGTCCTCTACTCAGCACCCTCAGACCTCTTACACCCTGTGCCACACACAGCCCAACCAACACATTGCCCATCCGACCTTGGTTGCAGGCAGTACATTCCCCACTGTGGAAAGTTGTCATAAGCTTTCAATTGTACCCAAATTCATCAGCAAACCAACCACAGGCCTATTTGATATACTGGAATTACCAGGCAACAGTCAATGGTGTTGATAATATTAATTCCTGTTTAAATTTTTAACAAAATTCACTTTTCATCATTTATTTTTAACACATACTCTTTCCAGCCCCAAAGTATGTCAGTTCTGCAGGCGTCATAAATCTTGCTCTCCTCGGCGAGAAAATATTGGTGCTGAGCCAAACTCTTGGTCAGGTTTATGTCTGCTGAGCTTACTCTCTGTGATCTATCACTGGCTCAGGAAAGATGAGCAGAACCACATCTTGGTTTTCCTCATGGCTACTCATCAAAACCCTGTCTGTGTGTGTGGAGGAGCAGCCAGAATACTGTCCCCTTGATGTTTCTGTCCTAGTCCATTTACTGTCTAGTTCAAGTTGTCTTGGCTTGAAGCTGACAGCTTTGAAAAGTACAGTCTCTAATTTGCCATGACGTGCAACATATCCCATATTCTGTGTATTGTCCATCTTGACCATCAGCTATCCATTCACACCAATCCCATTTGGTCCATAAACTCCCTACACCTTGGCAATTCAGGTTCTCATTTGGATACTTCCTTTTGTTCCACAAGGATCAACATTGAGTCCACCGCTGGACTCACCATCAATCCCATCCACAAACCAACTCATCACGATAACATATAATCAGTAAGTTCATGGAGACTTACTGTTATCGTGATCGGTAGGCATGCGGATGACACCGACATTGGTGGACAGACTTTAACAGAGAATTTAACAGGATCTCGATGAACTGGGGAAGTGGGCAAAGGAAGGGCAAATGCAGGTTAACTTGGACAAGTGCAAGGTGCTACGTTTCGGTAAGTAAAGCTGGGGCATGGGGCAGGACTTGCACAGTAAATGATAAGGCCCTGGAGAGAGTGTTGTAGAACAGGGAGTGCGAGTGGTACGTGTATATCGTTTCCCGGAAGTGGCAGTGTGGGTAGAGAGGATGGTGAAGAAGGTGCTTGTCATGTTCATGTTTGCTGAGTGCAGGATTTGGGGTGTCGTGTTACAACTCTATAGGTTGTTGATGAGTATTCTATGATCTTCTGGTCATCACGCTTTTCGGAAGAATGTCATTAAGCTGGAAAGGAAGCAGAGAATATTCATGGGGGTGGTACCAGGGTAGGACGGCTTGAGTTAGAAGGAAATGCTGGCTGGGCTGGGACCTTTTACACTGGAGTTTATGAGGCTGAGGAGTAACCTCATAGAGGTATATAAAGTATAAGAAGAACAAGGATAAGGTGGATGGTCACATTCTAAAACCAGAGGACATGAATTTATGATGAGAGAGGAAAGATTTGAAAGGGAACTGAGGGGTACAGATGGACAAGCTGCTGCTAGAGATGGGCACAGGAACATGGATTGAAAATGTTGAGAGGGATACAGGCAAATAGGACTAGCTCAGGTAGACATCTTGGTGGCATTGGACAAATGGGGTGAAGAGCCTGTTGATGTGCTGTATAACGTTATCACAAATAATAATTGACTTTATTTCTTACATCCTTCACTTACATGAGGAGTAAAAATCCTTACGTTATGTCTCCATCTGAATGTGCAATGTGCAATTTATAGTCATTTATAATAAATAGTATGTACAACAGGACAATCAAAGTAACATAGAAATACAGTTGTATCAGCATGAATTAATCAGTCTGATGGCCTGGTGGAAGAAGCTGTCCCGGAGCCTGTTGATCCTGGCTTTTATGCTGCGGTACCGTTTCCCGGATGGTAGCAGCTGGAACAGTTTGTGGTTGGGTTGACTCAGGTCCCCAATGATCCTTTGGGCCCTTTTTACGTATCTGTCTCTGTAAATGTCCTGAATAGAGGGAAGTTCACATTTACAGATGTACTGGGTTGTCCATACCACTCTCTGCAGAGTCCTGTGATTGAGGGAGGTACAATTCCTATACCAGGCAGTGATACAGCTAGTCAGGATGCTCTCAATTGTGCCCCTGTAGAAATTTCTTAGGATTTGGGGGCCACACCAAACTTCCTCAACTGTCTGAGGTGAAAAAGGCACTGTTGTGTTTTTTTCACCACACAGCCAGTATGTACAGGCCACTTGAGATCCTCAGTGATATTTGTGCTGAGGAACTTAAAGCTGTTCACCCTCTCAACTCCAGATCCATTGGTGTCAATAGAGGTTAGCCTGTCTCCATTCCTCCTGTAGTCCACAACCAGCTCCTTTATTTTTCTGACATTGAGGGAGAGGTTGTTTTCTTGACACCACTGTGTCAGGGTGATGACTTCTTCTCTGTAGGCTGCCTCATTATTGTTTGAGATAAAGCCAATCAATGTAGTATCGTCAGCAAAATTAATTAGCAGATTGGAGCTGTAGGTGGCAACACAGTCATGGGTATACAGAGAGTAAAGAAAGGGGCTCAGGACACAGCCCTGAGGGGCACCAGTGTTGAGGGTCAGAAGGGCAGAGGTGAGGGAGCCCACTCTTACCACCTGCCGGTAATCTGACAGGAAGACAAGGATCCAACAAATGGCAACAGTGACCTGTTCTGAGCCTGCACCAACAACAGATGCATGTCTACACCTGCCACTGTCACTCCGATGCACTGCTGAAATGCCCCCGGCATCACACTCAAGCAACGGTAACTTCCACCTTTCTGATTAGAAGTCACCGGCAGCTGTCCGATCCATATTAAAATTCATTTAGATTACACGGGCACACTGGCACTATTCTGGTCACATCAGTCTAATCAGGGCAGCATGTGATTGTCATGGGTAGATGATATCAAGAGTAGTGTTGCTCATGGGGAAGCTATGGAATAAATATTTTAGGAAGGTTGTTATTTTGCAAAATACACTCCCTCTCCAGCCCCTCTTTCTGCCCGGGATCTGGAGCTTAGTGTGGTAAATGGCCTTGGTCACAATGATAAACATGCTGCACATGCCTCCAGTTACTCCTTCTCATTATTCTTGACTTGTCCTTGACCTGGTCCACAAAGCGTCTTTCATTTCACTCTTCATCATTTCAACATCCCCATCAGAAAATGCCTCAGTCTCCCAAATTAACTTTCTAAACCTTTCCACCATCACCTCTCTTTCATTCTTATGAAATGTACATACAGAGAAAACATATTCTTGCACTGTACTGCAGGCACAAGACAACAAAATTCACATTATATCAGTGATAATTAATCCGGTTCTGAATTTTCAAAACTCACTCTAATGACAACTTTCAGGTATTGTCCTAATGTCCTCTTAAGAGGTTTGGCTTGAAATTTATATAAGTATTTGATTACACGTGAGTGAAATGCCTTTGGCCACTTTAGGCAGATGACAGTACAGGTCCTCTGCAGATTACAGACACTCAGCTTGTGTACAACCTGCAGGATCCCCGAAAGGTTAACTTGTAGTTTGAGTCAATGGTGGGGAAGGCCAAAGCAATGTCAGCATTCATTTCAAGAAGTTCAGAATATAAAAGCAAGGATGTAATGCTGAGGTTTTAAAAGGTATTGGATAGACCACACTTGGAGCATTGTGAGCAGCCGTGGGCCCTTTATCAGAGAACAGATGTGCTTGTATTGGAGAGGGTCCAGAGGAGGTTCACAAGAATGATTCCAGGTATGAACGGGTTAATGTATGAGATGTGTTTGATGGCTCTGGTCCTGTACTCACTGGAGTTCAGAAGAATGACCTCATTGAAACCTATCTTGAATATTGAACGGCCTAAGTACAGTGAACGTGGAAAGGATGTTACCTATAGTGGAGCGTATAGGACAAGAGGGAACAGCGCTAGAGCAGAGGAGCATCCACTTAGAACGGTGACAAGGAGGGATCTCTTTAGTCAGAGTGTAGTGAATCTATGGAATTCATTACCACAGGTGGCTGCAGAGGCCAAGCCATTGGGTATATTTAAAGCAAAGCTTGACAGGTTCTTGATTAGAATCAGAATGAGGTTTATTATCACCGGTATGTATTGTGAAATTTGTTAACTTAGCAGCAGCAGTTCGATGAAATACATAATATAGAAGAAGTAAAAATAATAACAATAATAACAATAATAGATAATAGTAATAAATAAGTAAATCAATTTACAGTACACATATATTGTATAGATTAAAATCATGCAAAAAACAGAAATAATTGTATATTAAAGAAGTGAGGTAGTGTTCACGGGTTCAATGTCCATTTAGGAATCGGATGGCAGACGGGAAAGAAGCCGGTCCTGAATTGCTGAGTGTGTGCCTTTAGGCTTCTGTACCTCCTACCTGATGGTAACAGTGAGAAAAGGGAATGCCCTGGGTGCTGGAGGTCCTTAATAATAGACGCTGCCTTTCTGAGACACCGCTCCCTGAAGATGTCCTGAGTATTTTGTAGGCTAGCACCCAAGATGGAGCCAACTAAATTTACAACCCTCTACAGCTTCTTTTGGTCCTGTGCAGTAGCCCCCACCCCTCCATACCAGACAGTGATGCAGCCTGTCAGAATGCTCTCCACGGTACGTCTATAGTAGTTTTTGAGTGTATTTGTTGACATGCCAAATCTCTTCAAACTCCTAATGAAGTATAGTCACTGTCTTGCCTTCTTTATAACTGCATTAATGTGCTGGGACCAGGTTGGATCCTCAGGGATCTTGACACCTAGGAACTTGAAACTGCTCACTCTCTCCACTTCTGATCCCTCTATAAGGTGTGGACATCAAAGTTTATGGGGGGAAGGAAGGAGAATGGGGTTGAGAGAGAGAATCAATCGGCCAAAATTGAATGGGCTGAGTGGCCTAATTCTGCTCCTGTGTGTTATGAACTTAATATCTGAGATATGTTTCTCTAAGGAGATCAGTCCAGCCAGCTCAAAGGCCAGGCCTGCATTGCTATAAATTTTTATGCCGCTGATTCTTTCTCCTTTAGAGCTGAAGATATTGACAATAATTTGCAATGCTCTGGTGTGGAAGCAAGGTCACTCGGAATGAACAGCAGATGGTGCATAATGTGAGGAAATGTCAGGTTACCTACTTTGGTTTGAAAGACGGAAACGCAGGACCTATATTCAGTGGCCACTTCACTGGGATCCTCCTGTACGTAATACTGAGTGTACGTCCATGGTCTTGTGCTGCTGACCCCCATCCACTTCAAGGTTCAACATGTTGCACGTTCAGAGATGCTCTTCTGCACACCACTGTTGCAACACGTGGCTATTTGAGATATTGTCACCTTCCTGTCAGCTTGAACCAGTCTGCCCATTCACCCATGATCTCTCTCATTAACAAGGCAGCTTCACCCACAGAGCTGCCGCCCACTGGATGTTTTTCCCTTCTTTGCACATTCTCCGGACTGTTGTGTGTGAAAATCCCAGGAGATGAGCAGCTTCTGTGGTACACAAGCCGCCTTTTTCTGCCACCATGCCGCTGAGATCCGGTTTCTCTCACATTCTGAAGTCCGGTCTGAACAACGACTGAAGCTCTTGACCCCGTCTGCATGCTCTTATGGTTATGCACTGAGATGCTGTCACGTGATTGGCTGATCAGATATTTGCATTAATGAGCAGTGTAATGGTGTACGTAATAAAGTGGCCACTGAGTGTAATTTACATCAGATTATTAAGAGCTGGGATTCAGTGGGATCTATCTGTCCTCGTGCCTGCAAATATTAAGCAATTTGAAAATTGCCATTTAATGCAAGAAGGACAAAGGAATAAGGGATTTGTGCCACGATTGTACGGAACCTTTGAGAAAGGAATTATTGCAGTGACAGGAATGTTCACTATGTTGATTTTTTCTGATGAGGGAACATTGACAAGGGTGAGTTTACATTCTCAAGAGTGTAAAATGCTGAGAGATGATTGTATTAAACCACACAAAAAAACTGAGGGCACTTGTAGATACTGAACCTAAAACTAGGGCATCTAGTTTCAAAGTAAAAGTTGCCCACTCAGTACAGAGACGGGAAGGAATTTCTTCTCTCACAGGGTTGTGAGACTTCAGAGATTCTCTACCCTCAGCTGAGGGCTAAATTAGTGGGTGTTCAGGACAGGGGGAGACTATGGATCAGGCAGGAGAGTGGAATGGAGGCCAGAGTTATGAGGTTCTGTGCTCAGCTCTGGTTCCTAGTGCACTCTGTTCTGTTTTAGACTGCATGCTTAATTGGGATATATATCCTAATTAAATAGCTACGGAAGTAGGAGAAAATCAGCATGGGTGGTAAGATGGCGCTTGTTCGGACACAACAGCGTCTCTGGGTCCAACCAAAGGAGCAATCGTTCATGCTTCATGTCTTTTTCTCAAGCACAAGACACGCTGGTTATCAAGAAGAACAAACATTGCAGCTCTACCCCACCAGCAAGCTGTTGGACGTTGGTAGTGTTGAAAACCGTGAGTCCGCTTCACCGTTTCAATGGTGACACCGTCGGCGAGGGAGCTGCGTGGCTTCGGCTGTGGCATGAATCAGGCCTCATTCATGCCCTGGGGGTCACCTGTTGCATCTGCCAAGAAAGGAAGTGCTGGAGCTCAGCTGGCTGTGTGCTGCGGGGCTGGAGGCCAGCTCCACCCGTCAGTGCTGCCCTCTGGTGGTCCCTCAGTGGAAGACAAGCGGGACTGCTTTCGACATGTGGCTGCACTGCGCAATACCAGGAACCGCTGTGGGCTGTTCTTGTAGAAATGTGGCTCCTGACCATCAATCTACAAACGGTGACACTCAAGGAGCTGGGCTATATTAACATCCTTTAATTTTTTGTAACTATGTTTTCCTGCTATCATAATTACATGGGCTATATGAGCCTTGTACTGTGTGTGTACTGTGCCTTGCACCTTGGACCCAGCGTTGTTGGCTGAATGCCAATTAAGCTTGAACTTGAGCACTCAGCACAAGGGATTGGTGAGATTTAAGATGCATTTAAAGTTATGAACATGAAAATACTGCAGATACTGGAAAACTGAGATGAAAAGAGCTGAAGTGTTAACTCTTTTTGTTTCTCCATAGATACTGTCTGACCTGCTGAGTATTTCCAACATTCTCTGCTTTAGAGGAAAGTATTTGTGTCGACATTGAGCAAATTTCCAGCTACGAGGGTGGCCTGGGGAAAATGACTGTGATCATCCACCTTGTTGTGCCCCTCATGATCAGAAGGCATCCCCTCAGCCTTTTTCACTATCCAGTCTCTCTTAATAAGCCCTGCAGTCCCGGCAACATCCTTGTGAGTCTTTTCTGCACTCTATAGTTCACTCAAACTTTTCCTATGGAATGTCAAGCCGAACTGCACACAGTAGCCCAAGAGCGGGCTCACCAATGCCTTGTACAGCTATAACAGGGTGTCCCAGCTACTGCAGTCAATGCCCCACCGAATGAAGCAAACAAACCTTCACCACTTTGTCTACATGAGTCATCGCTTTCAGGGAACAATGCACTTGAATCCCAATGTCTCTCTGTTCTACAACACGGCACTCGCATTGACTGTGTAAAGCCTGCTCTGGTTTAACTTCCCAAAAAGCATCAAAATATTTTAAAAATGCGCTTACACTGAAAGGATTGGATGAAGAGGGGTAAGAGGAGGCTCAGGTGTTGAAAAGTTAGATATGATTTAGGCATAATGGATAAATTTATGGAATGGCCTTCCAGTGGCCTGGAATTGCAAGACAGACTGAAGAATTGTGTATTTAAAAAAAAGGTCGGTCGTTAGAAATGATTCAGTACAGATTCAGGTTTGTTTATTTATTACATGTGCCTGTATATCAAATATAGAGGGAAATGAATTGTTTGCATTAACCACCAACACAAACTAGAGGGTGCTAGGTGCTTCACCACACTTTACAGCCCACACTGTTCAGCAGAACATCACATAGAAACATAGAAAACCTACAGCACAACACAGGCCCTACGGCCCACAAAGCTGTGCCAAACATGTCCTTACCTTAGAAATTACCTAGGCTTACCCATAGCCCTCTATTTTTCCAATCTCCATGTACCTGTCCAGGAGTCTCTTAAAACACCCTATCGTATCCGCCTCCACCGTCGTCACCGGCAGCCCATTCCACATACTCACCACTCTCTGAGTAAAAAGCCTACCCCTGACATCTCCTTTGTACCAACTTCCAAACACCTTAAAACTGTGCCCTCTCATGCTAGCCATTTCAGCCCTGGGAGAAAGCCTCTGACTATCCACACGATCAATGCCTCTCATCATCTTATACACCTCTATCAAGTCACCTCTCATCCTCCGTCACTCCAAGGAGAAAATGCCGAGTTCACTCAACCTATTCTCATAAGGCATGCTCCCCAATCCAGGCAACATCCTTGTAAATCTCCTCTGCACCCTTTCTATGGTTTCCACATCCTTCCTGTAGTGAGGTGACCAGAACTGAGCACAGTACTCCAAGTGGGGTCTGACCAGGGTCTTATATGGCTGCAACATTACCTCTCGGCTTTCAAAACTTAATCCCACCGTTGATTAAGGCCAATACACTGTATGCCTTCTTAGCCACAGAGTCAACCTGCATAGCAGTTCTGAGTGTCCTATAGATTCAGACCCCAAGAGTCTTGCCATTAATGCTATATTCTGCCATCACATTTGACCTACCAAAATGAATCACCTCAAACTTATTTGGGTTGAACTCCATCTGCCACTTCTCAGCCCAGTTTTGCATCAATAGACAATAGACAACAGACAATAGGTGCAGGAGTAGGCCATTCGAAGGAGCAAGGTGTGGAGGTCTGCTGAGGATGGGTGAATATGACTTCTGGAAGAGCTGAGCTCCAACTTGTGCAACTGTTAAATTATAATGGGCTCTTTTTGTTTTTTTTCTTTCTTTTCTTTACTAACCCTTTGGTTAAGATTCATAAATATAATTCCTTTAACCGTATGCAGTGTGCTGTCTGTTATTTCTTGGCACTGAGTTGTAATAGGGTAGCAAATTACACAGCATCCACACAAACCGGAGTTTGGAGTGAGAGAGCCGTTCTAATCTCATGGGTTTACCGGGCCCAGAGTGTGTATTTCCTAGACGTACGCAGCCAAGGAAACCAGGGGGTCTCACTACTTCAGTGCCCATTCCTGTCACTGTGGATTTCATTTGTAGTTGTCCGAGATGAGAATATTTGATTCCATTCAGAGCTACACATAAAGAGTCGGCATTGGCATTACATTCTTCCGGTTCCTGTTACTCTGCTTCCACATTATTCCTCTGGCCCACACATCCATGTTAAAATACCGGTGAGACGAATGGACTCACTATTATTTGCAGCTTAAAGTAAAGAATGCTGGAAACACTCAGCAGGTCGGACAGCAACTGTGTTGAGAGAAACATCCACAAGTGCAGTATTCTTTTGTTTCCTGATTTCTGCAGCCCAAGGCACTGGTTGAGAAGTTGATGATGGAGGTATCATTGCATTGTAAACCTCATGTTAGTGCTATCTCATTCTCTGCAACGGGGGCTGTATCTTTTTTAAAGTTCAAAGTAAATTTATTATCAAAGTGTACATATCTCAACATATACCACCGGAGATTCGTTTTCTTGTGGGCATACTCAATAAATCCATAACAGAATAACAGCTATAATAGAATCAATGAAAGACCTCACCAACTTGGGTATTCAAAACACTGTGCAAAAAACAACGAACTGTGCAAATACAGAAATAATAATAAATAAATAAATATTGAGAACTTGAGGTGAAGAATCCTTGAAAGTGAGTCCATAGGCTGTGGGGACATTTCAGTGATGGGGTAAGTTAAATTGAGTGAAGTTATCCCCTCTGGTTCAAGAGCCTGATGGTTGATGTGTAGTAACTGTTCCTGAACCTGGTGGTGTGAGCCCTGAGGCTCCTGTACCTTCTTCCTGATGACAGCAGTGAGAAGAGAACACGAAGAGCGAAGAGAATAGTGGTCTCTGAAGATGGATACCCCTTTCCTATGACCATGCTCCGTGTAGATGTGCACAGTGGTGGGGAGGGCTCTGCTGAATGCCCAATTCCCATCACTATGCAATTCAGCAATGTCTCGTGCACCAAGGCAGAGCAGGAGCAAACCTAACCGTAGCATGAATCCTGCTACAGCAAAGTTTGCCCCAAAATATATGAAACTTTCAAATCTATGCAAACTTTCTGTAAATCTTTGTTCATCTTAAAGGTGCTACATATTGTACTACTACACTCTATATTACGAACTGTGGTAATTTATTGACCAACCCCAGGTAATGAATGGGTTCCATTTCTGCAGACGTCCCTGAGCTGATTTTGTCTGTCAGTCAGAAAATACAGAAAGCGATTTGCATCATACGACTGATCAGCAAGAAGAGGGGAATTTGAGGGAGAGGGAGGAATGTGAGGCAGAGAGGGGTATGTGAGGGAGAGGGGGTGGGGAGGGAGACAAGGGGGGGAATGTGAGGGAGAGGGGAATTTGAGGGAGAGGGATGAATGTGAGGGAGAGGGGTGGGGAGGAAGAGAGGGGAAGGAGAATGTGAGGGAGAGGGGTGAATGTGAGGGAGCGGGAGGAATGGGAGGGAAAGGGAAAATGTGAGGAACGGGGTGGGAGGGGAATTTGAGAGGGGGGAGAGGGGAGAATGTGAGGGAGAGTGGGAGGGTAGGGAGGCAGAGAGAGGAGGGGGAATGAGGGAGAGGGGTCTAGTTTTGTTACTCATATCAACAAAAGACATGCTTATGTTGGAATTTTGAATTTAATTTAATAATATTATGGGAGTTTATTTATCTCTGTGTAAAAACCTTGCCCCTTGCACCCCTTTGTACTTACTCCATCTCGCCTCCAATGCCCACCCTCGGGTATTAGACAGTTCAACCCTGGGAAAAAGATACGGTAGTCTTCTCTATCTGTGCCTCTCATAATCTTACAAACCTCTGTCAGGTATCAGATCTCCCCTCAGCCTGAACCATGTCTGCCCACCTCTCCTTACAGCACATACCCTCTAATCCAGGAGGCATCCTGGTAAATCTCCTCTGCACCCTCCCCAAAGCCCAAGCATCCTTCCTATAATGAGATGATCAGAACTGTAAGTCAGATATTTGTAACCCAGACACATCGTTTAATACTCAATACGGCATAAACTACCTGATATTCTATCAGACAACCCTCTCCGTGTCTATCTTAGTCATTGATATCTAAGTTATTATAATGGAATAGCTTTAGACATTTTAAACAAGCTTGCGACCTGACAGATTGTAATTTTAGATTAACCCCATTTCCTGCAGGGGCCTGCCGTAAGAATTTTGTTAGCCTAAAATACAATCTCCCTTATTGTCCGTCTTTTGCATACCTTTCTAATTTTGAGTGGGGTCTTGGCTAGAGCTGGATGCCACTCATTTCTTGTGATCTCAATCCCAACTATTTCCAATCAACACATGATTCAATACTTGGAGAATCAATTCAAGCCAGCGCGGAACATGGAGTTCTTACTAAGACTGGTGAAATGATACCCGTTTGAGTGAAGGTATTGCCTCAGGGTTCATCCACCCTGCATTCCCAAGGTATGTACAAGGTCAAGTTCAAATGGAGAGCTTATTTTAACACAACAGTAATGCACATGAAGCACATTTCAAAATACCTCTTCCCTATTCAGCTAATGCGACAGTTCCTCTCCCACATTCCTGCCTTAACCGTCTGCGAGGCAAAAGAGTAAAAATGCATCTGTGTTGTTTGTGGATTTATATATAAGTTCGACAACCTTTAATACTCATGTCTCTTTCGAGGCCTTCGTTGGTCAGGGTCAACCATAGACGCTGCATCCCAGCTGTCTACGCAAGCCTGGGCAGCACGATCTGGAGAGTGCACCATTGCCCATGCAGCAGTCTCCCCCTCTCTGACGAACCCAAAGGAACCGCAGAGACTGACGTAGTTTGGCACCAGCGGAGTTGCAGGAGTTCCACGTCAGCGTTGAGCTCAACCTTAGGGACTCGAGCTCCGGATTTTTCCTTATGGGTCTACTTCTGAAGCCTTCCCCATGGGGGGGCATAGCTGCCAGACAACGGAGGTTTGAGATCAGAGTTTTTCTTCTCCTAGATAAGCTGCCAACCACGGCTGACGAGCCCCGTCTGGTT
This sequence comes from Mobula birostris, assembly GCF_030028105.1. Lineage (NCBI taxonomy): Eukaryota > Metazoa > Chordata > Chondrichthyes > Myliobatiformes > Myliobatidae > Mobula > Mobula birostris. The sequence goes on from NC_092377.1 coordinate 104,786,586, forward strand.
TTAAGGCACCAGTAACCTGTCTTTGCCCTATTTCCTGTCAGTAGAAATTGTTCCGCAAGGTTTGGTGCAGACATCCCACCCTGCAAAAATTCATTTCAGGGAGGTAGCACCATCAATTTGCAGGAGACTTCCGGGAGAGGTGGGATGTCTGCAATAGAGTAGCTCCTTAGCAGCTAGCCAGCTAGTTTAAATAACGTTAGCTATGCTAATGAACGAATGACACCTGTTAAACTCACCTCAACATGTCTTTTACAGTCTTAACCCACCATGGGCAATAGAAAAGTCACTGTTGCAAACAGTGCAGCGAGTAACACTGTCATTATTTGTGACCCCTATTAGACAGAGGTACACTTTAGGGTAGTCTGGGGTGACGTACGTTTTATATTTTCTTTTTTTGGAGCACTCTGCCACTCTGACTTTTTTTGGAACTCTCTCGCTCTTTCGCTTGTGGTCGCTCTCACTTGCGCTTGCTCTCTCGCGCTTGCTTTCTCGCTGTTGCTTGTCGGTGCGGGAGCAAGGAGTGCTCGAGGTTGACGGACGACTGGAGACCGGAGGATCGGAGGATCAGCCATTGTAGGTAGGCCGAGGAAGATCGGAACTACCTAGGCATTACCTGAGGAGGAAGGTAAAACTGCGCAGGCGTGGGTGACGTCAGCAGTGAGCGCGTAGTTTAAAAAGAGGCCCACTTTCAGGTGCGGGCAGCGGAGTGCACGGGAGCAGAGTGCTGGGCTTTGGCTCAGTGGGCTTCGGCGTAAGGGGGTCTTCGGTGAGAGGTAATCAGTGAGCCTGAGTACGTGCTTGCTGAGGAAAAAAGGTAAGGTCGGTAGGTACTTTCTCATTTATTCTGATTAATCTGGGATCAGGTAATGGGGGAGATAGTTAGAGCAGTGGTGTGCTCCGTATGCAGTATGTGGGAGGTCAGGGTCAATGCAGTTGTCCCTGATGACCACACTTGCAGAAGGTGCATCCAGCTGCAGCTCCTATCAGAGCGAGTTAGGGAATTGGAGCTGGAGATGGATGAACTACGGATCATTCGGGAGGCAGAGACAGAGATAGATAAGAGTTATCGGGAGGTAGTCACACCGAAAAGACGGGAGGTAGGCAACTGGGTGACTGTCAGGAGATGGAGGGGGAGCAGGCAGAGAGAGCAGAGCACCCCTGTGGCCACTCCCATCAACAATAAGTATACCGTTTTGGATACTGTTGGTGGGGATGACCTACTAGGAACAAGTTGCAGTGGTCCTGTCTCTGGCACTGAAGTTGGACTCTCGACACAGAAGGGGAGGAGGGAAGAGAGGACAGCGGTAGTGATAGGGGATTCTATAGTCAGGGGGGCAGATAGGAGATATTGTGGTGGAGATCGGGAGTCTCGGATGGCATGTTGCCTCCCTGGTGCCGGTGTCCGGGACATCTCAGATCGGGTGCAGGTTATTCTCGAGAGGGAGGGCAAGAATCCAGATGTTGTGGTCCATGTAGGGACCAATGACGTGGGTAGGAAGAGTGAGAGGGTCCTGCGTAGTGAGTTCAGGGAGTTAGGTGCGAAGCTGAAGGGCAGGACCTCCAGGGTAAGAATCTCAGGATTGCTACCTGTGCCACGTGCGAGTGAGGCAAGGAACAGAAGGATTATACAGATCAATACGTGGCTGAGAGGATGGTGCAGGAGGGAGGGCTTCAGGTTTTTAGATAATTGGGCGTTGTTCCAGGGAAGGTGGGATCTGTTCCAACGGGACGGTTTACACCTGAACTGGAGGGGTACTAACATTCTTGCAGGGAAGTTTGCTAGTGCTGCTTGGGGGGGTTTAAACTAAATTTGCAGGGGGCAGGGATCCATATCTTGATAGCAGTGATAGGATTGGGCCGAGCCAGCATGGATTTACCAAGGCCAAATCATGCTTGACTAATCTGTTGGAGTTTTTCGCGGATGTAACCAGGAAGATAGACACGGGAGATCCAGTGGATGTGGTGTACCTTGACTTTCAGAAGGCATTCGATAAGGTACCACATAGGAGGTTGGTGGGTAAAATCAGAGCTCATGGCATTGGGGGGAGGATATTGACATGGATAGAAAACTGGTTGGCAGATAGAAAGCAAAGGGTAGCAGTGAATGGGTGTTTCTCAGAATGGCAGGTGGTGACTAGTGGGGTGCCACAGGGCTCGGTATTGGGACCACAGCTGTTTATGATTTACGTCAATGATTTAGAGGAAGGCATTGTGAATAACATCAGCAAATTTGCTGATGATACTAAGCTGGGTGGCAGTGTGACATGTGATGAGGATGTTAGGAGAATTCAAGGTGACTTGGATAGGCTAGGTGAGTGGGCAGAAACTTGGCAGATGGCGTTTAATGTGAATAAGTGTGAGGTTATTCACTTTGGGAGCAAGAACAGGAAGGCAGATTATTTTCTGAACAGTGTGGAGTTAGGTAAGGAAGAAATACAAAGAGATCTAGGAGTACTTGTTCATTAGTCTCTGAAAGTGAATGAGCAAGTGCAGCAGGCAGTGAAGAAGGCTAATGGAATGTTGGTCTTAATTACAAAGGGAATGGAGTACAAGAGCAAGGAAATCCTTTTGCATTTGTACAGGGCCCTGGTGAGACCACACCTGGAGTACTGTGTGCAGTTTTGGTCTCCAGGGTTAAGGAAGGACATCCTGGCTGTGGAGGAGGTGCAGCGTAGGTTCACTAGGTTAATTCCTGGGATGTCCGGACTGTCTTACACAGAAAGGTTAGAGAGACTGGGCTTGTACACGCTGGAATTAAGGAGATTGAGGGGGGATCTGATTGAGACATATAAGATCATTAAAGGATTGGACAAGATAGAGGCAGGAAATATGTTTCAGATGCTGGGAGAGTCCAGTACCAGACGGCATGGTTTAAGAATAAGGGGTAGGTCATTTAGGACAGAGTTGAGGAGGAACTTCTCCCAGAGAGTTGTGGAGGTGTGGAACATGCTGCCTCAGAAGACAGTGGAGGCCAATTCTCTGGACGCTTTCAAGAAAGAGCTAGATAGGTATCTTATGGATAGGGGAATCAAGGGTTATGGGGACAAGGCAGGAACCGGGTATTGATAGTAGGTGATCAACTATGATCTCAGAATGGCGGTGCAGGCTCAAAGGGCCGAATGGTCTACTTCTGCACCTATTGTCTATGGTCTGTTGTCTATTGCTCTCGCTCTCTCTTGCTTGCTTTCTCGTTCTCACTCTCTCTCGAGCTTGCTTTCTCGCTCTTGCTCTCGCGCTCTCCGTCTTGCTTGCTTTCTCGTTCTCACCCTCTCTCGAGCTTGCTTTCTTGCTCTTGCTCTCGAGCTTTCTCTCTCTCTCACTCTCTCGCGCTCTCTCTCTCTCTCTTGCTCTCTCGCACTTGCTTTCTCGCTCTTGCTATCGTTCTCTCTCGCGCTTGCTTTCTCGTTCTCACTCCCTCTTGCGCTTGCTTTCTTGCTCTTGCTCTCGCTCTCTCTCTCGTGGTCGCTGTCACTCATGCTCGCTCTCTCGCGCTTGCTTTCTTGCTCTTGCGCTCGCACTCTCGCTCTCTCTCGTGCGCTCTCTCACACTCGCTCTCAAAAAAGATCAATTTTCGGGACATTGTATATAATTTGCGGGCATCAGAGAGCCACTATTAATTTGCGGGAGACTCCCGGAACTTCCGGGAGAGGTGGGATGTCTGTTGGTGGCTAAGCCACACCTGTTGGCCAGGAGCTGGACTTGACTGTCAGAGATGATTTGAGGTGCACACCATATGATTGTATCTATGCTTATCCCAAGAGTGAACAAAGAAGGTAAAAGTGCATCTGTGTTGTGCTATAGATTTAAATATCCGGACACTTAAGTTTGATAAACTGTGATACTCATGTCTCTTTTGAGATATCTCTTTAAGTAATTGACAAATTGCTCTGGAAAAACAAATTGCTTTACTCTAAATAAACAATGTTTCATCCTTTGGTTTATAAGATATAAGGTATAGGAGTGGAATTAGGCCATTCAGCCCATCAAGTCTGCTCCGCACTGGCTAATTTATAATCCCTCTCAACCCCGTTCTCCTTCCTTCTCCCCACAACCTTTGATGCCCTGGCCAATTAAGAACCTCTCAATCTCCACTTTAAATATACCCAATGACTGGCCTCCACAGCTGTCTGTGGCAATTAATTCCACAGATTCACTGCCCTCTGGTGAAAGAAATTCCTCCTCACCACTCTTCTAAATAGACATCTCTCTATTCTGAGGCTTTACCCTCTGGTCCTAGACACTCCCTCCTCTCCCACCCAAGTAAGGAAACAGCCCCTCCACATCTACTTTATCCAGACCTTTCAATATTTGATAAGTTTCAATGAAATTCCACCCCCCCCCCCCTCCCATCCTTCTAAACTCCAGCAAGTACGGGCCCAGAGTTATCATAATTAACCCTTCCATTCCCTGAATCATTTTCCTGAACCTTCTCTGAACCCTCTCCAATGCCAGCACATCTTTTCTTAGATAAAGGTCGCAAAACTGGTTACAATACTCCAAGTGTGGTCTGACCAATGCCCTATAAGGCCTCAGCATTATATCCTTGCTGACCCATTTATTCCAACTCTTTGCCTCCTGCCAGTCAGCCAGTCTTCTATCCATGCTAGTATCTTTCCTGCAATACCATGTGCTCTTATCTTGTTAAGCAGCCTCATGTGCAGCACTTTGTCAAAGACCTTCTGACTCTCCTTTGTCTATCCTGCTTGTGATTTCCTCAAATCATTCCAACAGAATTGTCAGGCAAGATTTCCCCTTCGGGAAACCATGCTAACTTCGGCTTATTTTATCATGTGACTCCGAGTACCCTGAAATCTCATCATTAATAATGGACTCCAACATCTTCCCAGCCACTGAAGTCAGGCTAACTAACTAACCTGCCTCCCTCCCTTCTAAAAGAGGGGAGTGACAATTGGATTTTTCAAGTGCTCCAGTACTATTCCTGAAATTAGTGATTCTTGAAAGATCATTACTAATGTCTCCACAATCTCTTCAGCTACCTCTTTCAGAACCTGGTGGTGTAGGTAAGATGACTTACCTACCCTCAGACCTTTGGTTTCGCAAGAACGTTCTCCTTAGTAATTGCAAGAACACTCACATCTGCCCCCTGACACTCTTGAATCTTTGGCATACAGCTATAGTTTTCCACAGTGAATACTGATGCCACATACTTATTAAGAATATCCACCATTTCTTTGCCCCCGCCATTACCACCTGTCCAGCATATATTCCCAGCATCTGATATCCACTCTCGCCTCTCTTTCACTCTTTATATATCTGAAAAACAACTTGGTATCCTTGTAGATATTATTGGCTATTTCCTATATTATCCTATTGTCAAAGGAAAGAGAGGTTGGGTCAGAATTATGACTGGGGAGCCATTCGATTCCTGCCGTTGTCTGTAATCAGTTTGTACATTTTCTTTGTAACTGTGTAGGTTCCCCCAGTACATAGAACACAGAACATAGAATAGTACAGTATAGTACAGGCCCTTCGGCCCACAATGTTGTGCCGACCTTCAAACCCTGCCTCCCATATAAGCCCCCACCTTAAATTCCTCCATATACCTGTCTAGTAGTCTCTTAAGCTTCACTAGTGTATCTGCCTCCACCACTGGCTCAGGCAGTGCATTCCACGCACCAACCACTCTCTGAGTAAAAAACCTTCCTCTAATATCCCCGTTGAACTTCCCACCCCTTACCTTAAAGCCATGTCCTCTTGTACTGAGTAGTGGTGCCCTGGGGAAGAGGTGCTGGCTATCCACTCTATCTATTCCTCTTATTATCTTGTCTATCATGTCTCCTCTCATCCTCCTTCTCTCCAAAGAGTAAAGCCCTAGCTCCCTTAATCTCTGATCATAATGCATACTCTCTAAACCAGGCAGCATCCTGGTAAATCTCCTCTGTACCCTTTCCAATGCTTCCACATCCTTCCTATAGTGAGGCAGCCAGAACTGGACACAATACTCCAAGTGTGGCCTAACCAGAGTTTTATAGAGCTGCATCATTACATCGCGACTCTTAAACTCTATCCCTCGACTTATGAAAGCTAACACCCCATAAGCTTTCTTAACTACCCTATCCACCTGTGAGGCAACTTTCAGGGATCTGTGGACATGTACCCCGAGATCCCTCTGCTCCTCCACACTACCAAGTATCCTGCCATTTACTTTGTACTCTGCCTTGGAGTTTGTCCTTCCAAAGTGTACCACCTCACACTTCTCCGGGTTGAACTCCATCTGCCACTTCTCAGCCCACTTCTGCATCCTATCAATGTCTCTCTGCAGTCTTTGACAATCCTCTACACTATCTACAACATCACCAACCTTTGTGTCGTCTGCAAACTTGCCAACCCACCCTTCTACCCCCACATCCAGGTCGTTAATAAAAATCATGAAAAGTAGAGGTCCCAGAACAGATCCTTGTGGGACACCACTAGTCACAATCCTCCAATCTGAATGTACTCCTGCAGGCAAGCTGATTCTAAGTCCACCTGGCCAAACTTCCCTGGATCCCATGCCTTCTGACTTTCTGAATAAGCCTACCGTGTGGAACCTTGTCAAATGCCTTACTAAAATCCATATAGATCATATCCACTGCACTACCCTCATCTATATGCCTGGTCACCTCCTCAAAGAAGTCTATCAGGCTTGTTAGACACGATCTACCCTTCACAAAGCCATGCTGACTGTCCCTGATCAGACCATGATTCTCTAAATGTCCATAGATCCTATCTCTGAGAATCTTTTCCAACAGCTTTCCCACCACAAGGCTCACTGGTTTATAATTACCCAGACTATCCCTACTACCTTTTTTGAACAAGGAGACAACATTCGCCTCCCTCCAATCCTCCGGTACCATTCCCATGGACAACGAGGACATAAAGATCCTAGCCAGAGGCTCAGCAATCTCTTCCCTTGCCTCGTGGAGCAGCCTGGGGAATATTCCGTCAGGCCCCGGGGATTTATCCATCCTAATGTATTTTAACAACTCCAACACCTCCTCTCCCTTAATATCAACATGCTCCAGAACATCAACCTCACTCATATTGTCCTCACCATTATCAAGTTCCCGCTCATTGGTGAATACCGAAGAGAAGTATTCATTGAGGACCTCGCTCATTTCCACAGCCTCCAGGCACATCTTTCCACCTTTATCTCTAATCGGCCCTACCTTCACTCCTGTCATCCTTTTTTTCTTCACATAATTGAAGAATGCCTTGGGGTTTTCCTTTACCCTACTCGCCAAGGCCTTCTCATGCCCCCGTCTTGCTCTTCTAAGCCCCTTCTTAAGCTCCTTTCTTGCTTCCCTATATTCCTCAATAGACCCAGCTGATCCCTGATTCCTAAACCTCAAGTATGCTGCCTTCTTCCACCTGACTAGATTTTCCACCTCACTTGTCACCCATGGTTCCTTCACCCTACCATTCTTTATCTTCCTCACTGGGACAAATTTATCCCTAACATCCTGCAAGAGATCTCTAAACATCGACCACATATCCATAGTACATTTCCCTGCAAAAACGTCAACCCAATTCACACCCGCAAGTTCTAGCCTTATAGCCTCATAATTTGCCCTTCCCCAATTAAAAATGTTCCTGTCTTCTCTGATTCTATCCTTTTCCATGATAATGCTAAAGGCCAGAGAGCGGTGGTCACTGCCCCCCAGATGCTCACCCACTGAGAGATCTGTGACCTGACCCGGTTCATTACCTAGTACTAGATCTAGTATGGCATTCCCCCTAGTCGGCCTGTTCACATACTGTGACAGGAATCCGTCCTGGACACACTTAACAAACTCTGCCCCATTTAAACCCTTGGAACTAATCAGGTGCCAATCAATATCAGGGAAGTTAAAGTCACCCATGATAACAACCCTATTATATTTGCACCTTTCCAAAATCTGCCTCCCAATATGCTCCTCTGTATCTCTGCTGCTACCAGGGGGCCTATAGAATACCCCCAACAGAGTAACTGCTCCCTTCCTGTTCCTGACTTCCACCCAAACTGACTCAAAAGAGGGTACTGCTACATTACCCACCCTTTCTGTAACTGTAATAATATCCCTGACCAGTAACGCCACCCCTTCTCCCCTTCCCCCCCCCCATCCCTTTTAAAGCACTGAAATCCAGGAATATTGAGAATCCATTCCTGCCCTGGTGCCAGCCAAGTCTCTGTAATAGCCACTACATCATAATTCCATGTATGTATCCAAGCTCTCAGTTCATCACCTTTGTTCCTGATGCTTCTTGCATTGAGGTACACACACTTCAGTCCTTCTACCTTACTGTCTTTACACCATTTATTCTGCTTCTCTTTGCTCAAAGCCTCTCTATATGTTAGATCTGGCTTTACTCCATGCACTTCTTTCACTGCTCTATCGCTCTGGGTCCCATCCCCCTTGCAAATTAGTTTAAACCCTCCTGAACCATGCCAGTGAACTTACCTGCAAGGATATTGCTCCCCCTCGAGTTCAGGTGCAACCCATCCAATCTGTAGCTCCAGTTCCCCCCCCCCACCCCCGCACTCCACAATCCAAGGAAGTACCGCTAGGGTTAGTGAGTTGTGGGCAGGTTACAGTGGTGCTGGAGAGAGAGTGTGAAAGAGGGAGAAGGAGAGAGTTAGTATGTGAGACTGGGAAAGAGAATCTATGAAAGAGGGAGAAAGAGTGCAAAGAGAGAATGAGAAAGAGCGAGCGAGAGAGAGAGAGAGAGAGGGAGAGAGAGAACTACTCTGTGAGGGAGAGAAAGAGGGAAAGAACCAACAGAGAGGCTGAGCTCATGCAAAGGAAGTCCAAGAGCAGGGAACTACATGCCTAATAGTCCAGGGAATGATATTAGGAATGTGCTGGAAGTCATTATTTAGGAAATAATTAAAGGGCATCTGGAAAATCATAACTCAATTAAGCAATGTCAGTGTAGTTTTATGCCAGAGAAATCATGTTTGAAGAAAATAGGAGAGCTGTTAGAGGATGTAATTAGCTGGTTGGATGTAGTGGATACAGTGAGAATTCAGAAAGGTATCTACAGAGATCAGCACATGGGAAATGTTCATGGTATTGAAGGCAACATGTGAGCTACAGAAAGCAAGAGGAAGGGTCACAGGACGTTTTCAGTTTGGGATGTCTAGAACTGATGGGATGCCACAGGGATTAATGCAACTGTTTGTCAGTGGTTTAGACCAAGGGATGATGATGCAATGATGGGCAGGGGGAGGGTGGAAATTAAGTTGCGAGGCTGAGTCAAAGTGCGTGCAAAGTTTAGGAACATACTGCGGCTGAATCCAGATACAGCCTCACATGACAAGTAAGTGGTTATCCACTTTGATGGGCGAAACAGGAAAGCAGAAATATCAATTTTCTATGGTTGATCCACTTTTACAAGAGAAGCAGAAAGTTAGCATGCACATAGAGCAAGCATTTGTCTTTAATGTACAGTGTATAAGAGTGAGAGGATGAAATGTATAGAGCTTTAGCAAGACCACATCTAGAAGCAGTAGAGGCAGGCACGAGGAACAATTACAGCATTTAAAGGCCACTGGGACAGTTTAATGGATAGGAAAGGTTTAGAGAAGGGGTTCCCAACCTTCTTTATGCCATGGACCAATACCATTAAGCAAGAGGTCCGTGGAGCCCAGCTTGGGAACCCCTGATTTAGAAGGATATGGGTCAAACACAGCATATTGGACTAGCTCTGGAAGGCACCTTGGTTAGCATGGACATTGAGCCAAAGGGCCTGTTTCCAGCTACATAATTCAATACCTCCATGAGTACTGCATAAGGAAGGGGAGTTATCCACCTTCAGCTCCATTCTAGCTACCCAACGTTCAGATTGGGACTGAGAGAGAAATGGATCAGCCATGATGAATTGGCGGAGCAGACTCGATGGGCCAAAAGGCCTAATTCTGCTCCTCCATTTTCTGGTCTTTCATTGGGAAAGATCACTCAGCCAGTGTCCTTTCCCTTATGCTGAAGAACCAAAAGGGAAGGGGAAAACCAGCAAAACACAGAGCAGTATGATGAAGTGTCTGGCAAGTGCCTGCGAGCAGTAACTGCAACTCAGCAGTTTGCAGTCCAGCTAGAAAATGCCACCGCTGTAGCCTCATGGGGGAGGATGATGTCATTGAATGAGTTCTTTCTTGTGGTACTTCGTGTGGTGCTTTTCTCCCACCCCACTGGAAACAGGCTCACACATAGTTTCCGACTGATAAACAACCCGTCTGAAGCAGCTTCATTGTCCCTCTCCACCAAACAGGGGCTGGCCTGGACCTCGCACCCTCTGGCAAAGCAACACGGCTGATCTCAGAGAAAGCTGCACATACGGACCTCGTAACCCTCGGAATGGACTTCCCTTTCCGGCATCGATTGAAAAGATGAATCAAAGTATTGAGAATACTTTGTTCAAGATGCTATGTTGAAGTGGTACAGGGTGTTGTTCAAAGTTCAAAGTCAATTTATCATCAAAGTACATATATATCACCATATACAACCCTGAGATTCATTTTCTTGCGAACATAATAATTCATGGATGATAACCATGGCAAAATCAATGAAAGACCACCCTGGGCATTCCAACCAGAGTGCAGAAGACATAAAACTGTGTAAATACAAAAAGAAAGAAAGAAAGAATTAATTCATTCATTCATTAAAAAACATGGAGAACATGAGGTGAAGAGTCCCTGAAAGTGAATCCATTGGATGGGGCAAGTGAAGTTGAGTGAAGTTACCCCTCTGGTTCAGGAGCCTGATGGTTGAGGGGTAATAACTGTTCCTGAACCTGGTGGTGAGAGTCCTGAGGCTCCTGTGCTTTCTTCCTGATGGCAGCAGTGAGAAGAGAGCATGGGGGGTCCCTGATGATGAATGCTGTTTTCCTGTGACATCATTTAATGTAGATGTGCTCAATGGTGGGGAGGGCTTTACCCCTGATGGACTGGGCCATATGCACTACTTTTTGTACGATTTTCCTTTCAAGGGCATTGGTGTTTCCATACCAGGCCATGATGCAGCCAGTCAATTACACATTCTCCATTACACACCTATAGAAGTTTGTCAAAGATTTAGAAGTCATGCCAAATCTTTGCAAACTCCTAAAGAAGTAGAGGTACTGCTGCTTTCTCTTCATAATTGCATTTATATGCTGGGCCCAGGACAGGTCCTTCGAAATAATGAGACCAAGGAATCTGATCCTATGGTAAGGACTGGCTCACGGACCATGTTGAGGCCTAATTTGGAGTGTTCTGTGCAGATCTCCTCACCTACCTATAGCAAAGACATCAATAAGACTGAAAGACTACAGAGAAAATTTACAAGGATGTTGCAGGGACTTGAGGACCTGAGTTATAGGGAAAGGTTGAATAGGTTGGACTTTACTCCGTGCAATGTAGGAGAGTGAGAGGAAACTTTATAGAGGTGTACAAAATTATGAGGGGTATAGGTAGGGTAAATGCAAGCTGGCTTTTTACACTGAGTTTGGGTTACACTTGAACCAGAGGTCATGTGTTAAGGGTGAAAGGTGAAATATGTAAGAGGAACCTGAGGAGGAACTTCTTCACTCAGAGGTTGGTGAAAGTGTGGAACAAGCTGCCAGCAGAAGTGGTGGATCTGGGTCTGATTTCAGCTTTTAAGAGAAGTTTGGGTAAGTACATGGACAGCCACATACCAGTGATTTTAGTCATCACTCCTCCTCCCAGCAGATGGAAAGAAGCAAATCGAATAAACGATAACTCAGACCTTCCCATTCACAGGGACCATAAAGACCACCCATCCTGTTCCCAATGCCTTCACAGTATCACCAGAAAACCCTTGTGTGCATGAAGCTCATGGAGGAAGTATGGGCGCATTGTAAACAAACACCTTACATCCAGCTTGTGACTACCCTACTAGACTTCCCCTGCCACACAGTTTGCGGCCAAAACTAAACAGGGTGAGGGCTAGCCAGAGACAATGCAGACACTTAGTGTACAAGGGACCGACTTCAAGTTTGGCTTTTATTGTGACAAGAAATCTTCATCAGGCATCAAGACACAGAATAACACTCCACAAGATTCAAGGTGACTTCTTGGTGTTAGATATGCTCTGCGGCAGGGCACTGCACAGAATAGGGGACCAGATATTAAGGCTGACATGACATTTTCTACTCCTAAGATCACCAAACCAGAGAATAGTGTCTACTTGGAAGAAAGACCATGCTTGTTCTGTAGAGGAACAATTCAGCTCATCCCACCTTCCCCTCAAAGTTCCATTGTTTCAGCTACTTATCCAGCACCCTTTGGGAAAGGAACTGAACCCACCTCCACGACAGCACTGGCTGTTCATTTTTAAACAGCTTCTAAATATGCAAGAAATGGAGGATGATGTACAGGCAGAAGAAATATAGAGTCATAAAGTCACCGTACAGAAAGAGGCCCTTCACTCCATATAGTCCATGCTGAATCGTTAACCCACCTTGTCCCATGGACCTGCACCTGAACCATAGCCCTTCTCATCCATGTACCTATCCAAATTTCTCTTAAAAATTAAAATCAATCCCTCATCCACCACTTGCAGTAGCAGCTCATTCCACACTCTCACCACCCTCTGAGTGAAAAGGTTCCCCCTCATGTTCCCCTGAAACATTTCACCTTTCATCCTTAACGCATCCCCTCTAGTTGTAGTCTCACCCAAACTCAGTGGAAAAAAGCCTACTTGCAGTTACCCTATCTATGTCCCTCATAATGATAGATACCTGTATCAAATCTCTCCTCAATCTTCTACACGGCAGAGAATAAAGTCCTAACCTGTTCAACCTTTCCTATAACTCGGGTCCTCATGTCCTGGCAACATTTTTGCAAATTTTTTCTGCACTCTTTCAACCTTATTCACTTCTTTCCTGTAGCTAGGTGACCAGCACTGCATACAATACAGTACTCCAAATAAGGCCTCACGATGTTTTATACATTTTCAACATAACATCCCAACTCCTGTACTCAATACATTGATTTATGAAGGCCAAGGTGCTGCCTTTGTGACCCTATCTACCTGTGACACCGCGTTCAGGGAATTGTGGACCCGTATTCCCAGATCCCTCTGTTCTAGCACACTCCTCAGTGCCCTGCCATCCACTGTGTTAGAGCTTCCCAAGCTGATCCTTCCAAAGTGCAGCACCTCACCTTTGTCTGCACCAAGTTCCATCTGCTATTTTTCAGCCCATTTTTCCAGCTGGTCCAGATCCAACTGCAAGCTCCAATTGATAGTCTTCCTCAATGTCCACTACACCCCCCAAATCTTGGTGTCATCTGTAAGTTTGCTGATCCAGTTTACCCTGTTATCATCCAGATTGTTAATATAGATGTCAACCAGGTTAAAGAGGTTTAGTTTAATGTGTCATTACCTTCACTGCAGATGTGATGGGCTGAGTGGCTTTTTTCCTGTGCTGTACTGTTCTATGTTCTATTTACTACAGAAGAAAAAATCTCCATGTGATGTTTGGCTGTTCTGCAATCAATTCATCCTGTGCCTTCTGGCTTTCAACCACTCTGCCAGTGGGAACAGTTCCTACTTAACCCCTCATAAACACCTCTGTTCCAGGGAGTACAACCAATCCACATAACAAAGTCTCTTAACACCAGATTGAGAAAAATATGTCATCAAAGCTGGGTGTACACACAATTGTACCAAAGCGTTCTCTCCAACAGGGCGGAAAAACACAATGTTAAAAAATTAAATTACTATTATAATGTTAAAATTTTAATCATTTTACAGAAATATGGATCGCAGCACATGTGTAAGGTTAAGGTGGAAGTTGATACATCATAACACTTTATAAAAATAAGGAAAACATTCTACAATGCAGAACATTTGAAATATTTCCATGAAGCAATTGCAAAACACATATGTAAAGTTACTATTTTAAAGTCAGAGGATTTGCCACGCAGTAGGTGTTTAGTTCACCTTCAGAACTAACCCATACCTCATGCAACAAATTTCAAGGTCATTTATAGCAGGGGTGGTTCTTGTAAAATCATTGACTTGCCTTGGTGGAAGGGAAGAGCTCTGAGAAAGCACAGACCGTGGAGGGGATTGAATCGCTGACTGACAACTGTGGGACTGAAATCAAGGACTGCGGTATATACAGAAAGGTGCCAGAAAAGGGCCAGCAACATCATGAAGAATCCTACCCACCCCTCCTCATGGACTGTCTGTCCACTCCCATCAGGCAGGAGGCGACAAGGACCACCTAACTCAAAAACAGTCACTTTCCTGAAGCAGTAAGGCTAATCAACACCCCTATCCACTAACCCACCCCACCACCACTACTTCATCATTTTCTGTCAGTTGCTTTATGTACAGACACTCCTGGACATATAAGTACAAAGTACAAAGTATACTTTATTATCAAAGTACAGATATGTCGCAATATACAACCCTGAGATTCATTTTCCTGTGGGCATACTCAGCAAAACTTTACAATAGTAACTGTAACAGGATCAATGAAAGATCAACCAGAGTGTAGAAGACAACAAACTGTGCAAATGCAAATATAAGTAAATAGCAATAAAAAATGAGAACATGAGATTATAAGATAAGAGTCCTTAAAGTGAGACCATTGGTTGTAAAGTGAGAACATTTCAATGATGGGGCAAGTGAGTGTAATTATCTCCTTCTATTCAGGAGCCTGATGGTTGAGGGGTAGTAACTCATGAACTTGGTTCTTCAATGACATATAAGCTATCTTATGTGTTAATATTTACTATTTTTATCTTATTGTGTGTGTTTTTTTTTAGCTGCATGGGATCCAGAGCAACAATTACTTCATTCTCCTTTACACTTGTGTGCTGGAAATGACATTAAACAATCTTGATCTTAACCATATGCATGAAAATTTCAAAGTTTCTGTTTGTTTCACAGTATGACAATGGAAACCGTTTCAATTGATTCTTCACTTGCTTTTAATTAGTGCTTGGTTTTAAGCATTTCTATAATTGGAAGAGTTAGTTTAATCAACCCAAGCATTTGTGAAAGGGAGAGCTCAGTGGGTTGAAACAAGAAAGAAAAACTATGAGGTCATTGTTGAACACGATGGCAGGATTGAGTTTTAAAATCCAGCAGCTTGTAAAAGAAAAAAAAGCATAATGAGTAACAGAATTTGGAACTCTGAGTTCAAACATGAGATAATACCACAAGCCTAATTTCAACACGGTGAACATGCCGGGAGAAGGGACACCAAGTCAGTATTGAAGAAGAACAAGGCAGTTACTGAGAGTTTGGTAACTAGACCTTCCAGTGTGCTCATTTGGAGTGAGGTAATGCAGTCCTGAAACACTTATCTTGTATTTCCAGTGCAGCACTGATATAATTTAAACCAAATGATTTCAAACCACAAAACTCATAAACCACAAGTGACTCTATGTTAGCTGGATGACCCCAATTCCTGAGTTGTGACATCATTTAGGGGAAGGGTGGGGGTTGGAACTTACAGAACTCCATGCAATGTAAGACAGTCGTCCCTCGCCCTATCTCTTCCAAGTATGTACTTTATCGTTCATGGAGGTTATACCTGTTATGCTACTACACATACAGTGGCCTCTTTATTAGGTACCTCCTCTTCCTAATAAAATGGCTACTGGGTGTATGTTTGTGGTCTTCTGCTGCTGTAACCCATCCGCTTCAAGGTCCAATGTGTTATGCATTCAGAGAAGCTCCTCCACACGCCACTGTTGTAACAAGTGGTTATTTGAGTTACTGTCACCTTCCTGTCAGCTTGAACCAACTTGACAGTTCTCCTCTGACCTCTTTCAATAATGAGGCATTTTCACCCACAGATGCTCACTGGATGTTTTTTTTTGTTTGTCACACCATTCTCTGTAAGCTCTAGTTAGTGTTCTGTGCTAAATTCCCAGGAGATGAGCAGATCCTGAGATACTCAAACCACCCCACTTGGCACCAACAACCATTCCATGGTCAGTCACTTAGATCACATTTCTTCCCCGTTCTGATGTTTGATCTGAACACCAGCTGAACCCCTTGACCATGCCTGCATGCTTTTATACATTGAGATGCAGCCACACGATTGGCTGATTAGACGTTTGTATTAACAAGCAGGTGTATAGGTGTACCTAATAAAGTGGCCACTAAGGTTGCCAAGGAGAGTACAATTAGCCTGTGATGAACAAAAATTGTTTATACAATGTTGAAAATGAGCATGTAACTTTTAATTCTTGCTGTATCATTGACCTTTCTGAACAGATTATATTTCAGTGTGTTGGCTACATACACAGCCTGACCACGGAGGTAAAGTAATTTTACTGAAAGTTTGTCACAGCTGTTTCAGTGCAGCTGGTCCACATTCTCTGAATTACTGTCAACGGGGACCAGGCACTTCAGTTCAGCACAGTTCATTTTCGCTTTTGCAGAAGTTGCACCTTCAGTTTAAGTTTGAAACAGTTTAACACCTTTTTAGGGTTTTTCTCATTCAGAAGTTGCTGATGGTCTCAGAAATTATTTCAGAAGATCTTATTAGTGCCGTATCACTGAATATCTATCCCATCAAGTGGTAAAGACTTCATGAAACACAAAGTAGTTTGGTTCCTGTTTCAAACTCTAACACAGTCACTAAATACCTTCAGCACAACCTTGTCACCAGGAGCAAACTCTGACTTAGCAATCGCTTTACTAACTTGCAGCAGTTTGAAAAGGAAGTCCCATAAACACAGTGAACCTCTTTTGCGAGTTCATAGCGTAAAGTCACTAGGTTCCTCTGCATAACATGGCACCATATCAGTTTCTGCACAACTTACCTGAGTTATCTATTGTGCTCTCTCACAGCTGTGGGCACAGCCTGATAATATAAGCAGTAGCCTTCTGGCTCCTTGGCAAAGACACTGCTTTAAGAATAAAGAAAAGATAAAGATTAACTTTATTTGTCACATGTACATCAAAGCATACAGTGAAATGCACCATCTTGCTTTGACAGCCACAGTCCGAGGATTTTGCTGGGAGCAGCCCAAAAGTAATGCCACACTTCCAGTGATAAATCAGCATGTCTGCAACTCACTAACCCTAACCCGTATCTCTTTGGAGTGGGATTGGAAACTGCAGCACCCCGAGCTCACGGGGAAAGAGTACAAAGAACGTCGGGAATCGAACCCTTACTGGTGACTAGAATATAAAACATAGAAAATCTACAGCACATTACAGGCCCTTTGGCCCACAATGTTGTACCGACCATGTAACCTACTCTAGAAGCTGCCCAGAATTTCCCTACCGCATAGCCCTCCATTTTTCTAAGCTCCATGTACCTATCTAAGAGTCTCTTAAAAGACCCCATTGTACCGGCCTTCATCACCGTCGCTGGCAGTGTATTCCACACACCCACCACTGTGGGCACACAGTGTGGATTGTCAGCACTGTAAAGCCATCAAACTAACCGTTACATTACTGTATCACCCATATGCTGCAGTTGCAGTAACAGATGCTACAACAGTGAGACGGTAATGGGGGGGAGAGGGAGAGCGTTCTCAGGGGGTCAGGCTTCAGGAAGCTTGTTCTGTGTGCATGGGGTCCACAGATTCAGGTCTACAGCCAGGCCCCCTGGCAGAAGATTACCAAGGAGGTCCTTGTAAGTAATAATACCTCATGAACTCCCATTCTTCGGGGAAACTGGCAGTGCAGGCTAATCCTTGATTCTTCTTTGCATGCCCCTGTGGGCTGGAGGAGAAAAGATGAAGTCTTTTCTCTTTCCTTCTCCAGATAGTGCAAAGTATTTTCCGGGGAGAGAAAAGCTAACTGGCTAGTAATCTCCAATAATGCAACATAATGGAAGAAGAAAACTACAAAGAACAGGAAACACAGTCCAAACATGGAATGGGGAATGTCTGTATTCTTGATGTATGCCTTATAATGCTGTATGACAGGCCCAATGCTGTAACTAGTAGAGTTCATTGCACAGTTAGGAGGCATACTTTTCCTACCAATGTTGTTTATACCAACATGTACCATAACTTCTGCCTGTTCACCCTCTCCCTTTAGAAAGCCATGGACTCGATCTGAGACATCCCTGACCTTGGCACCCAGGAGGCAACATACAATCTTGGTGTCCCTTTCAAATGCCCCTTCCCTTCTGAGCCATTGAGTGTCAGGGGATCCTGAAGTACCCCTATTAACTGTGCTTTTGAAAAGAGAGAGAGAGAGTTATTTAACCGCTTGTTTGTAAAAGAGAGAAAGAGAGACGAAGATTAACGGTTGGACTGTCACTTTAAGGCACTGGAAGTAACTTTGGATTTCTACTGAGTTTGGGGTTGGAGACAGCACCAAGCAGCTGGAAAGTTGCTATGGTGACCGAAGGCAGGTTGTTGATATTACTTCAAGGACAGTTTGCCTGCTTGTGCATTTCTTCACAGAGAGGAAGGAGTTATTTGAATGACAGGTGGTACCCAGTACAGTGAGTTAAATAGGAGGTCAGATGATACAGACCCCAGACACATGATCTGGACACTGAATGAGTATTGTTGTTCCCGCAGGAAAAGTGGGTTTTGGAAAATCGATCAGGCGGATCGATCCAATCGCTCTTGCAGTGGAAGGAAGAAAAGGGGTTGACTAGTGGGGAGTTGTCCATGTGTCCACCCTCACCTGGGGGATAACTCCACCACAGAAAACTGGTCCCCTTTGATAAAGTCCCAGTCGGTGACTTTTAAATGATTTCGAAAGACAACGAGAAGATCGACGGCGTCAGCTCACCTGAAGACTCAAATCTCTCCCTCTCTCCATCACTACTCAACTCAGTACCACAAACTGAACTGAACCTTACTCATCATCGTAAGATTGTATCTTTTTACCCCTAGACTTAAAGAAGCTTGGTTTTTCATACATATATTTCCACACTTACTGATATACTTACTTATATATATAATCATTGCTAACCTGTTTGATTTATCTACATTTATATTACTGTATTGCATAGTTACTAATAAATATTATTAGTTTATAGCAATACTGGACTCCAAAGTGTTTTCTATCTCTGCTGGTTCTTTATTCCTGTCACGGGGTTCATGACACTGAGCCAGACTCAGTGCCAGGGACCTGGCCAGCATGGTTTCCTCTGGTAGTCTGTCCCTCCCAACAGTACACAAAGTAGTATACTTATTATTGAGGGGAACGGTCACAGAGGCACTTTGCACTGGCAGCCCCACAAGACTGTGTACTCAGCCCCCTGCTGTACTCACTGTACACCCATGATTGTGGAGCCAAGTTTCGATCAAACTCAATATACAAGTTTGCTGATGACATGACAATTGTAGGCCGTATCTCGGGTAATGATGAGTTTGAGTACAGAGAGGAAATTAAGAACCTGGTGGCATGGTGCGAAGACAATAACTTATCCCACAACGTCAGCAAGACGAAGGAATTGGTTGTTGACTTCAGAAGGAGTAGCGGACCGCACAACCCAATTTACATCGGTGGTGCGCAAGTGGAACAGGTCAAAAGCTTTAAGTTCCTTGGGGTCAATATCACAAATGACCTGACTTGGTCCAACCAAGCAGAGTCCACTGCCAAGAAGGCCCACCAGCGCCTTTACTTCCTGAGAAAACTAAAGAAATTTGGCCTGTCCCCTTAAACCCTCACCAATTTTTATAGATGCACCATAGAAAGCATTCTTCTAGGGTGCATCACAACCTGGTATGGAAGTTGTCCTGTCCAAGACCGGAAGAAGCTGCAGAAGATCTTGAACACAGCCCAGCACATCACACAAACCAATCTTCCGTCCTTGGACTCACTTTACACCACACGCTGTCGGAGCAGTGCTGCCAGGATAATCAAGGACACGACCTACCCAGCCAACACACTTTTAGTCCCTCTTCCCTCCGGGAGAAGGCTCAGGAGCTTGAAGACTCGTACGGCCAGATTTAGGAACAGCTTCGTTCCAACTGTGATAAGACTTCTGAACGGATCCTGAACCGGATCTGGGCCGAACCCTCCAAATATCCGGACCTGCCTCTCGGTTTTTTTGCACTACCTTACTTTCCATTTTTTCTATTTTCTATTTATGATTTATAATTTAAATTTTTAATATTTACTAGTGATTTGTAATCCAGGGAGCGGGAAGTGCAGATTCAAATATCGCTGTGGTGATTGTACATTCTAGTATCAATTGTTTGGCAACAATAAAGTATAAGGTAACACACATAAAAGTTGCTGGTGAACGCAGCAGGCCAGGCAGCATCTCTAGGAAGCGGTACAGTCGACGTTTCAGGCTGAGACACTTCGTCAAGACTAAAGTATAAGGTATTCCCTTACCCTCTCCAGACAGACACCCAGGTTCATGCCCCCTGCAACTTAGGGGTGACTGCTCCCTGTAGCTCCCATCTTTCACCTCCTCATTTTCCCATAGGAGCTGAAGGTCATCCAAGAGTAGACCCATTTCCTTAACACTGTCTCTAAAGAGCTGTAGCTCAGTGCACTTCATGCAGATGCAGATGTAATTATAGGGAGACTGGAGACTGGAAACCCAACAGGGGTCATTATCCTCATGGGCAGGTTTGCTAAAGCTGTTGGGGAGGGTGTAAGCTAATCTGGTATGGGGGTGGGAGCCTGAGCGATAGGGCTGAGGATGGGGCAGCTGTTATACAAGTAGATGCAATGTGTAGTGAGTCTGTCAGGAAGGGCAGGCAGGTGCAATGTTGCAGTTAGCGGGATGAGTTAAAGTGTCATGTAGGGTCAAAAGCAAAAAGGCTGATGAATACAGGATTGGAGGTCTTTATATGTGAATGCATGTAGTATACAGAAGAAGGTAGGTGATCTTGTAGTGTAGTTAGAGATTGGCAGGTATGACACTGTGGGCATCTCTGAGTTGTGGTTGAAAGATCATTGTCGGGATTTGAACAATGCATTTTGTATCGATAGGACAGGCATGTAGGCAGAGGAGTTGATATGGCTCTGTTGGTAAGAAATGAAATCAAATGCTTAGAGAGAGGTGACATAGCATTGGAAGGTGTAGAATCCTTGTGGGTAGAGTTAAGAAACTTCAAGGATAAAAAGACCTGATGGGAGTTATGTTCAGGCCTCCAAACAGTAGCCTACAAATTGCAACAGGAGACAGAAAAGGCAAGTAAAAAGAGCAATGTTCTGATAATCATGGGGGATTTCAATATGCAAGTAAATGGGAAAATGAGGTTAGGCCATAAGACCATAAGACGTAGGAGCAGAATTAGGCCATCTGGTCCATCGAGTCTGCTCCACCATTCAATCATGGCTGATCCTTCTTTCTCCCCTTCCTCAACCCCAATTCCTGGCCTTCTCCCCGTAATCTTTGGTGCCATGTCCAATCAAGAACCTATCAATCTCTGCCTTAAATATATCCAACAACGTGGCCTCCACAGCTGCATGTGGCAACAAATTCCACAAATTCACCACCATTTGGTTAAAGAAATTTCTTTATTTTGAAAGGGCGCCCCTCTATCCTGGGGCTGTGTTCTCTTGCCTAAACTCTCCTACCATGGGAAACATCCTTTCCACATCTACTCTGTCTGGGCCTTTCAACATTCAAAAGTTTTCAATGAGACCCCCCCCCCCTCACCCTTCTGAATTCCAGTGAATACAGACCCAGAGCCATCAAACGTTCCTCGTATGATAACCTTTTCATTCCTGGAATCATCCTTGGGAATCTCCTCTGAACTCTCTCCAATGCTGGCTCATCTTTTCTAAGATGAGGGGCAATACTCAAGGTGAGGCCTCACCAGTACCTTACAAAGCCTCAGCAGCATCACATCCTTGCTCATGTATGCTAGACCTCTTGAAATGAATGCTAGCATTGCATTTGCCTTCTTCACCACCGACTTGATCTGCAGAGACTCCCAAGTCCCTTTGCATCTTAGATTTTTGGATTTTCTACCCGTTTAGAAAATAGTCTTCACATTTATTTCTACCACCAAAGTTCTATTATCTTAAGCTCCCTAATCACTTCTGGTTCATTACATAACACCCAATTCAGTATAACTGATCCCCTAGTAGGCTCAATGACAAACCGCTCTAAAAAGGCATCTCTTAGGCATTCAACAAACTCACTCTCTTGAGATCCATTACAAATCTGATTTTCCCAATTCAGCTGCATATTACAATCTCCCATAACTACCATAACATTACCTTTTTGTCTCGCCTTTTCTATTTCCTGTTGTAACCTGTGGTCCACCTCCCAGCCACTGTTGGGAGGCCTGTATATAACTGCCATTAACGTCCTTTTACCCTTGCAGTTTCTTAACGCAGCCCACAAGGATTCAACATCTTCCTACTTTCTACTGATTTGATGCCATTCTTTACCAATAGAGCCACACCACCCTCCTCTGCCTACCTTTCTATCCCTCCAATACAACATGTAACCTTGTACATTCAGCTCCCAGTTACAACCATCCTACCATCCTTCAGCCACGATTCAGTGATGGCCACAACATCATACCTGGCGATCTGTAATGGTGCAACAAGATCATCCACCTTATTTAGTGCTGGATCCCAAGTGAGAGAATTTGTAGTAAGACTACAAGATGGCTTTTAGAGAAGCTTGTGTTTGAGCCCAGTAGGAGAACAGCAATTCTAGATTGGGAGCTTAAGGTAAAGGAACCCTTCGGAGACAGTGATAGTAATATGAGAGAATTCACTCTGCATTTTAAGAAGGAGAAGCTAAAAATGGATGTATTAGGATTGTAGTGGAGTAAAGGGAATTACAGAGACTTGAGAGTGGTGCCAGCCAAAGTTGATTGGAAGGAGACACTAGCAAGCCTGGATGCAAAATAGCAATAGTTGAACTTTCTTGGAAAATTAGAAGGTGCAGGAAAGATGCATCCCAAATATGAAAAAAGTATTCTAAAGAGAGGATGAGGCATCCGTGGCCAACAAGGGAAGTCAAAGACAATATAAAAGCAAAAGAGAGGGCATATAATATTGCAAAATTAGTTGGAAGGTAGAGGATGGGGAAACTAAAATCAATAGACGGTAACTAAACTGACCATTAAGAGAGAAAAGATAAAATATGAAGTAAAGCTGGCCAATAAAATAAAGAAGGATACAAAAACGTTTTTTTTCCAGATGTACAAAGAGTAAAACAGAGACGAGGGTGGATATTGGACCACTAGAAAAAGGTGCTGGAGAGATAGTAACATGGGACAAAGAAATCCCAGACAACCTTAGCAGTACCTTACATCAGTCTTCACTGTGGAAGGCACTAGCAGAATGCCAGAAGTGCAAGAGTATCAGGAGGCAGAAGTGAGTGTTGTTGCTATTACAAAGGAGAAGATGCTTGGGAAGCTGTAAAGTCTGAAGGTAGATAAGTAACCTGGACCAGATGGACTGCACACCCAGGGTTCTGAAAGAGGTAGCTGGAGAGATTATGGAGGCAATAGTACTGATCTTTGAAGAATCATTAGATTCTGGAATGGCTCCAGAGAACTGGAAAATTGCAAATGTCACTCCACTCTTTAAGAAGGAAGGGAGGCAGAAGAAAGGAAACTATAAGCCAGTTAGTCTGACTTCAGTGATTGGAAAGATGTTGGAGTCTATTTTTAAGGATGAGGCTTTGGGGTACTTGGAGGTACCTGATAAAATAAGCCAAAGTCAGCATTATTCACTTTTGGGGAAATCTTGCCAGGCAAATCTGTTGGAATTCTTTGAGGAAATATCAGGCAGGACAGATAAAGGAGAGTCAGTGGATGTTGCTTATTTGGATTTTTTGAAGGCCTTTGAGAGCCCATGGAATTACAGAAAAGGTACTAGCATGGACAGAAGATTGGCTGACTGAAAAGAGGTGAAGTGTGGGAATAAAGGGGTTGCCTTCTGCTTGGCTGCCAGTGACTAAGGGTTGGTGTTGGGACCGCTTCTTTTCATGGTATATGTCAATGATTTGGAAGAAAGAATTGATAGCTTTTGTGCCAAGTTTGCAGATGATATGAAGATAGGTAGAGGGTCAGGTAGTGTTGAGAAAGCAGAGAGTTTGCAGAAGGGCTTAGACAGATTGGGAGAATGGTCAAAGCAGTGGCAGATGGAATACAGGGTACAAAAGTGCATGTTCATGCACTTTAGCGAAGGAATAATGGCATGGACAATTTTCCAAATGGGGAGAAATTTCAAAAATCAGAGGTGCAAAGGGATTTGGAAATCATCATACGGGGATCCCTGAAGGTTAACTTACAGGTTGTGTTGATAGTGAGGAAGGCAAATGCAATGTTAGCATTCATTTCAAGAGGACTAGAATATAAAAGCAAAGATGTAATGCTGAAGATTTATAAGGCATTGGTTAGACCACACTTGGAGCACTGTGAGCAGTTTTGGGCCCCTTGTCTAAGAAAAGATGTGATGGCATTGGAGAAGGTCCAAAGGAGATTCACAATAATTACCCCAGGAATGAAAAGGTTATCTTATGAAAAGTGTTCTATGTCTCTGGACCCATACTCACCGGAGTTTCGAAAAATGAGTTGGGGGTTCTCATTGAAACCTATCGAATATCGAAAGGCTTAGATAGGGTGGATGTCGAGAGGACGTTGCCTAGAGTGGGGGAGTCTAGGACCAGAGGGCAAAGCCTCAGAATTGAGGGATGTCCACTTAGAACAGAAATGATGATTTTTTTTTTTAGCCAGAGGATGGTGAATCTGTGGAGGCCCAGTCATTGGGTATTTTGAAGGTGAGATTCATAGGTTCTTGATTAATCAGGGTATCAAAGGTTACGGGGAGAAAGTAGGAGAATGGGGTTGAAAAGGATAATAGATCAGCTGTGATGGAATGGCAGAGCAAACTCAATGTGCCGAATGGCCTAATTCTGCTTCTATAGCTTATGGTCTTATGGCATCACTGCGGACAATCTTTCAAACTGTAAGAGGATTTTAGGGTAAGTATGCACTCAGGCTGATAATGAGGTGGCAATTACAACTGTACAATCAAGTCAAGTGAGTAAATAGGGTGACATGAGTGAGCTGGGGCCAAAGCAAAGATAAATTGCAAAAATATGATGCAACTTTAAAACATGAGAGGTCAACAATCTTCTGTTGCTAAAGCTGACACTCAGTACATTATCTGATAGAGTGTTCTGTGTAGATTGAATTACAGCATTTCAAGAAGTTGTTGCCACTAGTAGATTGGCATACTGCTCAGCCAGTACATCTACAACACATCTTGGCTTAGAAGTATAAATGCCTTCAATTGCGTTTCCTATTAGCGGAAGCCAAAATTCTTGTGTGTTTCAATAAAGTTATAAGTTGTACCTCAGGGATTGTTTATGGGTGGTCTGTTCTCTCAGTGGTACTGTGTGTATCATTTGCAAGTAAAGTGCTAAAAGGGATTTTAAAAATAGCTTTAGTGTGAGAGTTTTAAAATGCTTGGGAAGAGAGACCCAGACGTGTCCCTTAAAGACTGAACATTTGCACTGCTAATTACTGCATCAGGTGAGAATATTCACTTTGACCATATTCCTGTGGTCAGGTTAGACTAGATTTCTCAAACAAAAATACAGGTAAGTTAAAATCGAGAAAATCATGCCCTCGGAGCCTTGAGGAAAGGCTGAACAGTGGTCACATTCCTTTTTTAAGACTCTTGTTATGATTGAAAACGTATGTTTGAAGCCAAAGAGTCATAGTGGAATAGAACACTACAGCACAGCAGCAGGCCTTTCAGCCCATCTAGTCCATGCTGAGCTATTAATCTGCATAATCACATTGACCTGCACCAGGACCATAGCCCTCCATACCCCTCCCATCCATATAATTAGCCAAACTTCTCTTATATATTGAAGTTGAACCTGCATCCACCACTTCCCCGGCAGCTCGTTCCTATCTCACCGTCCTCTGAGTGATGACGTTCCCCCTCACTTTCTCCTGAAGTATTTCACCTTTCCCCCTTAACCCTTCACCCAACCTCAGTGGAAAAAGCCTCTCTATACCCCTCATAATTTTGTATACCTCTGTCAAATCAATAGAGAAAAAACATCAAGTTATCAGTTTTGCTCATTAGTCAGGAAAATATCGTGGAAACTTTCCAGTTTCTAACGCCAACCACACCAGTGCCATGATAGTTGAATCTAAGATACAACAAAACAGTTTTGATATTAGGTAAAATATATAATTTTGGAAATTGCTGTAAAATATGACTCTGGGTAAAACAGCATATGAGAAAGTGAGAACAATTTCTTTAATTAATCATGTTTTGGGATCTCGAGATCACTGGCAAGGCCATCTTTATGCCCATACCCTAACTGTCCTCGAGGAAATGGTAGTGAGTCCCCTTCTTGAACCACTGTAGGCCATTTGGTGAAGGTGCTCCCACAATGCTGTCGAGGAGGGAGCTCCTGGTCTGAGATCAGGATACAATGGATATATGTATTTCCAAATCGGGATAGTGCTTGAGACTTGAAGGAGACTTGGCAATTCCAAGTGCCTACAATCACTAATAATTTTCAGTGGTAGAGGTCACAGGTTTGGGATGTGCTGTCTGCAGTACCTAGTTAAACACATTTTGTAGACGCAACTTCCCAGGTGTAACAACAACTCACTTGTTCTTTTTCAAATATAAAGTGGTGTGTTTGCTGTGTAGCTCGTTGAGACTGACCTGTACCGTAGTCAAGTGCAGCTCGGTGCTGGCATTAACATTATTTTTGTTACAAGAATGACATAAATGGCAGGATTACAGTTGCAATAACACATTATCAATAGGGTAAAACTAATCTATCTCACAGAGCTTGACATCATGCAAGTCAGAACCTGCACCCTCAAATACCACCCAAACTCTTCAACTACTCCTCCACCAGCGAACTGCGTATTACCTACACAATACATTCTCTGCCCATGGTATGGTTATCCCGAGACTGAATGCTCTATTCAATGTGTGACCGTAATCACCAAGTTTTCCATCGCCCATCGGTTCACCTTCTCCTCCACTCTCACCTTCTCCTCCCACTCTCACACCCTCCCCCCACTCTGCTCACAACCTCCTCTGTGTTTGGAACATCCACGCTGGGGTATATATGAGCAAAAGTCTGAACTTGTTGGCACATGCACAGAAGTGCCAGCAGAAAATGGGAGGACATAGTAGTTACAGAGCTCTGTTGGTCCAAATGTTACACTGGGAGGTTTGCCCACAAAAGATGCCTCAACAGGAAATAGAAAAGGCTTGTCAGAAGGGCAGTGTTATGATATTTGTAGGGGATTTTAACATGTGAGTGGATTGCGAAAATCAGGTCGGCACTGGATCTCAAGAGAAAGAATTTGTAGAATGTCTGCGAGATGGCTTTTTAGAACAGCTCGTTGTTGAGCCCACTAGGGGATTGACTGTACTGGATTGAGTATTGTGTAATGAACCGGAGGTGATTAGAGAGATTGAGGTGAAGGAACCCTTAGGAGATGGTGATCATAACATGATTGAGTTCACTGTAAAATTTGAAAAAGAGAAGCCGAAATCTGATGTGTCGGTATTTCAGTAGAGTAAAAGAAATTATAGTGGCATGAGAGAGGAACTGGCCAAAGTTGACTGGAAAGGGACACTGGCGGGAAAGACGGCAGAGCAGCAGTGGCTGGAGTTTATGCGAGAAATGAGGAATGTGCAAGACAAATATATTCCAAAAAAGAAGAAATTTTCGAATAGAAAAAAGATGCAACTGTGGCTGACAAGAGAAGTCAATGCCAAAGTTAAAGCAAAGGAGAGGGCATACAAGGAAGCAAAAATTAGTGGGAAGACAGGGGATTAGGAAGTTTTTAAAAGCTACAAAGGAAACTAAGAAGGTCATTAAGAGGGAAAAGATTAACTATGAAAGGAAGCTAACAAATAATATCAAAGAGGATACTAAAAGCTTTTTCAAGTATATAAAGAGTAAAAGGCAGGTGAGAGTAGATATAGGACTGATAGAAAATGATGCTGGAGAAATTGTAATGGGAGATAAGGAGATGGCAGAGGAACTGAACAAGTATTTTGCATCAGTCTTCACTGAGGAAGACATCAGCAGTATACCGGACATTCAGGGGTGGCAGGGAAGAGAAGTGTGCGCAGTCACAATTATGACAGAGAAAGTACTCAGGAAGCTGAATAGTCTAAAGGTAGATAAATCTCCCAGACCAGATGGAATGCACCCTCGTGTTCTGAAGGAAGTAGCTGTGGAGATTGCAGAGGCATTAGCGATGATCTTTCAAAAGTCAATAGATTCTGGCATGGTTCCGGAGGACTGGAAGATTCCATATGTCACTCCGCTATTTAAGAAGGGGGCAAGGAAGCAAAACGGAAATTATAGACCTGTTAGCTTGACATCGGTGGTTAGGAAGTTGTTGGGGTCGATTGTCAAGGATGAGGTTACAGAGTACCTGGAGGCATATGACAAGATAGGTAGAACTCAGCATGGATTCCTTAAAGGAAAATCCTGCCTGACAGACCTATTACAATTTAGATTATGAAGACATGTGGTCCTCTTTTATTGTTATTTAGTAATGCATGCATTAAGAAATGATACATTATTTCCTCCGGTGTGATATCACAAAAACACGGAACAAACCAAGACTGAAAAAACTGACAAACCCACATAATTATACATATAGTTACAACAGTGCAACAATACCATAACTTGATGAAGAAGTCCGTGAGCACAGTAAAGTTCAAAGTCTCTCAAATGTCCCACATACATCTCACGCACTCGGGAGGTGGAAGAAAAACTCTCCCTGCCATGTCGACGACAAGCCGACTCTGAGTCATCTGAAAACTTCAAGCTCTGATCAGATCTCCGACACCAAGTACCGAGCGTCATCTCTGTCCGAGCGATTCGACCAATTTCTCGGTCGCCAAAAGCAGGCAAGGCCGGGGATTTTGAGGCCTACCCTCTGAAAGATTCCCGACCACACAGTCACCACAGCAGCGAACGGGCGTTTCAGAAATTTCTCCAGATGTTCCTCTGTGATTTCACGTCTGTCTCCATCAAATCAGAAATTATCCATGGCCCCTATTTAACGGATACAACATCATTTTTCACTGGAGAGCTGCGCGCCCGCGGCGCGCTGCCATCTTCTCCTCCCGCCTAATTTTTTGAGGAAATTACAAGTAGGCTAGACAAGGGAGATACAGTGGATGTTGTATATTTGGATTTTCAGAAGGCCTTTGACAAGGTGCCACACATGAGGCTACTAAACAAGATCAGAGCCCATGGAATTACGGGAAAGTTACATATGTGGATAGAGCATTGGCTGATTGGCAGGAAACAGAGAGTGGGAATAAAGGGATCCTATTCTGGTTGGCTGCTGATTACCAGTGGTGTTCCACAGAGATCAGTGTTGGGGCCGCTTCTTTTTACATTGTACATCAATGATTTGGATTATGGAATAGATGGCTTTATGGCTAAATTTGCTGACAATACAAAGATAGGTGGAGGGGCTGGTAGTGCTGAGGAAACAGAGAGCCTGCAGAGAGACTTGGATAGATTGGAAGAATGGGCAAAGAAGTGGCAAATGAAATACAATGTTGGAAAGTGTATGGTTATGCACTTTGGCAGAAGAAATAAACGGGCAGACTATTATTTAAATAGGGAGAAAATTCAAAGTTCTGAGATGCAACAGGACTTGGGAGTCCTCGTACAGGATACCCTTAGGGTTAACCTCCACGTTGAGTCGGTGGTGAAGAAGGCGAATGCAATGTTGGCATTCATTTCTAGAGGAATAGCGTATAGGAGCAGGGATGTGATGTTGAGGCTCTATAAGGCACTGGTGAGACCTCACTTGGAGTACTGTGGCAGTTTTGGTCTCCTTATTTAAGAAAGGATGTGCTGACGTTGGAGAGGGTACAGAGAAGATTCACTAGAATGATTTCGGGAATGAGAGAGTTAACAAATGAGGAACGTTTGTCCGCTCTTGGACTGTATTCCTTGGAGTTTAGAAGAATGAGGGGAGACCTCATAGAAACATCTCAAATGTTGAAAGGCATGGACGGAGTGGATGTGGCAAAGTTGTTTCCCATGATAGGGGAGTCTAGTATGAGAGGGCATGACTTAAGGATTGAAGGATGCCCATTTCAAAACAGAAATGCGAAGAAATTTTTTTAACCAGAGGATGGTGAATCTATGGAATTTGTTGCCACGGGTGGCAATGGAGGCCAAGTCATTGGGTGTATTTAAGGCAGAGATTGATAGGTATCTGAGTAGCCAGGGCATCAAAGGTTATGGTGAGAAGGTGGGGGAGTGGGACTAAATGGGAGAATGAATCAGCTCATGATAAAATGGTGGAGCAAACTCAATGGGCCGAATGGCCAACTTCTGCTCCTTTGTCGTATGGTCTTGTGCTCTTATGTTAAATGTGGCGCATGCTTTGAAAATCCATTCATTTCAATGGAGAGGAATGCCTCTAAGTGAAGATGAAGGTTTCTGGTAATGCAGGTATTTTTAATGTTTATACATTCGATTTGCTTAGTGTTTTTGACCATAAAGCATAGGAGCAGAATTGGGCAATTTATGCCATTGAGTCTGCTCTGCCATTCCATTATGGCTGATTTAGTTTCCCTCTGAGCACTATTTTCCTGCCTTCTCCCTGCATCCTTCGAAGCCTTTACTAATCAAGAACTTATCAACCTCTACTTTAAATATATACAATAACTTGGCCTCCACATCTGTTTGTGAAAATGAATTCCACAAGTTCACCAATCTTTGCATGAAGAAATTCCTCCTTATCTCTGTTCTAAAGTGAAGTCCTTCTAGTCTGAGGCTGTGCCCTTTGGTCCTGGGCTCCCCCACTATGGGAAACATCCTCTCCAAGTCCACTCAATCCAGGCCTTCAATATTCGATCATGAGATTCCTCCTCATTCATCTAAACTTCAACAAGAACAGGCCCAGAGCCATCAAATGCTCCTCATATACTAACCCTTTTATTCCTGGGATCATTCTTCTGAACCTCCTTTCGATCCTCTCCAATGCCGGCATGACTTTCCTTAGGTAAGGGGCCCAAAACCATTCACAATAGCCCAAATGCAGTCTGACAAATGCTTTATAAAGCCTCAGTTTTCCAATGTTTAAGTATTGTAATAGTTTCAATTACAAAATGTTGAAAGCTTGATAAATTTTGGAAGTTTCCTCAATAAATTTTGTAAAACATCCAGAGACTTTCATCAGTTTTTACTGCCGTTGGGTCTGTGAGTGTAGATAACAAGTTGTCGAAGTATTTCCAGTCACTGAGTGTAACCTGGAGAATCCTGTTGCAGCAGCTAAGTGTGGGTGCGGAAGCACTGAATGCAATGGCTTTAGGGTTTGTTCTTACCAATTGGACAGGGAGTTCACTGGACATGTTCTCTTGATATTCAAAGTTGGATACTATTTGATTTCAGAACAGTGATGGAGTGCCTCTACATAAAGTACAGTTTTGCTTGAGACAAGCTGTATGTCTGGACCTTCACAATGACAGAGATGACTTCTAGAGCATGGCAATATGTCAGAAGGAGGAGGTGAGATGAAAGGGCTTAAGGCAGGTGATATCTTCCACAACCAGTTCATCTGCATCAACTTGCAATGCTTTAGAAGACTCTACTGTTCCAAGGAGAACCTTGAGGAGATCTCTCATTGTGGCAGGCACAGTGACGTTTGGGCAACAGAGCCAGAATCTCTCCATGAGGGACAGGAAACCACGTATTTCCATGTCACAGAGTCAGAGAGAAATATAGCACTGATATTGGTCCAACAGCCTACAGAGTTCACACCAACATTCACCAGCCATAGACACTAATCCTACATTAATCCCACTTTATACTTTCTGTGTTCTTCACCACTCATCTACAGAGCCGGGCTCAGTGACCTGATGTCATGACAACGACCTTTCTATCAGTGTCAGCAAAAAAAAAGAGCTAGTTCTTGACTTTGGGAAATGGGGGAGGAGCACACGCTCCTGCTTACATTAGTGATGTTGAGGTTGAGCTACTTGGAGCCACAGGTGAGAGCAGAGTGCCTGGTGGGGACCAAAGGTGGGACCTGGTGGAACCCCAGAATGGTCATGTCAAGCCCCTACACCAGAGGTGCTACCCTGGTACACCTGGCAGGCTAAACCAGGTGAGGATACCCAGTGGCCTCATACCCTGGTGAGTTAGGAACAAGCCTGTCCCAGCAAGTGAAATCAGCTCCAGCAGACTGAGCTGATGAGACCTACAGTGAGATCCAACAGCTAGGTAGGCGGTACTGCAACGTACTGTAGAGTGAAGGGCATGACAAGGCACAGAGGACGTCATGGCCATCCACTGCAATCAGGGAAGACCCCAGTTTTTGACACCTGTTTGTACCACCAGACTTGGACTTCTGAGGTCAAGAGAGCGGGACAGCCCCAGTGCAATGGCTTTTTTCCCATTTGAAAGACTCTTCCGCAAAGGTTTCCTGTCATCGTCGGACATGATCGACAACCACCACCTTTGAGGTTGAGAGGATTGACATCTTCATGTTCTTTGGTGTGAACTTCATCAATAGCCTGCTCTGGTCCAACCTCATAGACCACAGCCAAAACAACTCACTAACAGCTCTACTTCCTCAGGAGGCTAAAGAAGTGCAGCCTGTCGCCCTCGACCCTTACCAACGTTTATCAATGCGCCATAGAGAAATAGAATGAAAACATTCTATCTAGATGCACAATGCCTCGCTACAGTAACTGCACTGATTGTGACCACAAGAAACTGCAAGGAGTTGCGGACACGGCTCAGTAAGCCGGCCTCCCTTCATAGGCTTCCCGCTGCCTCGGAAAAACAGCCAACGTAATTAAAGGCCCCAAGCACCCCAGATATTCTCTCTCTTCCACTCTCTTATTGGGCAGAAGATACAAAAGCTTCAGAGTATTTGGCACCTTCAAGGACAGCTTCTACCCCTGTGTTATAAGACTAAAGGTCGCTAGGTCGAGCCTCAGCTGAGGCAGCGTGTTGTGTCCTTCAGCAAGGCACTTAACCACACATTGCTCTGTGACAACAGTGGTGCCAAGCTGTATCGGCCCTAATGCCCTTCCCTTGGACAACATCGGTGGCGTGGAGAGGGAAGACTTGCAGCATGGACAACTGCCGGTCTTCCATACAACCTTGCCCAGGCCTGCGCCCAGGAAATCTTCCAAGGCACAAATCCATGGTCTCACGAGAGTAACGGATGCCTAAAAAATATGAAAATATGGGCTTTTGACCTCATAACGTACCTTGATAGGTGAACAAGATGATAAGAGGCATAGACCAAGGGGACAGCCAGAGACTTTTTCCCAGGGTGGAAATAGCTAATACAAGCAGGGATAATTTTAAAGAGTTTGTAGGGGAAGCATCAGAACTAAGTTTTTTACATGGAGAGTGGTGGGTGTGTGGAATGCATCGCAAGGGGTGGTGTTAGAGTCAGATACATTCAGGACTTTTAAGAAACTCTTAGATAGGCACATAGATGATAGAAAAATAGAGGCCTGTGTTGGAGGGAATGATGAAATTGATGTTAGTGTAGGTTAAAAGGTTGGCACAACATCATGGGCTGAAGGCAGCCCACTTGATTGGTACCCCTTCCACAAGCATCCAGTCCCTCCACCATCGAGGAACAGTTGCAGCAGTGTGTGCTACCTACAAGATGCACTGCAACAACACACCAAAGTTCCTAAGGCAGCACTTTCCAGACCCACGACCACTACCATCTAGGAGGACGAGAACAGCAGATACCTGGGAATACCACCACTTGGAAATCCCCCTCCAAGTCACTCACCATCCTGACTTGGAAACATATTGCCTTTCTTTCATTATTGCTGGGTCAAAATCATGGAATTCCCTCCCTAACAGCACTGTGGGTGTACCTACACCTCAGGGACTGCAACCGTTCAGGAAGACAGCTCATCACCTTCTCACGGGCAACTAGGGATGGGCAATAAATGCTGGCTCAGCTGATGATGCCCACATCCCATGAATGAATAAATTAAAAAAACATAAAATAACACTTGTGCAGTAATGTTCTATGATCTTGCACCCTATTGTTTACCTGCACTGTATGTTCTCTGCATCAACAGTATGCAAAACAATCTTTTCACTATACTGTACCTCAGTACATTTGACAATAATAAACCAATTCCATATTCCATTTCCAATAGGAGCAACTTACAATGGCCAGTTAAACTCCCAACCAGCACATCTTTGAGACATGGGTGGAAACTGGAATTCTCGGAAGAAACCCAGATGACCACAGGGAAAATCTGCAACCTCTGCACAGGTCAGCATTGAAACCAGGTCTACAACACGAACTGCACAAGCGCACTTTGGATCTTTAGCTCTACCCAGGCTGGGGCTGGAGAGTAGGGTATCACAATTAACAACATATTGGAGATGTTTGGGTATTCCTACGCAAGAGGAGACACGCTCATTTCCTTCTACGTTGGTGCCGGAGGCATGGCGTAGCTTGTGGGCTGCCCTCAGCACATCCTTGCTGATTTGATTTGACACGACACAAACCATAGTTTTGATGTATATGTGACAAATAAAGCTATTCTTTTAAATCTTTTCTCCTTGGGTGAGGAGGGAGAGGCAGGATTCAATGATCCTCCAAGTTCACTGGAAAGATAAAAAGACCAATATCAGCATCCTCTCCCAGATCAACATCCCCAGCAGCAATGCCCCAGTTGCACCCTGTAGATTCCAGATGACATGGCCAGCACCAGAGTCCCGGAACAGAAACTCTAAGCTCTGTCTTGGGAAGACATTACACTGGATAACAAATATTTTGCTTCCCGAATGAATACTTTTGGGTCTATCTTATGGAATCTGGGCTGCTAATCATAAAAAAATCACATTAAATTTCCCTATCGCACACTATTTTTTACACCTATATCCCAATTCATAAGTCAAGTCAGAATAACTGATGCTAAGATTAGGGAAGGCACTTTTGTTGGTCCACAAATCAAACAGGTCATCAATGTCAGTCAATTCGATGGACAGGAGAAAATCACATGGAAGGCATTCAAGGATGTTATTGAAAATTTTCTTGGCAACTACAGAGAACTATGAGCAGCTGGTTGACAACATGCTTCAAGCACACAAAACCACTACACTTAAGGTTCATTTTCTGTATTCCCATTTAGACTTCCCTGCAAATCTTGGCACTGTCAGTGATGAGCATGGTGAAAGTTTTCACTGGGACATTGTGGTCATGGGGCAACAGTGTCAGGGCAACTAGAATCCATTAATGCTGGCTGATTATTGTTGGACACTTAAGCGAGAAGCCTCAGACATTGACTGTAAATGAAAATCGTCAACAAAACACATTTAGCTTAGTTGAACTATGGCAAAGCATCAGCGTCATATGCATTATATTCAGTAAAAGTTAATTTCTCATTTCTCCAAATTCCTAAGTGATACAAGTAGTCAGAAATTTTATTTGTGTTCAGCTTCAAGCAGTCTTTCATAACCAGAAAAGAATTTCTTTCAAAAAAATCTGTTGTGCAGTGTAGTCAGGCAGTTAGAGAAAAAGTGGAAATTTGAAGATTGGGCACACAGTTCCCCGAAAGTGATGTAGCAAACAGGCTTCAGCCAGAGCACAGAAGTCAAGAGGTTATGTTACAGTTGTACAAATGCTGGTGAGGCTGCACTTGGAGTATTCTGTTCAGTTTTGCTCACCTTGCTGTAGCAAAATGTAACTAAACTGGAAAAGGTGCAGAGGAAATGAATAAGGACATTGCCAGGACTCAGAGGACTGAGTTCTTGGAAGAAGCTGGATGGGCTGAGCCTATTTTCCTCGGAGCTCGGGAGAATGAAGGATGACAATATGCAGTTGTATGAAATCATGAGCGGCACAGATAGGATGAATCCACTCAGCTTCTCTCTCTGGAGCTGGGAAGTCAGAGGTCACAGGTTTAAAATGAGAGGGGGGAGATTTAATAGGAACCTGGGAGGGCAATGTTTTTAACACAGAGGGTTATATGTACAAACTATATGGAATAAGCTGCCAGAGGAAGTGATTGAAGCAGTTACAATTATAACATTTAAAAGACAGCTGGACAGGCACACAGATGAAAAGGTTCAGAGATGTATAATCCAAGCATGAGCAAATGGGACAAGCTTCAATGGGCATTTGGTCAGCATGGACCAAACAGCCTGTTTCTATGCTCTAGGACTCTGTGCAAGAGTCACAATCAAAAGGTCAAAAGTAAATTTAATATCTAAGTACGCATACGTCTCAATATACTATCTTGGCATTCATGTTAGTGCAGGAAATTACAATAACGTTTATGAAAAACACTCATATCCAAAGCCTGACGAACGGTGGAGCAGACTTGATGGGCCAAAAGGCCCAATTCTGCTCCTATGTTTTATGGTCTTATGGTCTAAGAAGAACCTGTGATGTATTCTGCCCAGTCTTTGATCTATAAACTCAGACTCAACAAGAAGACAATGGCTGCCACAGTAGTGTAGCTGTTACCGTGACACAATTACAGCTTGGGGCATTCCAGAGTTCAGTGTTGAATACTGGCGCCGTTCTGTAAGAAGACTCTGTATGACCTCCCTGTGGAATGTGTGCGTTTTCCCGGGTGCTCTGGTATCCTCCCACAGTCTAAAGACATTCCAGATGGCGTAATTGGTCATCGTGCATTGTCCCGAGATTAGGTTAGGGTTAACAGGGTTTGCCGGGGGGTGGTGTTCCTGGGGTGGAGATGCCGGAAGGGCCAGAAGGGTTTAGTCCAAACCCCGTCACTAAATAAAACATGAAATGCTTCCAACAACACTTCCCTTTTTGCAAATCAAGGAATGACAATGCATTGCAATGCTGGCTTTGTTACTGCTTCCATGTGTGAAATGGAAATGAACTTTACTTGGGCTAGTATTAATTTCAGAACTCCCATTGAAAAACTTTCAACATTTCTGTTAGTTATAAGCAAAACAGTGTAGTACTCCTGCAGTACTAAACCAAACCTACTATTGTGCATACAAGTCTTACTGTGATAAATTGTGAAACTGGATTCAATAAGATAAGACAACTGTTGGCTTACTCCACGCAATGTTCAGAACAGCCTGAATCCTGTAAGTGTCCAAACAGCTCACAAATTTCCTACAGGGAAAGGAAGCAATCACCCCCAACTGATGTACTTGTGGCTATGTAGTTAATCCATTTATGTAGAGCAGACCACTAGGAGTGAGCAATATACATTCAGTAGCCACTTTATTAGATACCCCCGACCCTAACAAAATAGCCGCTGAGCGTACGTTTGTGGTCTTCTGCTGCTGTAGCCCATCCACTTCAAGGTTTGATGTGTTGTGCGTTCAGAGATGCTCTTCTGCACACTGCTGTTGTAACACATGATTATTTTTTGAATTACTATCACCTTCCTGTCAGCTTGAACCAGTCTGGCCATTCTGCTCTGACCTCTGTCATTAACAAGGCGTTTTTGCTCACAGAACAGATGCTCCCTGGACATACTTTTGTTTCTCGTGCCATTCTCTATAAACTCTAGAGACTGCTATTCGCGAAAACCCCAGGAGATCTGCAACTTCTGAGATACTCAATCGTTCCACATTTAAAGTCACTTAGATCACATTTCTTCCTGATTCTGACATTTGGTCTGCACAACAACTGAACCTCGTGACCATGTCTACATGCTTTTACACATTGAGTAGTTGCTACACGATTGGCTGCTTAGATATTTGCATTGGTGAGCAAGTGTATCTAATAAAGTGGCCACTCTTTGCCACTTAATGGTTCACACATACAGCAAGATCAAATAAAATAAAGATTCAAAACTCTGAGACTCTGAGATATTGAAAAATTGACAACTTTATCTACCACCTCACTGTGATCTATGGACTGAACCAAGAAATTAAACACAGTGGTAACACAGAGTGATTTTATATTGCTCAGGAATGATTATTGCCAATTGGAATCATCAGGAATGTAATTTCCTACTGAGCAGCAATTAATAGATTTACAAAGTTTATTGAAGTGCGAGTGGAACAGCACCAAACTGGCCCAGATGCAGGGTCTGGACAATACCTTTACCCCCACACATGCTGCTTGACCACTAAGTTCCTCCAGCAATTTGTCTGCTTGCACTAAACTACTGCTTCGGTTCACAACTGGGGCACAGATTGTTTACAGAAATCACTTCAAAGGGTGCTTTTGTAGATTTATGAATTATTTTGAGTCTGAACCTGATCTTGTGAAACCTGTATTGATAACCTTTCTGAACATTAGTATTTGCTTCTGCCTGAGAGGAAACTTGGATCTGCTCCAATTTGCCTACCAGCACAACAGGTCCATAGCAGATGCCATTTTCCACTGGAACAGTGGTCAGCAAAGATTCATTAAACTTCACCGACCGCGGCTCGGCACTCAATACCATCATCCCCTCAAAATTAATCAAGAAGTTTCAGGACCTTGACCTCAATACCTTCTTGTGCAACTGGATCCTCGATTTCCTCATTTGTAGACCCCAGTCTGTTTGGATTGACAGCAACATCTCCTCCACAATCTCCATCAGCACAGGTGCACCACAAGGCTGTGTGCTTAGCCCCCGCTCTACTCACTTCATACTTATGGCTGTGTGGCTAAGCACAGCTCCAATGCAACACTGATGACACCACAGTCATTGGCCATATCAAAGGTGGTGACAAATCAGCATATAGGAGGGAGATTGAAAATCTGCCTGAGTGGTGCCACAACAACTTCTCACTCAGTAAGACCAAGGAGTTGATTATTGATTTTAGGAGGAGGAAACTAGAGGTCCATGAGCCAGTCCTCATTGGGAAGTCAGAGGTGGAGTAAGTCAGCAGCTTTAAATTCCTCGGTATTATCATTTCAGAGGATCTGTCCTGGGCCCAGCACTTAAGTAGAATTATGAAGAAAGCACAGCAATGCCTCTACTTCCCTTAAGGTTTGTGAACATCTAATACTTTGACAAACTTATATAGATGTGTGGTGGAGAGTATATTGACTGGCTGCATCACGGCCTAGTATGGAAACACCAATGCCCTTGAACAGAAAATCCTACAAAAAGTGGTGGATACAGCCCAGTCCATCACGGCTAAAGCCCTCCCCATCATTGAGCACATCTACTCAGACACTGTGGCAGGAAAGCAGCATCCATCATCAGGGACCCCCACCACCCAGGTCATGCTCCCTTCTTGCTGCTGCCATCAGGAAGAAGGTATAGGAGCCTCAGGGCTCACACCACCAGGTTACTACACATCAACCATCAGGCTCTTGAACCAGAGGGGATAACTTCACTCAACGTCACTTGCCCCATCACTGCACTGTTCCCACAACCAATGGACTTACTTTCAGGTTCCCAATATTTATTGCTTAATTTTTTATTTGTTTTCTCCTTTGTATTTTGATAGTTTGTTGTCTTTTGCACATTAGTTGTCTGTCCACCCTGTTGAGTGTGACTTTCATTGATTCTATTATGAATCTTAGATTTACTGAGTATGCCTGCAAGAAAATGAATCCCAGGGCTGTATATGGTAATGTATATGTACTTTGCACTTTGGTAGTTTAGGGGTTAGTGCAATGCTATTACAGCTCGGAACATTGGAGTTAGGAGTTCAACTCCAGCATCCTCTGTAAGGGGTCCCCACATCGTCCCCGTGGAACTCGTGGGCTTTCTCCGGGTGCTCCAGTTTCCTCCCACAGTCCAAAGACATACTGGTGAGTAGGTTAATTGGTCATTGTAAATTGTGCCATGATTAGGCTTGGGTTAAATACGAATATTTTCACTGCTTGATCCTCAGCGCTGAGGAAGCAACAAGAGCACTGACCACTCTACAACATTTTAGCAGGTCTCTTCCAAGACTACAGGAACACAAGAAAATAGAAGCAGGTTGACCTTAAACTCTTTAAGCTCGCCCTGCTACTTAATATGATCATGGGTGATCTATGCTATCCCATTTTCCCATACCACTCTAATCCACTATTTATCAAACACTTATCCAACTCCACAATGCATACGTTCAACTTCCACCACCCCACCATGACTCAGAATTCCGGACATCTGCCTCCCTCTGGGAAAAGAAATGTCCACAGACTGTTCCAAAATCTGATTCGATTGTTTTTCAGGGAAATCCATTAATGCAGTAAAAAACTCTGGCTTCTGACTCAGTGATGTGTCACCACACACCTGCCCACCCACCCGCCTCACTTGCAAGATTCAGCTTTACTCTAAACGATAATGGTTGATAGGAGATATTTAAAACATCCTTTGCGTCAGGAGAGGTACCAGAGGATTGAAGGATAGCCAATGTTATTCCACTATTTAAAAAGGGCCCTAAACAGAAACCAGAAATTTTTAGGCCAGTGAGTCTGACAGAAGTTATGGGAAAGTTGTTGGAAAGTATTCTCAGGGACCGGATATATTGGTAGAGCTTTTCAAGGAAGTTAACGGGAAAGTAGAAGAAGACAAGCCAGTGGATGTTGTCTACACGAGGAATTCTGCACATGCTGGAAATTCAA
This sequence comes from Mobula birostris, assembly GCF_030028105.1. Lineage (NCBI taxonomy): Eukaryota > Metazoa > Chordata > Chondrichthyes > Myliobatiformes > Myliobatidae > Mobula > Mobula birostris. The sequence continues at coordinate 104,826,961 of NC_092377.1, forward strand.
GCCACACACACCAAAGTTGCTGGTGAACGCAGCAGGCCAGGCAGCATCTCTAGGAAGAGGTACAGTCGACGTTTCAGGCCGAGACTCTTCGTCAGGACTAACTGCGTTCACCAGCAACTTTGATGTGTGTTGGATGTTGTCTACATGGACTTTAGTAAGACATTTGACAAGATCCTGCATGGGAGATCAGTCAAGAAGGTTCAGTTGCTCAGCATTCAGGATGAGGTAGTAAACTGGATTAGGCTTTGTGGGAGAAGCCAGAGAGTGTTAGTAGAGGGTTGCCTCTCAGACTGGAGGCCTGTGACTAGCGATGTGCCGCAGGGATCGGTGCTGGGCCCTTTGCTGTTTGTCATCCATGTCAACTATCTGGTGATAATGTGGGTAACTGGATCAGCACATTTGCAGATGATTCCAAGATTGGAGGTGTAGTGGACAGCAAGGAAGGCTATCATGGCTTGCAGAGGGATCTGCATCAGCTGGAAAAATGGGCTGAAAAATTGCAGATGGAATTTAATGCAGACATGTGTGAGGTGTTGCACATCAGTAGGACCAACCAGGGTAGATCTTACACAGTGAACGGTAAGGCACTGAGCAGTGCGGTAGAACAAAGGGATCTGGGAATATAGGTCCATAATGCATTGAAGGTGGTGTCACAGATAGATAGGGTAGTAGAGAAAGCTTTTGGCACTTTGGCCTTCATGAATCAAAGGGATGTTATATTGAAGTTCTGTAAGACATTGATGAGCTCTAATTTGAAGTATTTTGTGCAGCTTTGGTCACATACCTACAGGTAAGATGTAAACAAGGTTCAAAGAGTACAGAGAAAATTTACAAGGATGTTGCCAGATCTGGAGGAGATGAGTTATTAGGAAGGATTGAATAGGTTAGGACTATCTTCCTTAGAACGTAGAAGATCGAAAGGAGATTTAATAGAGGTATCCAAATTTGTGAGGCGAATCGATAGGGTAAATGCAAGCAGGCTTTTTCCACTGAGCTTGGGTGGGACTACAACTAGAGATTATGGGTTAAGGGTGAAAAGTGAGAAGCTTAAGGGACACATGAGGGAAAATTTCTTCACCTAGAGGGTGGTGAGAGTGTGGAATGAATTGCCAGCATAAGTGGTACATGTCAATTCAATTTCAATGTTTAAGAAAAGTTTAGCAAGGTACATGGATAGTAGGGGTGTGGAGGGTTAGGATCCCAGTGCAGGTCTATGGAAGAAGGCAGTTTTAAATAGTTTTGGCATGGACTAGATGGGCAGAAGGGCCTGCTTCTGAGCTGTATTTCTCTATGACTCTATCTAAGTACTTTTCTGCCAGCTTTCCCATGATAATGTTTTTCCTTGCAATACTATAGGAAGCTTTGGGGGAGGTGCAAAGGAGATTTACCAGGATGCTGACCGAATTAGAGAACTCTAATTGAGCTAGTGCTTTTCTCTTTGGGATGAAGTAGGATGGGAGGCAACTTGATAAAGGTGTACTAGATGATAAGGGGGACAGACAGCGTGGGAGCCAGAGATTTTCTCAGGGCAGTAAAGCTAATATGAAGGTGCATAATTTTAAAGTGCTTGGAGGGGTATGTCAGAGGAAAGTTTTTTTTTACACAGAGTGATGAGTGCATAGAATGCTCTGTCAGGGGTGATGGTTGAGGCAAATACCTTAGGGGCATCTAAGATACTCTTAGATACCACATGGATATTAGAAAAAAATGAAGGACTTTGTGGGAGAGAAGAATTAGATTGATTAGATTGATCTTAGAGTAGGTAAAGGTTGGCACTACATTGTGGGCCGAATGGCCTGTACTGTGGGCTGTACTCTTCTATGTTACAGTCAAGTTTTGGGGTTAGGTCAGAGTATTCAAGTCACTGTTCCTTAATGGTGTGATATATTTTCTACTGCCCTGCTACACAAGTGTGGTGATGATGCCTCAACAGATATGGTTCCTCTTCTGGAACTTCTACTGTCAAACATCTTCCAAGACTGCATGTTGAGCAGATTCAGCTTCAGCCTCTACGTGGTTCAAGTCGGAGTTCTCCTGAAGAGTGAATGATATTTTTCTGAAGGTTGTAAACTCGTCACCTCTGTCATGGGCACTAACCACCCAACACCATCGAGGACATCTTCAACAGGTGATTCCTCAAGAAGTCGGCAACCGCCATTAAGGGCCCCAACTATCCAGTGCCCTCTTCTCATTACTACCATCAGAGAGGAGGTACAAGAGCCTGAAGATGAACAAGCAATGTTTTAGGAGCAGCTTTTCTCCCTCCACCATCAGGTTCCTGAGTGGACCTTGAGCACTAGCTCCCTTTTTGTTTTCTTTTTGCACTGCTTTTTAAAATTTCTTATTTCGTAATATACGTCAGTGTTAATAAACCTGATTCTGATGCTTATTTTCATCATCGTACAATGAGATGAAGAAAGACACGAACAAAGGCATATTGTGTTAATCAACAGAGTCAGAATGGTGACCAAGATACTGAACCGCTCCTATTGGAATAGGGTCACAGCCTTGCTCTTCACTTGAACAAGGAAAAGGACCTGGGGCTAATGCTGGTCCCTTTAAGAAAGCATCAGTCCCTCAGTCAGTGACCACAGAGGCAACAGCTACCCACCCTTGTTCCTTGCAGTTGGCTGAGGTAAATTCGGAAGTCAGATTAATGCCTACAACAGTAGATAAATGATAAGCAATGTTCTGGGCCATCCCCCCAGATAATCAGTCAAGTGTTAAGGGAATGCCTGTAAACAAAATGTTTTTAAATATTGGGAACAAGCAAATACTAAAAAACACAAGAACGTCTGCAAATCCAAAGTAACTGACAGAAAATGCTGGAGGAAATCAGCAGGTCAGGCAGCATCTATGGAAAGGAGCAAACAGTCAATAAACTCCAAGACCTGGGACTCAGTGCCCCTGTGTGCAATTGGATCCTAGATTTCCTCACTTGTAGACCCTAGTCAGGTCAGATTGGCAAAAACATCTCCTCCAAAATCGCCATCAGCACAGGAAAACCACAGGGATGTGTACTTAATCCCCTGCTCCGCACGTTTTACACCTATGACTGTGTAGCTAGGAACAACTCCAACACCATCTGATGACACCACTGTTGTAAGCTGTATCACAGGGAGTGATGAATCAGCATACAGGAGGGAGATTGAAAGCTTGGCTGAGTGGTGTTATAACAACAACCTCTCACTCAATGTCAATAAGACCAAGGAACTGATTGCAAACTTCATGAGAGGGAAACCAGAGATCCCTAAGCCAGTAATCATCAGAGGGCCAGTAACTTCAAATTCCTTGGTGTCACTATGTCAGAGGAGCTGTCCCGGACCTGTCATATAAATATTATTGCGAAGCAAGCATGACAGCACCTCTACTTCCTCAGGGGTCTGTGGAAGGTCGACATGTCACCGAAAACCTTGGCAAACTTCTATCAACACACAAAAAAAATGCTGGGGAACACAGCAGGCCAGACGGCATCTATAGGAAGAGGTACAGTCGACATTTCGGGCCGAGACCCGGGTCTTCCCACAGATGCTGCCTTTGTGTGTGTTGCTTGAATTTCCAGCATCTGCAGATTTCCTCGTGTTTGCAAGCTTCTATCAATGTCTGGTGGAAAGTGTGCTGACTGACTGGATTATGGCCTGGTATGGGAACACCAATACCTTCGAGTGGAAAATCCTACAAAAGGTAATGGATTCAGCCCAGTGCATCACAGGTAAAATTCTCCCAACCATTGAGTACACTGTTCTAGAAAAGCAGCATCCATCATCAATGATCCTCACCAGCCAGGCCAGGCTCTTTTCTCACTGCTGCCATCAGGTAGAAGGTACAGGTGCCTCAGGACTCACACCACCAGCTTCAAGAACAGTCACTACCCTTCAGCCATCAGGCTCGTGAACAAAAGGGGATAGCTACATTCATTTAAGGACTCTGTTATATTGTAATTTCATGCTCATTATTTATAGCTATTTATTTATATCTGCATTTGCTCACTTTGTTTACAGTTAACAGTCCTAATATTTACAGTTTACAGTTACTGTTTTACAGATTTGCTAATTATGCTCACAGAAAAAGAATCTCAGGATTGTATGTGGTGGCACATATGTACTCTGATAATAAATTTTACTTTGAACTTCAAACTGCCAACATTTCAGGCTGAGACCTTTCTTCAGGATTGAGAAGGAAGAGGGAAGATGCCAGAATAAAAAGGTGGGGGGGAGGGAAAGAGATAGGGGAGGTCAGGTGGGTGGGAAAGGTCAGGGGCTAGAGAAGAAAGAATCTTACTGGAGAGGAGAGTGGACCATCAGAGAAAGGGGAGGAGGAGGGTCCCAGGGGAAGTAATAGGCAGGTGAGAAGAACTGAAATGTCAGAGTGGGGAAAAGAGGAAGGAAGAGATTCATTCATCAGAAGGAGAAATTGATATTCATGCCATCAGGTTTGATGGTACCCAGACGGAATATAAGATGTCACTCCTCCACCCTGAGGGCGACCTCATCTTGGCTCAAGAGGAGGTCAAGGATCAACACATTGGAACGGGAATGGGAAGTGATTAGGGTGTCTTTATAAAGGATCACACAGAGTTAATATAGCAACAAATTAGCAAGGCTAGCTGCACAATAAGTTGCATTGCAAGTACATTGGAATGCAAGATAAATGAAGTGGTGAAAAGACACCTGGAAAGCCGCATACAGCTGTGGTTCCCATATCCACTACGATCAAAAAAACCTGGTGATCTCTTGGGACGAAGGGAATTTCTGATCAAAAGAGAGGCTACATTCTCTGTTCAAAAATATTTGCACTGAAATGAGTAAAATTCTTCGAGTGTTGGATAAGATACTAGCTGCAAAGCGACACGAGAGACTACAGATACACATACGATGGTGGAGGAACTCTATAGATCAGGCAGCATTGATGAAGGGAGGTGGGCAGATGATGTTTGAGACCCTTCATCTGAAAGCTAAATTGGGCTCACAATGTCAGGTTAAGGAGTTATCCACTTTGGAAGTGAAGAGAAATTTCTTCAGTTACAATCTTTTAAATCTTAGGCAGTGTGAACCCTGGGAAGTAAGGATTGGATTTGGTGGCGTTACCTCCCTTTCTCTCCAAATAGTCAAAAGGCGGGAGAATTGAGAATGATCACCTGGATAAAGCAAACGAGTGACGGGAAGTTTCAACAACTCTGCAGTTTGATGTTTAGAATACTGTATGTTTTTCACTCACTTTTTGCTGTTCTGCAATATTTTTCTTTAATTTTTGTGCTTTGGGTGTTTGATATTTTCTTTGAACAGGTTCCATGGTGTTCCTTTGTTCCATGGCTGCCTGCGGGAAGACGAATCCCAGGGTCGTACATACTTTGATTATAAGTGTACTTTGAACCTTTGTTCAGAAAGTGTCACAATGAATCAAGAGCGTGCCTTGTATCTGAAGCAACATTGCAGAGTTTTCCAGTTATATCCTGTATTTTAAAGTACCACTTTCACATAAAGTTGGTCTTCAAGGGAGCCAGTACTAAGCCTGGCAGCTGTAACTATCAGCTGAATATCGGAGAGCCGACAGCTGCAGCTTTCTGCCAGAACACTGCTCACTGGCCCATAGGCACCCACACAACGTCAGCCAATATTTTTATTTAATGTTGCTAGCAACCATAGCCTCATTCCTATTTGCAGAAGATTTTATTTTAAGCAGCATGAATACATTTGTCATTCACAGTGCTTGTGTAACAGACATTAACAGCAAGACAATCTAAAGGTAATCTCTAATACATTCCCCAAACACTGCTCTCCTTATTTTCCTTTCTCAACAGTTTTTTACCCCTTCGATTCCTCTCGTTTGTCCGCTGGATTTCTTCCCTGGATATATGACTAATCGTGACACTGACTCAACTTTGGAAGAAACATTATTCAACAGTCGACGCCACCACAGTGATCTCACAACTGAGTCTGATCTTGTTTACAACCAATGTCCATTCCAAGAGGAGTTACTGGATGACAACTAAGAACAATTTTCCCCTTCCAAACACTGAGGTCAGCAGCACCTGAACATCAAATAACTCAAAGTGAACACATGTGATTTTGCAGTCGTTTCCTACAACAGAAAACAGAACACGAGAAGAGTCAATTGGCATCCGGATCATCTTACGTGGCTTGGGATCGTATCATTTCAAGTCTAGATCCCGTGTCAGGATGGAGAGTGAAGAGGGAAGGATGTTGGTAAATAGCAGCTGAATGCTGGTGGTGGCTGGGGGGAAGGGGCTGCTGGGTAATGGGTGGAACAAGATGGAGAGGGATTGATGGATAGGTGGAACCAGGCAGGGGAGGGAATGATGGGTAGATGGAGCCAGGTAGGGGAAAGAGATGGGAAAGGTGAAGAAAAGGAGAAGGAAACCAGGTGGACAGGTGAGTGTAAATGGGAGGAGAATACCTGGGATATGGGTTACCTGACATCAGTGTTCATACCATTGGGTTGTAGACTACTTAAGTGGAGTGTAAGATATTGTTCTTCCAATTTGCATCTGGCCTCTCTGTAGCAACGTAAAAGGCTGGAGATAATGGGGTTTTCAATATAAAGATAAGCTTACAAGAGGAAAGGCTGTACTTGATCTGGTATTGGGAAATGAACCTGGTCAGATATCAGCTCTCTCAGTGGGAGAGAATTTTAGAGATAGTGATCACAATTCTATCTCCTTTACCATAACATTGGAGAGGGATAGGAACAGACAAGTTAGGAAAGTGTTTAATTGGAGTACGGGGAAGTGTGAAGCTATCAGGCAGGAACTTGGAAGCATAAGTTGGGCACAGATGTTCTCAGGGAAATGTACGGCAGAAATGTGGCAAATGTTCAGGGGATATTTGCATGGCGTTCTGCATAGGTACGTTCCAATGAGAGAGGGACAGGATGGTAAGGTGCAGGAACCATGGTAGAAACATAGAAACATAGAAAATAGGTGCAGGAGTAGGCCATTCGGCCCTTCGAGCCTGCACCGCCATTTATTATGATCATGGCTGATCATCCAACTCAGAACCCTGCACCAGCCTTCCCTCCATACCCTCTGATCCCCCTAGCCACAAGGGCCATATCTAACTCCCTCTTAAATATAGCTCAACTGTTTCCTGTGGCAGAGAATTCCACAGATTCACCACTCTCTGTGTGAAGAAGTTTTTCCTAATCTCAGTCCTAAAAGGCTTCGCCTTTATCCTCAAACCGTGACCTGTGTACAAAGGCTGTTGAAAATCTAGTCAAGAACAAAAGAAAAGCTTACGAAAGGTTCAAAAGACTAGGTAATGATAGAGATCTAGAAGATTATAAGGCTAGCAGGAAGGAGCTTAAGAATGAAATAAGGAGAGCCAGAAGGGGCCATGAGAAGGCCTTGGTGAGTGGTTGTAGATGGGTCATATGCTGCATGGAGGTCGGTGACCAGTGGTGTGTCCCAGGGATCTGTTCTGGGACCCCTACTGTTCGTGATTTTTATAAATGACCTGGATGAGGAAGTGGAGGGATGGGTTAGTAAATTTGCTGATGACACAAAGGTTGGAGGTATTGTGGATAGTGTGGAAGGCTGTCAGAGGTTACAGCAGGACAGTGATAGGATGCAAAACTGGGCTGTGAAGTGGCAGATGGAGTTCAGCCCAGATAAGTGCGAGGTGATTCATTTTGGTAGGTCAAATATGATGACAGAATATAATATTAATAGTAAGACTCATGGCAGTATGGAGGATCAGAGGGATCTTGGAATCCGAGTCCATAGGACACTCAAAGCTACTGCGCAGGTTGACTCTGTGGTTAAGAAGGCATACGGTGCATTGGCCTTCATCAATTGTGGGATTGAGTTTAAGAGCCGAGAGGTAATTTTGCAGCTATATAGGACCCTGGTCGGACCCCGCTTAGAGTACTGTACTCGGTTCCGGTCATCTCACTACAGGAAGGATGTGGAAACTATAGAAAGGGTGCAGAGGAGATTTACAAGGATGTTGCCTGGATTGGGGAGCATGCCTTATGAGAATAGGTTGAGTGAACTTGGCCTTTTCTCCTTGAATCAGCGGAGGATGAGAGGTGACCTCATAGAGGTGTATAAGATGATGAGAGGCATTGATCATGTGGATAGTCAGAGGCTTTTTCCCAGGGCTGAAATGGCTAACACGAGAGGGCACAGTTTTAAGGTGCTGGAAGTAGGTACAGAGGAGATGTCAGGGGTAAGTTTTTTAGGCAGGAAGTGATGAGTGCATGGAATGGGCTGCCAGCAACAGATATGATAGGGTCTTTTAAGAGACTTCTGGATAGGTACATGGACCTTAGAAAAATAGAGGGTTATGGGTAACCCTAGGTAATTTCTAAAGTAAGTACATGTTCGGCACAGCATTGTGCCTGTATTGTGCTGTAGGCTTTCTATGCTTCTATGCTTCCATGGGTCAGTAGGGAAAAGGGATGGATAGTTAAAAACACATGCAGCTCTGAGCTCAAAATAGTCCCTAGGGACATAGTGCACGTGTTCTGAAGAACAATCGCCTCTGCCAGACTCTGCTTGGTTTCAATGCAGAAGAAGCCACAATGGGAGCATTAATATGTTAGACTTGGTTGGTTGAGGTGTATATGAACCTCTGTCTTACTAGGAAGGGCTGTTTAGATCCCTGGATAGGGAAGAGGGAGGTGGTGAAGGGACAGGTGTAACAAAGTCAACGTCAAAGTCAGATTTATTGTCATCTGCACAAGTACATGTCAGTACAGGTGCAAAATAAAGTTTACTTGTAGCAGCATCACAGGTTCATAGCATCATATAAGCAACATTCACAAGAAAAGCAAAAGTTAAACATAAATCATAGACAACATTTTACAGGAAGGAACACAATCAAAGCAAACAAAAAGCCCATTTTAATGGAAAGCAATCAAGGTAATCACTGATGCTGAACTGCAGTGATTCCAGTTGTATGGTCAGTTCAGAAACTAAATAGCTTAAGCGGACTAGCTGTTCTTAAAACTGGTGGTGTGTGGTAAGTTCCAGAGGATGGCGACAGCTGGATGGGAGGGGATGAACAGACAAGAACGCATGAAGAGGGTGATCTCTGGAGAAAGTGCTCTGTGGGGAAGAGAAGATGTGACTGGTGGTAGGATCATGTTGGTGCTGAGGTGGCGTGGTGAAAGTCAGGGGCCAAGGGAACCAAGGGAACTCTCTCTCTCTCGCTGTTACGTCTGGGGGGGAGGGTTGTTGTTCAGAGTGGATGTATAGGAAATGAAGCAGATGCATGTGAAGGCTCCATCAACCATTGCAGAAGAGAAGCCACAATTCCAGAAGAAGTAGGGCATTATAGATGCCCGAGATGTCATGATGCACTCTGGCAATGGTACAGAGAAAAGACTGACTCTGATGGGGAGATGGTAGGCAGAGTTACTTAAGAAGAATTCCAACAGAACATCTGTGACTTGGCCAAGCGACACCACAAGATATAAAATTCTCAAAACTGGGACCCCGTAATTATCACTAATCAGGCATCCACTTAAATAATACCAGTACCACACAATCTCAGAGCCTATCAAAATAAACATAAGTTTAAGCAGAAAGCACCAGGAGACCACATTACAAAGAGCAAGTCACCTGAGAAAAACACAAAGAAATATAAATGATTAAGGAGTCCAACTGGTCACCGACCTCCATGCAGAATATGACCCATCTACAACCACTCTTTGCCTTCTCTGGGCAAGCCAATTCTGGATCCACAAAGCAAAGCCCCTTGGATCCCATGCCTCCTTACTTTCTCAATAAGCCTTGCATGGGGTACCTTGTCAAATGCCTTGCTGAAATTCATATTTACTATATCTACTGCTCTACCTTCATCAATGTGTTTAGTCACATCGTCAAAACATACAATCAGGCTCGTAAGGCATGACCTGCCTTTGACAAAGCCATGTTGATTTTTCCTAATCATATTACACCTCTCCAAATGATCATAAATGATCCTGCCTCTCAGGATCTTTTCCATCAACTTACCAACTACTGAAGTCAGACTCACTGGTCTATAATTCCCTGGGCTATCTCTACTCCCTTTCTTGAATAAGGGAACAACATCCACAACCCTCCAATCTTCAGGAACCTCTCTCGTCCCTATTGATGATGCAAAGATCATTGCCAGAGGCTCAGCAATCTCCTCCCTCACCTCCCACAGTAGTCTGGGGTACATCTCATCCGGTCCCGGAGACTTATCCAACTTGATGCTTTCCAAAAGCTCCAGCACATCCTCTTTCTTAATGTCTGTATGCTCAAACTTTTCAGTCTGCTGTAAGTCTTCCCTACAATCGCCAAGATCCTTTTCCGTAATGAATACTGATGCAAAGTATTCATTAAGTATCTCTGCTATCTCCTCCAGTTCCATACACACTTTTCCACTGTCACACTTGATTGGTCCTATTCTCTCACATCTTATCCTCTTGATCTTCACATACTTGTCGAAAGCCTTGGGGCTTTCCTTAATCCTGCTCACTAAGGCCTTCTCATGGCTCCTTCTGGCTCTCCTAATTTCATTCTTAAGCACTTCCTGCTAGTCTTATAATCTTCTAGGTTCCTATCATTACCTAGTTTTTTAACCTTATGTAAGCTTTTCTTTTCTTCTTGACTAGATTTTCAACAGCCATTTTCAATTAAAATGGATAGAAATTATTATTTCCCTCAACAGAAGTATAACAACACTTCCTTAAAGTTATTGACAGGATCAGAGGAGAGATGAAGAAATAATTTTCACAGAGTGTGGAACCCATTTTCTGAGTGGGTGGATGAGGCAGAAGCCTTTGTTGTACTTAAAGAGAATTTGGACATGTACCTGAAGAATCACCACTTGCAGGGCTACAGACTGAGTGCTAAGAGGTGGCATTAGGATGAATATTTTTTTTTCCCATTTGGTATGAAAAGGCTTCATCTTTTACCTCTGTATTCTTTGGCTGACAGAAGTAGGTCCTTTCTTATTTACTGCATCTAAAGCCTTCATAATTGTATGTGAGTCTTCTCACAGCCTCGTCTATTCCAAAGAAAGCAACCGCAAACCATGCAATATTTTCTCTCAGCTAAATTTTCAATACTGGCCACATCCTGGTGCTCTCACAGTTTTCCTGCAATGCAGTAACCAGAACCCTTTGCAACACTCATTTTGTGGCTTCACATGTATTCCTTTTTAATTTATGATCGAAGTAGCTTGTTATGCTATGTCAGCATGTGCTACCCTGAGACTCATTTTCCTGCAGGCATTTACAAGAAAATAAAGAAACAAAATAGAATTTATGAAAAATCAGAGACATCACTGGCATACAGTGGTGTGCAAAAGTTTGGGCACCCGTGGTCAAAATTTATGTTACTGTGGATAACTAAGCGAGTAAAAGATTAACTGATTTCCAAAGGGCATAAAGTTAAAAATGACACATTTCTTTAATATTTTAAGCAAGAAACCTTTTTTATTTCCATCTTTTACAGTTTCAAAATAACAAAAAAGGAAAAGGGCCCCAAGCAAAAATTTGGGCACCCTGCATGGTAGTACTTAGTAACAACCCCCTTGGCAAGTATCACAGCTTGTAAATGCTTTTTGTCGCCAGCAAAGAGTCTTTCAATTCTTGTTTGGGGGATTTTCGCCTATTCTTCCTTCCAAAAGGCTTCTAGTTCTGTGAGATTCTTGGACAGTTTTGCATGCACTGCTCTTTTGAGGTCTATCCACAGATTCTCGATGATATTTAGGTCAGGGGACTGAGAGGGCCATGGCAAAACCTTCAGCTTGCACTTCTTGAGGTAGTCCATTGTGGATTTTGAGGTGTGTTTAGGCTCATTATCCTGTTGTAGAAGCCACCCTATTTTCATCTTCCGCATTTTTACAGACGGTGTGATGTTTGCTTCCAGAATTTGCTGGTATTTAATTGAATTCATTCTTCCCTCTGCCAGTGAAATGTTCCCCGTGCCACTGGCTGCAACACAAGCCCAAAGCATGATCGATCCACCCCTGTGCTTAACAGTTGGAGAGGTGTTCTTTTCATGAAATTCTGCACCCTTTTCTCTCCAAACATACCTTTGCTCATTGCAGCCAAAAAGTTCTATTTTAACTTCATCAGTTCACAGGACTTGTTTCCAAAATGCATCAGGCTTGTTTAGATGATCCTTTGAACCTTTTGAATAGAACCTTCATGAAAAGAACCCTCTCCAACTGTTAAGCACGGGGGTGGATCGATCATGCTTTGGGCTTGTGTTGCAGCCAGTGGCACGGGGAACATTTCACTGGTGGAGGGAAGAATGAATTCAATTAAATACCAGCAAATTCTAGAAGCAAACATCACACCATCTGTAAAAAATCCGAAGATGAAAAGAGGATGGCTTTTACAACAGGATAATGATCCTAAAAACATCTCAAAATCCATAATGGACTACCTCAAGAGGCGCAAGCTGAAGGTTTTGCCATGGCCCTCACAGTCCTCTGACCTAAACATCAACAAAAATCTGTGGATAGACATCAAAAGAGCAGTGCATGCAAGACGGCCCAAGAATCTCACAGAACTAGAAGCCTTTTGCAAGGAAGAATGGGTGAAAATCCCCCAAATGAGAACTGAAAGACTCTTAGCTGGCTACAGAAAGTGTTTACAAGCTGTGACACTTGCCAAAGGGGGTGTTACTAAGTACTGCCATGCAGGGTGCCCAAACTTTTGCTTCGGGCTCTTTCCTTTTTTGTTATTTTGAAACTGTAAAAGATGGAAATTAAAAAATTTCTTGCTTAAAATATTAAAGAAATGTGTCATCTTTAACTTTATGCCTTTTGGAAATCAGTTAATCTTTTACTCGCTTAGCTATTCACAGTAACAGAAATTTTGACCAGGTGTGCCCAAACTTTTGCATGCCACTGTATGTCATGAAATTTGTTGCCTAGCAGCAGTTACACAGTGCAATGCATGGTAATAAAAACTATAAATCACAATAAGAAGTTGAAATTTTAAAATGAAATTAAATGAGTAATGCAAAATGAGAGGAAAAAAACACTATTCTTGGTTCTTTGTCCATTCAGAAATCTGATGGCGGAGGGGAAGAAGCTGTTCCTGAAACATCGAGTATGTGTTTTCTGGCTCATGTACCTCCTCATCATTGCTAGCAATGGGAAGAGGACATATCCCACATGATGGGGGCCCTTAATGATGGATGCCACATCTCTGAGGGATCACCTTTTGAAGATGTTCTAGATGCTGGGGAGGTTCGTACCTATGATCGAGCTGGCTGACTTTCCAACTTTCTGCAGATTTTTCCAATCCTCTGCAGTGGCCCCTCCACACTGATGATGCAACCAGTTAGAATGGTCTCCACAGTACATCTGTAGAAATTTGCGAGTGACTTCAGTGATGTACCAAATCTTCTCAAACTCCTAATGAAATGTGGCCACTGTTGTGTCTTCTTTGCAGTTGTATCGTTGCTTCTTTGTAATTGCAATTGCAGGACGGATTCGCTGAGATGTTGACACCCAGGAACTTGAAATTGTTCATCATTTCCACTGCTGATCCCTCTATGAGGGCTTCCCCTTCCTGAACTCCGCAGTCAATTCCTTGATCTTACTGATGTTGAATGCAAGGTTGTTGTTCAAACACCTCAACCAGCTGATCTATCTCACTCTTGCATGCTTCTTCATCAGGATCTGAAATTCTGCCAACAATAGTTGTGTCATTAGCAAACTTATGGGTAGAATTTGAGCTGTGTTTAGCCATTTAGATGTGGGTGTGGAGAGAGCAGAGCAGTGGGCTAAGCACGCATCCTTGAAGTGTGCCAATGTTGATAATCAATGAAGAGAACTGTACATAAAGATTGACAAGAACTAATGTGAAAAAGAGGACAAATTGTGAAAATTAAAATAAAATAAATAATACTAAGAGCATGAGTTTCAGAGGCCTTGAATGTGAGTCCATCTGTTGTGGAATCAGTTCAAAGTTGAGGTGGGTGAATTACCCACGCCAGTTCAGGAGCCTGATGGTTGTAGGGTATTAACTGTTCCTAAACCTGGTGGTGTGAGATCTAAGGCTCCTGTATTCTCTCCCACTGGCAGCAGCAAGAAGATAGCATGGCTGGGGTCTTTGATGATGGGTATTTGCTTGGGATAACACTCCTTGTAAATATGCTCAATGATAGGGAGGGCTTTCTTTGTGATGGACAATGCTGTATCCACCTCATTTCCTAGACTTTTCTGTAGAGTTCTATACAATTCCAGCATTATAGCCCTGCTCTTACATTCGAGGCTTCAGTTTTACAGGAAAAAATCTCATGTGAATTTTTTAGCCACCTTATTTAGTGCCCTGCTATCTGCCGACATAAATTCCATTTTTTCTCTTTTGCTCCACATCATGAAATATTCCCCCATTTAGCAACATTTTATTGCTTTGTTGGTCTGTTGCTAATGTATTATTTTGTTTGAACTCCTGGTGAGAGGGTGAGAGAGCAAGGACTTGCAGGGCAGGAGCTATTTGAAAACTGCAAATCTCTTCGGGACTGAGTCAGTGTTTGAAGCAGTGAGTGAGACGGTGACATCTTGCAGAGTGGGAGCCGTTTGAAACTGCAAGTCTCGTCGGGAGTGAGGTTTATTTGAGCCTGAGAAAGAAAGGAGGTGTAAACGGAGCGGCTGTTGTTGGAGTGGGCCAGTGCCGGGCTTTGGCTCATCGGGCTTAGGTGAGAACAGGATTGGGTAACACGGACGCAGGCTCTAAGTCGGTTTTTCTTTTCTTCTGTTAGTAACTAGTGCACTGAGAATGGGTGCAGATTTAGTGTTACGTTCCTTTTGTGAGATGTGGGAACCTTGGGAGACCTCCAGTCTTCCTGACAACTACATCTGCACAAAGTACACCGAGCAGCAGGATACGAAAGTCATGGGGGGTGGGGCGGGGTGGTTTCAAAATATAAGGAACTGAAGCTGCAACTTGATAACATCTGGTTCAGACCAGAGAATGAGGAGGTGATAGATAGGAGCAACACAAAGGTAGTCACCCTAAGTTGCAGAGGTCACGTCCCTGGGTGACTGTCAGGAGAGGGAAAGGGAATAGACAGCCAGCGCAGAGCACCCCTGTGGCTGTTCCCTGCAGTAGTAAGTATACCACTTTGGATACTGCTTGTGGAGGGTGTACAACCTACCAGGGTGAAGCTGCAGTAACCAGTGAGTCTGGCTCTGTGACTCAGAAGGGAAAGGTGGAGAAAGGCGAGTGGTAGTGATAGAGGATTCCATGGTTAGGACAGCAGACAGGAGATTCTGTAGGTGCGAGAAAGACACCTGGATGCTATTTTTGCCTTCAGGGTACTGGGGCAGAAATGTCTGAGATCAGGTCCATAGCATTCTTAGGGGGGAGGGTGAGCAGCCAGAGGTCATGGTACATATTGGTACCACTGACATAGGTAGGAAATGGGAGTTAGGTAGAAAGCTGAAAAGCAGGACCACCAAGGTAGTAGTCTCAGGATTGATGCCTGTACCACGCGCTAGTGAGGGTAAGAACAGGATGATTTGGCATATGAATGTGTGGCTGAGGAATTGATGCAGGGGGCAGGGCTTCAGATTTCTGGATCATTGGGATTTCTTCTTCGGCAAGTAGGACCTATATCAAAGGGTCAGGTTAAACCTGAGCCCAAAGGGGACTGATATCCTTGCAGGCAGGTTTGCTAGAGCTTATGGGGAGGGTTTAAACTAATTTGTTATGGAGATAGGAACTGGAATGACAGGCTTGAGGATGGGGTAGTTGCTATAGAAGAAGATGTAGTGTATGGCAAGTGGTGAGGAAGGACAGGCAGATAATAGGGCAAAACTGCAGTCTGTAGGATGACTGGAACTGTAAATGAGAGTGAGATTGAAAAGGTTGATGAATACAGAACTGAAGGTGTTATATTTAACCATGTAAGCATATAACAATTACAGCATGGAAACAGGCCATCTCGGCCCTCCTAGTCCATACTGAACTCTTACTCTCACCTAGTCCCACCGACCTGCACTCAGTCCATAACCTTATTCAGTACAGAATAAGGTAGATGATCTTGTAGCACAGTTAGAGATTGGTAGGTATGATGTTGTGAGTATCACTGAGCATTGGCTGAAAGAAGATTATAATTGGGAGCTTAACATCCAAGGATACATATGGTATCGATAAGACAGGCAGGTAAGCAGAAGAGGCATAGTGGCTCTGTTGGTCAAAAATAAAATCAAATCCTCAGAA
Source organism: Mobula birostris (assembly GCF_030028105.1). Classification (NCBI taxonomy): domain Eukaryota; kingdom Metazoa; phylum Chordata; class Chondrichthyes; order Myliobatiformes; family Myliobatidae; genus Mobula; species Mobula birostris. The sequence continues at coordinate 104,843,140 of NC_092377.1, forward strand.
AGAGTTGATGTAGGATCAGAAGGTGTAAAATCCTTGTGGATAGAGTTAAGAAACTGAAAGGGTAAAAAGACCCTGATGTGAGTTATGTACAGGCCTCCAAATAGCAGCCAGCATGCGGGATACAAATTACAACAGGAGGTAGAAAATGCACGTCAAAAGGGCAATGTTGTGATATTCATGGGGGATTTCAATGGGCAGATAGATTGAAAAATCAAGTTGGTGCTGGATCGCAAGAGAGGGAATTTGGAGAGAGAGCTTTTTAGAGTAACCTGTGATTGAGCCAATTACTGGATCAGCTATTCTGGATTGGGTGTTAAGTGCTGAACAGGACTTGATTAGGAAACTTACAGTAAAGGAACCCTTAGGAATCTGTGATCATAATATAATAGAATTCACCCAGCAGTTTGAGAGGGAGAAGCTAAATTCAGATGTCTCAGTATTACAGTGGAGTAAAGGGAATTACAGAGGCATGAGAGAGGAGCTGGCCAAAGTTGATTGGAATGGGATACTAGCAAGGATGACGGCAGAACAACAATGGTTCTGGGAGCAATTCAGAAGGCACAGGATAGATATATCCCAAAGATGAAGAAGTATTCTAAAGGAAGGATGAGGCAACCATGGCTGATAAGGGAAGTCAACAACCGTATGAAAGCAAAAGAGAGGGCATATAATATAGAAACAGAAATAACGGGAAGTTAGAAGATTGGGAAGCTTTTAAAAATCAACAGAAAGCAACTAAAAGTGTCATAATGAGAGGAAAGATGAAACATGAAGGGAAACTAGCCAATTATATAAAAAGGACATCAAACTTTTTTTCAAATATATAGAGAGTGAAAGAGAGCAGCACACATAAAATGCTAGAGGAACTCAGCAGGTCAGGCAGCATCTATGGAAAAGAGTACAATCTATGTTTCGGGCTGACACCCTTCATCAGGACTGGAGAAAAAAAGATGAGGAGTCAGGTTAAAAGAGAGGTTGAGATTGGATATTGGACCACTGGAAAATAATGCTGGAGAGTTAGTAATAGCATACAAAGAAATGGCAGAGGAACTTAATAAGTATTTGGCTTCAGTCTTCACACTGGAAGATACTAACAGTATACCAGAAATTTAAGAGTTTTTGGGAGTAGGGGTGGGGGCAGAGGTGAGTGTTGTTGCTATTACTAAGGAGAAGGTGTTTGGGAAGATGAAAGCTCTGAAGGTAGATAAATCACCTGGGTCAGATGGACTACACACCAGAATTCTGAAGGGGCGTGGCTGAAGAGCTGGTTGATACATTTGTCATGATCTTTCAAGAATCATTAGATTCTGAAATGGCCTGGAGGACTGAAGACTGCAAATTGACACTCCAATTTTTAAGAAGGGAGGGAGGCAGAAGAAAGAAAATTATAGGCCAGTTAGCCTTACTTCAGTGGTTGAAAAGATGTTGGAGTTTATTATTAAGGGTGAGGTTTTGGAGTACTTGGGGGCATCTGATAAAATAGGCCAAAGTCAGCATTGTTCCTTTTTGGGCAAATCTTGCCTGACAAATTTGTTGGAATTCTTTGAGGAAATAACAGGTAGGATAGAGAAAGGAGAGTCAGTGGGTGTTGTTTACTTGGATTTTCAGAAAGGCTTTGACAAGGGGCTGCGTATAAGACTGCTAAACAAGATAAGAGCCCATGGTATTACAAGAAAGATATTAGCATGGATAGAAGATTGGCTGACAAGCAGGAGACAAAAAGTGGGAATAAAAGGGCCCTTTTCTGATTGGTTGCCGGTAACAAGTGGTGTTCAGCCGATATTGGTGTTGGGACTACTGCTTTTCATGTTATATGTCAATGATTTTGATAATGGAATTGATGGCATTGTGGCCAAATTTGTGGATGATATGAAGATAGGTGGGGAGGCATGTAGTGTTGAAGAACCAGAGTCTGCAGAAGGACTTAGACAGATTGGGTGAATGGGGAAATAAGAGGCAGACGGAATATAGTGTAGGGAAGTGTGTGGTCATGCACTTTGTTAGAAGGAATAAAGGCATAGACTATTTTCTAAGTGGAGAGAAATTTCAGAAAAAGAGGTACAAGGGACTTAGAAGTCCTTGTGCTGTATTCCCTAAGGGTTGACTTGCAATTGGAGTCGGTGGTAAGAAAGGCAAATGCAATGTTAGCATTCATTTCAAGAGGACTAGAGTATAACGAGCAAAAATGTAATGTGGAGGCTTTATAAGGCATTGGTCAGATCACACTTGGAGTGCTAGGAGCAGTTTTGGGCCCATTATCTGAGAAAAGATTGGAGAGGGTCCGGAGGAAGTTCAGGGGAATGACTCTGGGAATGAAAGGGTTAACATATGGGGAGCGCTTGATGGCTCTGAGCCTGTATTCACAGAAGTTTACAAGAATAAAGGAGGATCTTATTGAAGCCTATCGAATATTGAACTGTCTGGATAGAGGAGAATGTTTCCTATAGCTGAATAATATAGGACCAGAGGGCACTGCCTGAGACTATAGGGACGTCCATTTAGAACAGAGATGAGGATGAATTTCTTGAGCCAGAGGATGGTGAATCTATGGAATTCATTGCCATAGGCAGCTGTGGAGGCCAAGTCATTAAGTATATTTCAAGCAGAGGTTTATAGGTTCTTGATTAGTCAGGGTGTCAAAGGTTATAGGGAAAAGGCAGGGGAATGGAATTGAGAGGGATAATAAATCAGCCATGATGGAATGGCAGAGCAGAGTCAATGGACCGATTGGCCTAATTTTGTTCCTACGTCTTATGGTCTTATGGTCTTACACTCCTCAAGATTAAGTTCCATTTCCCATTTTTCTCCTCAAGTGACTGGACCATCAATATCCTCTCGTGGTTGAAAGCTTTCCTTCTACCTATCAATCACAAAGGACAATTATGTAACCTTTGCAGACTCCTTTATCATGCTGTTTAAATTTCTTCCATTAATACATATAACATAAAAAGCAAGAGTGGAATCCCACTGATAACAGCCTTCCCATTACAGAAACATATATCAACCGTTAGCCTTCTCTTCTACACAGTGAGACAATTTTAGATCCAATTTGCCCTTGTATCCCTTTACTTCTTTGACCAGCATTCCATTTAGAATCTTGTCAAAGGCTGTGCTAAACTCCATCGAGTCTACATCAAGCTCACTCCCCTCATCAACCCTCCTTGCTGCCTCCTCAAAGAGTTCTGCTGAGTTAATCTAACAAGGATTTCTATGAACAACTCCATGCTGCAAATCACCCTGATCAGTTTTGGCCTTTCTAAATGAAGTTTCATAGAATTTATTGCAATAGTTTGCACTATATCAAGGTTAAACTAGAAAATGTAAAAACCTTCAAGTCCACCATGGCTAACTCACTTTGGAGTCTAGTAAAGCAACAAAAAAAAAGTTTACTTGTCACATGTATATCAAAACATCGGATGAAAATCAACCATTCTTCACTTTAGACCCTTTGTCTTTATTTTGTTCCTTTCCACTAACATCTCACAGAAATTATGATTATGCTCTCTCAGAGATACTTTCCCATCTAAACAGCTTCATTCCTTGCAGTCAAGAATTGGCCACCCCTCTCACTGAGCTCACTGTACATAGGCTGGGTTGTGGATTACTTCAGTGAATTAATTGATTTATAAATATACTCAAGTAATCAGATTAGTTGGAGGAGCAAAACCTTATATTCATTATAAAATGCTATTTCCTTTTCTCTGTTGCTACATCTCTGTCGTACCTGTCCCCAGGATGAGGCTTTCCTTTCTAGGACATCAGAGATATCCTCCTTCTTCAAAGAACAGGGTTTCCCTTCCTCCATCATTGCTGCTGCCCTCACCACCATCTCCTCTATTTCCTGGACATTGGTACTCACCCCATTTTTCTGTTGCCTTAACAGGGATAGAGTCCTCACCTACCACTCCATGGGCCTCTGCATCCAACTCATCACTCTCTGCAACTTCCACCATCTTCAATGAGATCCTACCATCAAACACATCTTTACCTCTCCCCAACTCTCTGCATCCCTCCCCACTAATCTCCCTCCTGTCCGGTCACATACCCCTGGAAGTAATAGAATTGTTACGCCTGCCCATTCACCTCCTCCCTTACCTCCATTCAGAGACTCAAGCAGTCCTTCCAGGTGAGGCAACACTTCACATGTGAATCTGTTGGGGTCATCTATTGTATCTAGAACTTCTGATGTTGCCTCCTCTACATTGGTGAAACCCAATGTAAACTGTGGGAGCACTTTGTCAAGCGCCCCCACTCCATCCACTAAAAGCAGAATTTGCCAGTAGCCAACCATTTTAATCCTATCCCCATTCCCGATCCAATATGTCAGTCCTTGTCCTCTTTTGTCACGATGAAACCACTATCAGTGTGGAGGAGAAATCCCTCATATTCTGTCTAGGTCGCCTGATGGCATGAATATCGAGTTCTCCTTCCAGTAATAAAAATTTTCCCTCCCCCTTCCCTCGTCTTCGATTCCCCAGTCTAGCCTCTTACTTCTCCTCACCTACTTATCACCTTCCCCTAGTGTCCCTCCTACATCTCTTTCTCCCATGATCCACTCTCCTCTCCTATCAGATTCATTCTTCTCCAGCCCCTTACCTTTTACACTATAGCTAGTAACTCTGAGTCTATGCCATCACCTTATCTAGTCCCTTGCACCTATAAACAACTATGCATAGAATTTGTGAATTCCTCTTCTATTTTGCATACTATCTTTGCTCTGTCTTTTAAGTGTTTTCACCAATTTCCTGCCTTCAATTTCCAGCTCTGTTTCTCTCCTTCTTTAACTGTTGTTCAGCTTCCCATTCCCCCAGCAGGCCTATTGATAAGCAACCTGGCTCCTTGCTCTGCATTTGCAGAAGAGTTCCAGTTACTGTCACGGCCTATGGAGGGATTACAACGTGTTCGCGGCACAGGCAGATGGGGTCAGGTTAATCAACGTAACTCCTGTATTTGGGCAGGCTTTAATTTGTAAATCATTTGAGTCCAGATCAAATTTATAAATCACTTTATTTAAGTAATCAGATTACTGATTACTGTTTGGAGGAACAACACCTCACATTCTTATGGGTAGCCTCAATTTAATGGGGTTAACATTAATCTCTCTAATTTCTACTCATTTTATTCTTCCCCAGATCTGCTTTTCCCTTTCTCCACTCTGGCTCCTCACACCCCTTCTTTTCTCCTCGCCTGCTCATTACCTCCTTCTGGTGCCCCTCCTCCTTCCCTTTGTCCCATGGTCCACCCTCCTCTCCTATCAGATCTCTTTGTCTTCAGCCCTTTACCTTCAAAGTTCAAAGTAAAATTATTATCAAAGTCTGTCTATCTTGAGATTCATTTTCTTACAGGCATTCACAGTAGAACAGAGAAATACAATAGAATCAATGAAAAACAACACACAAACAAAACTGACAAATAGCCGATGTGCAAGTAAATAAATAATACTGAGTACGTTGACAAGGAGCGCTGTCATGGGGCAACAGTTTCCATCGTCAAGGAATAGTAGAGATAGTCCAGGAAATTATAGACCAATGAGTCTTACTTCAGTGGTTGGTAAGTTGATGGGGAAGATCCTGAGAGGCAGGATTTATGAACATCTAGAGAGGCATAATATGATTAGGAATAGTCAGCATGGCTTTGTCAAAGACAGGTTGTGCCTGACAAGCCTGATTGAATTTTTTGAGGATGTGACTAAACACATTGATGAAGGTAGAGCAGTAGATGTACTGTATATGGATTTCAGCAAGGCATTTGATAAGGTATCCCATGCAAGGCTTATTGAGAAGGTAAGGAGGCATGGAATCCAAGGGGACATTGCTTTGTGGATCCAGAACTGGCTTGCCCACAGAAGGCAAAGAGTGGTTGTAAATGAGTCATATTCTGCATGGAGGTCAATGACCAGTGGTGTGCCTCAGGAATTTGTTCTGGGACCCCCACTCTTCATGATTTTTATAAATGACCTGGATAAGGAAGTGGAGGGATGGGTTAGTAAATTTGCTGATGACTCTAAGGTTGGGGGTGCTGTGGATAGTGTGGCGGGCTGTCAGAGGTGTGAGGTGGTTGATTTTGGTAAGTTAAATATGATGGCAGAATATCGTATTAATGGTAAGACTCTTGGCAGTGTGGAGGATCAGAGGGATCTTGGGGTCTGAGTCCATAGGACACTCAAAGCTGCTACGCAGGTTGACTCTGTGGTTAAGAAGGCGTATGGCGCGTTGGCCTTCATCAATTGTGGGATTGAGTTTAAGAGCTGAGAGGTAATGTTACAGCTATATAGGACCCTGGTCAGACCCCACTTGGAGTACTGTGCTCAGTTCTGGTCACCTCACTACAGGAAGGATGTGGAAACCATAGAAAGGGTGCAGAGGAGATTTACAATGATGTTGCCGGGATTGGGGAGCATGCCTTATGAGAATAGATTGAGTGAACCCGGCCTTTTCTCCTTGGAGCAAGGGAGGATGAGAGTTGACCTGTTAGAGGTGTATAAGATAATAAGATGCATTGATTGTGTGGATAGTCAGAGGCTTTTCCCAGGGCTGAAATGGCTAGCACAAGAGGGCACAGTTTTAAGGTGCCTCGAAGTAGGTACAGAAGAGATGTCAGGGGCAAGTTTTTGACGGAGAGAGTGGTGAGTGCATGGAATGGGCTGCCGGTGGCGGTGGTGGAGGTGGAAATGTGGAAATGATAGGGTCTTTTAAGAGACTCCTGGACAGGTACGTGGAGCTTAGAAAAATAGAGGGCTATGGGTAAGCCTAAGTAGTTCTGAGGTAAGGACATGTTTGACACAGCTTTGTGGGCCGAAGGACTTGTATTGTGCTGTAGGTTTTCTATGTTTCTAAGGACGCACACTGTCCAGATTATGTTCTCTTCTTGCTGTTGCCATCAGGAAGAAGGTATAGGAAATGAACAGCAACCACATATTGTGATGTTTATTTATTGAGATAGAGTGTAGTATAGGCTCTTCCAGGAATCCCTAGGCTCTTCCAGGAATCTCCACCAGCAATCCCTCGGGTTAATCCTAAATAATACAATTTACAATGACCAATTAACTGGAACACCCAGAAAAAACCCACATGTACAAACCCCTTACAGGAGGGCAGCGGGAATTGAACCCGGGTCACCTGCACTGTAAAGCGTTGTGCTAACCACTACACTATCGTGCCGTAGTCAGTATATCAGCTCTTTGGTTTTGGTACCTTTTCCACTTATCATCTTTCTGCTTCTCACTTCATACCCCCTCCCCAGTCCACCCACTAAACCCCTCACCTGTCTTCATCTATCACCAGCTGGCTCTGGGCCTGTACTCACTGAAGCTTAGAAGAATGAGGGGGGAATCTCATTGAAACCTATTGAATATTGAAAGGCCTAGATAGAGTGGATGTGGAGAGTGGATGTGGAGAGGATGCTTCCTATAGTGGGGGAGCCTAGGACCAGAAAAAAACGACTTCCCTTTAAAACAGGGATGAGGAGGGATGTTTGCATATTCTTTTGCCAGAGGGTGGTGAATCTGTGGAATTTATTGCCACAGGTGGCTGCAGAGGCCAATTGATTGGGTATATTTAACATGGAGGTTGATGGGGTCTTAATTAGTAAGAGCATCAAAGGTTATTGGGAGATGGCAGGAGAATGGGGTTAAGAGAGATAGTAAATTACTCATGTTGAATTGGGAGAGCAGACTCGATAGGCCAACTCTGCTCCTGTGTCTTATGGTCTTCTGGTCTTACCAGCTTGTACTCTTTCCCTTCCCCTGACTTTCATATTCTGGCATCTCCCTTCTTCCTTTCCAGTCCTGATGAAGGGTCCCAGCTCAAAACGCTGACTGTTTATTCCTCTCTACAGATGCCACCTGATCTGCAGAGTTCCTCCAGCATTTTGTGTGCATTGCTTCGGATTCCTGGCATCTGCAGGATCACTGGTGTTACAGATACCATGTTTACTTTTATTTTTACATCGTGCCAGCAGACGGAAGGTAAGTAACAAAAGGAATAATAAGTGACATCACAATCTGCTTGCTCTGCATCGTGTGTGCTACAACCCATCCACTGTGCTGTCGAGTCACGTTCATACGGTAGGTGTTTGCATATTCAATATCTGAACCAACGTGGTAACCAGAACTCCTGGGTACATGATACTACACTGGTGAAAATGTGTGGTGTGATTTATGAGCAATTATTGATCTAATAGCTATTACAGTGCTATCTAAATTGGCATTGCTGTAACGTATTAATTTATAAGAGGCACAGACAGATTAAATGTTGGACCAGAAGGTTGTTGCTCAGATCTGTTAATGTGTTATTGACAGAAAGATTAAATTGTGAATTGAAGTTAGGATCCAGTTTTAACTTAGGATGGAGAAAGCCACACAGAAATCCTGGATACAAAATATGATAATATTGAAAGCGTAGGTTTGTGGAGGGACATTCATCAGCCCATGTGGTCTCACAATGTTAAATTGGTTCCGCTTGCTTATTACCATTAAGCAGACATAGAGCCCGTACTCCCGCCCACCTCTTCCACTCCACAGTCTTTGAATGAGTTACTGCCATCCTCAGTGTGTGCCCTTTCTACGTATAAGCAGTGTATTGGTACAATGCTCATTCAAATCCAACATCCAATATGACTATGACATGTTAATTATCCTTCTCTGATATTCTCTGGCTTGGGCACTTTTGCCTAAACCATCCTTCTGTTTTCATGGGACCTTTCCATTTCATCCATCTATTTGAAGCCGGAGAATGACCTGTCATGTGACAGCTTCTTATTCAGCTGCCAGCCCTCTAACCTCAGTGGTCATCTGAAAACCTAAATTTCATTCCCTCCATTGCTCAGACATAAACCACATCAAGTTCCACATGTACAGTGATAGAACCTAGATCCATCATTCCCAGATACACCATTCCCAGATCCACCATTCCCAGATCCATCTTTTCCAGATCCATCATTCCCAGATCCACCTTTTCCAGATCCACCATTCCTAGATCCACCTTTCCCAGATCCACCTTTCCCAGATCCACCATTCCCAGACCAACCAGATCCACGGTTCCCAGATACACCATTCCCAGATCCACCATTCCCAGATCCACCTTTCCCAGATCCACCTTTTCCAGATCCACCATTCCTAGTGCCATCTTTCTGCGACTGTGAATTTGTCTGCATTTGAGCTGATGCCATAACTGATTCGGATTCTGAGGAGCAGAACTAAATAATCAGAAGACTAAGTTATTATCTTTGATCCCCATCAAAATTTCCTCACCATCAACCTTCAGATTCAGATTTATTTATTTATCACACATACATCAAAACATACAGTGAAATGCATCATTTGCCTTGACAACCAACACAACCAAAGGATTTTCTAGGGGTAGCCCACAAGTGTTGGCACACATTTCATGCTCGGCAGAACAACACAGAACATGACAAAACAGAACACAGCAAGCAACAAAAGAGCAACAGGAAAACAAGCCCTGTTTCTCCCCTCCCGCCCATCCACACACTCACAGAGAGAGCCCTCCAACCCCCAGACACACCTCTGGGCCTCCAGCCTTCATCCCTCATCCTGGAATTTCTAGCAAATTCCTACAGGTGTACCGTGGAGAGCACCCTAACAGGACGCATCACCTTCTGGTGTGGAGGGACCACTGCCCAGGATCAGAAGAAGCTGCAGAGGGTCACAGACTCAGCCAGGTTTACCATGGGCACTATCCTCCCCACCACTGAGCACACCTTGAAAAGGCAACATCCATTATGAAGGTGCCCCTTCACCCAGGACGTGCCCTCTTCTCATCGATACCATCAGGGAGGAGCCAGAGAAGCCTAAAGACACACACTCAGTGCTTTAGGAACAGCTTCAGCCCCTCCACCATCAGTTTTCTCAATGGACAATGAACCAATTATCAACACTACCGGGTGCTTAAGGAAGTAGCCCAAGAAATAGTGGATGCATTAGTGATAATTTTTCAAAACTCGTTAGATTCTGGACTAGTTCCTGAGGATTGGAGGGTGGCTAATGTAACCCCACTTTTTAAAAAAGGAGGGAGAGAGAAACCAGGGAATAATAGACCAGTTAGCCTAACGTCGGTGGTGGGGAAACTGCTGGAGTCAGTTATCAAGGATGTGATAACAGCACATTTGGAAAGTGGTGAAATGATCGGACAAAGTCAGCATGGATTTGTGAAAGGAAAATCATGTCTGACGAATCTCATAGAATTTTTTGAGGATGTAACTAGTAGAGTGGATAGGGGAGAACCAGTGGATGTGGTATATTTGGATTTTCAGAAGGCTTTTGACAAGGTCCCACACAGGAGATTAGTGTGCAAACTTAAAGCACACGGTATTGGGGGTAAGGTATTGGTGTGGGTGGAGAGTTGGTTAGCAGACAGGAAGCAAAGAGTGGGAATAAACGGGACCTTTTCAGAATGGCAGGCGGTGACTAGTGGGGTACCGCAAGGCTCAGTGCTGGGACCCCAGTTGTTTACAATATATATTAATGACTTGGATGAGGGAATTAAATGCAGCATCTCCAAGTTTGCGGATGACACGAAGCTGGGTGGCAGTGTTAGCTGTGAGGAGGATGCTAAGAGGATGCAGGGTGACTTGCATAGGTTGGGTGAGTGGGCAAATTCATGGCAGATGCAATTTAATGTGGATAAATGTGAAGTTATCCACTTTGGTGGCAAAAATAGGAAAACAGATTATTATCTGAATGGTGGCCGATTAGGAAAAGGGGAGGTGCAACGTGACCTGGGTGTCATTATACACCAGTCATTGAAAGTGGGCATGCAGGTACAGCAGGCGGTGAAAAAGGCGAATGGTATGCTGGCATTTATAGCGAGAGGATTTGAGTACAGGAGCAGGGAGGTACTACTGCAGTTGTACAAGGCCTTGGTGAGACCGCACCTGGAGTATTGTGTGCAGTTTTGGCCCCCTAATCTGAGGAAAGACATCCTTGCCATAGAGGGAGTACAGAGAAGGTTCACCAGATTGATTCCTGGGATGGCAGGACTTTCATATGAAGAAAGACTGGATGAACTGGGCTTGTACTCGTTGGAATTTAGAAGATTGAGGGGGGGATCTGATTGAAACGTATAAGATCCTAAAGGGATTGGACAGGCTAGATGCAGGAAGATTGTTCCCGATGTTGGGGAAGTCCAGAACGAGGGGTCACAGTTTGAGGATAGAGGGGAGGCCTTTTAGGACTGAGATTAGGAAAAACTTCTTCACACAGAGAGTGGTGAATCTGTGGAATTCTCTGCCACAGGAAACAGTTGAGGCCAGTTCATTGGCTATATTTAAGAGGGAGTTAGATATGGCCCTTGTGGCTACAGGGATCAGGGGGTATGGAGGGAAGGCTGGGGCGGTGTTCTGAGTTGGATGATCAGCCATGATCATAATAAATGGCCGTGCAGGCTCGAAGGGCCGAATGGCCTACTCCTGCACCTATTTTCTATGTTTCTATGTTTCTATTTTTGCTCTCTTTGTTCAATATTCATTTAATTTATTTTATATATCATCATCATCATCATCAGGTGCCATGCCCAGATTGAGCTTTGACTGCCATGGCCCACACACTCCTGTTTCGGGTCAAGTGGATCAATTCATTGGTATTCATTTCCAGTTCTCTGGCTGCTGTCTCCATCATCATTTGTCTTTGTCTTCTTTTTGCTTTCTTCCTTTCAATCTTTCCCATAATTACCGTGCATTCTAACTCCTCTTTCCTAATCACATGTCCAATGAAGTTACGTTGCCTTTTCATGATCTCATACATTATTTCTCTTTTTGTGTTTGCTCTGTTCATGACATCCTTGTTAGGTATTTGTTTCGTCCATGATATTCTTTGCATCCTCCTCAAAAACCACATCTCTGCTGCTACAATTTTATATATACAGTATATAATTCTCATTGTAATTTATAGCATTTTTGTATTGCAGTGTAATTCTGCCACAAAACAACAAATTTCATGATTTATGTCGGTGATATTAACCTCATTCTGACTCTGATTCTGGTAACTGAGGGGGCAGCCAGCAGTTTGCCAGCTTTTGATTGTACGTGATTCTGGGGTGGGCGCCTGACTATGCATCTGCTGCCTTCACTTCCCTCCACACTTGCCCACTGATGCTTCCAGATTGGTAATGCCAGGCTTAAACTCTCATTCCTCTCTTCAAATCCTTCCCTGGCTTTTCTCTTCTTTAACTCTGTAGACTTCCCCAACCCTACAACCTTCCAAAACCCCAGATTTCCTTTTATTCTGAGCCAGCTATTAAAACCCCGAGCCCTGTATTGACACGGGTCCCCTTCTCTGCTCCATGACAGCTCACCAATCTCTCCCCTGAATCAGGGGTTCGGTTACTTGAACTAACACCTCAGAGGCACACTTCAGCATCAGGCTTCCTTCCTCTGAAGCACCTAGAAATGGTTTACTGTCGTAAACAAATCACTGATCTTACATGGGTTACGAGATACTGTGTGGAGGTCTCTGGCACACACACACAAGGGGTGACTGATAAGTTTGTGGCCTAAGGTAGAAGGAGTCAATTTTAGAAAACTTAGCACATTTATTTTTTAACAGAGTCCCCTCCTACATGTACACACTTAGTCCAGCGGTCATGGAGCATACGGATCCCTTCTTTGTAGAAGTGGTCCACAGCAGGGGTGATTGATAGGTTCGTGGCCTAAGGTAGAAGGAGATGAGTTATTACCTTCAAACTTTCTGCATTATCACTCAAAGAGTTGAACTGCACGTGCATGTAACAAGAGCATCTTGGACCTCCAGGTAGAAGTAGATGAGTTATACAGCTCTCGTCACATACATAGCTTAGGGGTCTGGTCTTTTCCACAGTAGTGCTTCTGGTGCTTCCTGCTTCCTCCCCTCTTCCTTCCCCTTTTCTTAACCGCGACTCCCCTCTCCCCGCCCCTTTCCCACTCTCAGTCCACTACAGAGACCTATATCAGAATCAGGTTTATCATCACTGACTTATGCCACGAAATTTGTTTTTGCTTTGGCAGCAGTATAGTGCAATACACAAAGAAGAGGGGAGAAAGCAGGAAGCACCAGAAGGACATTCTGTAATGATCAAAAAAACAATTGTTTGGAACCAAATGTCCTTGCCTGGTGTCTGAGGGCAGAGTGTGTCTGCACCTGTTCCTCCCCCCACCTTGGCAATCCTTCTTCGCCACCTGTCCCACGCTCCACCCATGGCACACCACCCTCAACATCCCAACATCCTTGGGGATGTGATGCTGAGGCTCTGTAAGGCACTAATGAGCCCTCACTTGGAGCATTGTGTGCAGTTTTGGGCTCCTTATTTTAGAAAGGATATACTGACATTGGAGAGGGTTCAGAGAAGATTCACAAGAATGATTCCAGGAAGGTTACCGTATGAGGAACGCCTGGCAGCTATTGAGCTGTATTCCCTGGAGTTCAGGAGAATGAGGGGAATCTCATAGAAACATTCTGAATGTTAAAAGGCCTGAATAGATTAGATATGGCAAAGTTATTTCCCATGGAAGGGGATTCTAGGACAAGAGGGCATGACTTCAGGATTGAAGGGCGTCCTTTTAGAACTGAGATGCAGAGAAATTACTTTAGTCAGAGGGTGGTAAATCTGTGGAATTTGCTGCCATGAGCAGCTGTGGAGGCCACATCATTAGGTGCATTTAAGGCAGAGAGAGATAGGTTCTTGATTAGCCAGGGCATCAAAGGGTATGGGGTGAAAGCAGGGGAGTGGAGATGACTGGAAGAATTGGATCAGCCCATGATTGAATGGTGGAGCAGACTCGATGGGCTGAATGGCCTACCTCTACTCTTATGGTCTTATGGACTTTGCTCCTGCCAGATTTACAAACTTGCTCTCCCCTCCACATTAACAAATACAGTAGGATGCAAAAGTCTTAGGCACCCTAACTATGTATATGTGCCTTGCTTTTGCCCAGAACTGTACATACAAACAAGCTTTTAGAAAACCAGTGGGATGCATGGGGATGGATTTCTTGCTCATTGTGGGACTGTATATGTCTTCTGCAGGTGGGAGAATGGCATTTTTGTTTGCCTTCTCCTCCCACGCAAACCACAACAGTGGGGGACTGGGTGGAGCCAAGCCCATCTGGGAGCACTGCGCGGAGTTAGTCATTCACAGCCTCAATGAGACCCGCCAGAGGCCAGTCGTCTAGCACCCACACACTGCAGTTCATCTGTACCGTACAGACTGTTCAGATTATGAACAAAGCTCAGGAACAGAAGCAGTCACAACCTGATGGTGGCCTCGGTATGACACAAACGGCTACTATTGTGCTGTGTGCCATTGAAATTCTGGTCACCCCCCTAGAGGAAAAATATTAATATGAATTAAGGAGCACTGAGAAAATTTACCAGGACGGTGCTGGGACTGGAGGACCTGAGTTACGGAGAAAGGTTGAATAGGTTAGGAATTTATTCCCTGGAGCCTAAGGGAGTGAGAGGAGATTTGACATACAAAATTATGAGGGGTATAGGTAGGGTAAATGCAAGCAGGCTTTCCCACCGAGGTTGGGTAAGGTCATGGGTTAAGGGTGAAGGGTGAAATGTTTAAGGGGAAACTGAGGGGGAGCTTCTTCGCTGAGAAGGAGGTGAAACTGCGGATCGAGCTGCCAGCAGAAGTTGTGATGCAGGTTCAGTTTCAGCATTTAAGAGAAATTTGGAAAGGTGCATTGGTGGGAGGGGTATGGAGGGAGATGGTCCAGGTGCAAGTTATAAACGGGAGAAATTCTGCAGGTGCTAAAATCCAAACCAATGCACACAAAACGCTGGAGGAACTCGACAGTTCAGGCAGCCTCTAAGGAAATGAACAAACAGTTTGCATTTCAGGTTGGGACCCTTCATCAGGACTGGAGTGGAAGGGGAAAAATGTCAGAATAAAAGGTGGGGGGGCAGGGAGGAGGATAGCTGGAAGGTGATAGATGAAGCCAGGTGGGTAGGAAAGGTAAAGGGCTGGAGAAGAAGGAATCTGAGAGGAGAAGAGAGTGGACCATAGGAGAAAGGGAAGGAGGAGGGGACCCAGGGGGAGCTGATAGGCAGGCGAGAAGAGGTAAGAGGCTAGAATGGGGAATAGGAGAAGGGGGGAGGTGAAGTAATTTTTTTTAACCTGGAACAAAACAGCAATATTCATGCTATCAGGTTGGAAGTTGCACTGACAGAATATAAGGTGTTGCTCCTCCACCCTGAGGGTGGCCTCATCGTGGTACAAGAGGAAGGGTATGTCGGAATTATAATGTTTGGCCACCGGCAGATCCTGCTTTTGGCGAATGGATTGGAGGTGCCGATGAAGCAATTTACATCGGGTCTCACCAGGGTAGAAGAGGCCACACCCAGAGCACCGGACACAATGGACAACCCCAGCAGGTTTGCAGGCGAGGCGATGCCTCACCTGGAAGGCACCCTGAATGGAGGTGAATGGGCAGGATAATGGGCAAGGAGATGAATGGCGAATGGACAAGGAAGTAACGGGGGGGGGGGGTAATACCTGTGGAAAGCGGGGTAGGCTGGTGGTAAGATCCCTTTGGAGATGGCAGAAGTCGTGGAGAATGATGTGTTGGAGGTTGAGGTGACTAGGCAGAATAATAGTTCAGCACAGACTAGATGGGCTGAAAGGCCTGTTTCTGTGCTGTGGTACCCTATGACTCTATATTCTAATGTCCCCAGCATTTCTCCAGTTCCAAGCTTTTTGTTTCACGGACCATGTACAAATACAACATAATCCCAGCACGTGATCCCTTTACAGTTCCCCCTTCCACTCTGTTGGCTAGATAACAGAGCTTCACGATCTCTGATGTGCAGTGTTAGTGCCTCCAAGATAAATGAGATGAAAGCTACAGTGAGAAGTATTTGACACTCCATATGTGGATTGCGTCGAACGCATTTGAATCTCTAAAAACTTCTGGACAAATTAGGAATATTGGCAATTGCCTCTCTGCTATTCAAAGCAGTTCACTCCTTTGTCAAAATGTTCCAAAACATTATTTAAAAACATGACCTAATGGCTTCTGGCATCGAGAAACATATTTTTAGTGTATTTAAACACAGTGTTTAATTGGCAGTCATCATGAATAACACATCTCGGTGTTGCTAGCTCATGCACAAGCCATAGGATGGTGTTGGCCACAGTTTGCCTCCTTGCTCTCACTGACACCTGTTCATTTTTACCCTCACACCATATTGCCACTTCTGAGGTTGGGTTTTACTTGATTGTAGCTTCCTTGTTAGGTCCAAAATCTCTTTTTTCCAGTTGTATGCTTAAAATGGGATATTGATTTGCAGATACCTGAACAAAAATGTCAACACACACAAGGAGCTCAGCAGGTCAGGCAGCCTCTATGGAGGGGAATAAACTGTCAACGTTTCAGTCCTGATAAAGGGTAATGTACTTTTTTACACACAGGAAATAGGTGTCTGGAGTGTAATGTGCTTGGTAATAGTGAGAAATACAATAGAGGTTTTGAGAAACTCTTTGATCAGCACATTAATGTGGAGAAAATGGAGAGATAGTGTAAGCAGGATTAGTTTAGTTAAGGGTTTAATTATTTTGGCACAACATCATGGGCTGAAGCGCCTGTTCCTAACCTGTGGTAGTTAAGTACCCTTTTCAACACTACAATTGAATCTGTCTCCATTAACGCCCTGGGCAGTGCAGTGCAGAACCTAAGCAGCTAATTACACTGGAATAAATGCTGTTCTTTATAAACATTTTCTTGATCTTGCTACATCAGCCTGCTGGCATACAGCAACAGGAGAAGTGGGACACCCAAATCCTTTAGTGCATCAACCTTTCCCGTTCTCCAACTGTTAAATAGCCTTGTTTATTCTGAACACGAACAATATTTTATGTATCCATGCTTAATGCATCTGTATTTGCCCATTCACCCAATGTGTGTAAAATGCCTTGAAGACTTTGCGACCTGCTCAAAACTCATAATTCCAACCAATTTCTTGTCTTTAGAAAAATTAGAAACATTACTTTTGGTTCCCTCATCTTCATATACATTGAGAGTGGTCTGAACTATTGATAACTCACTAGTCGCCAAAAATGACCTATTTTTTCAGACTCTGTTTCATGCCAGTAATCTAATCCCATATATTTTAGCTTTGTACACTGATCTTGTGTGGAAGTTTATCAAAGTTTTGAAAATTGAAATACCCCACATCCTCTCTATTCTACCAGTTAAATCCACAAAAAAAAATCCAGTTGGTTTATCAAACACAATATTTCTTTCACGCCGAACTTGTCTAATCTTGTTAATACTTCCTACATATACTGTCCTATACTCATTACAACAGCCTCGAGGGTTTACCCATCTACTGATATGAGGTTAACCAGTCAAACTCAGATTCAGAATCAGTATCAGTTTTAATATTACTGGCAACAAAAATGGAAACACCAGTGTCTTTGAACAGAAATCCTACAGAAGGTCATGGATTTGACCCAGTGCATCATGAGTAAAGCCCTCCCAACCATTGAGCACATCTACATGAAACACTGTCATAGGAAAGCAGCACCCAGCATCAGAGATCCCCACCACCCAGGCCATGCTCTCTTCTTGCTACTGTCATCAGGTAGAAGGTACACGAGCCTCTGGACTCACACCACCTGGATCAGTTACAGTTACTACCCCTCAACCATCAGGCTTTTAAATAAAAGAGGACAACTACACTTACCTGCCCCATCATTGAAATGTTCCTACAACCAATGACTTGACTTGTTATTTATTGCTATTTATTTATATTTGCATTTGCACCGTTTGGTGTCCTGGTTAATCTTTGATTGATCCTGTTATAGTTACAATTCTATAGATTTGCTGAGTATGCCCGCAGGAAAATGAATCTCAGGCTTGTGTATGGTGACGTATATATACTTTGACAAAAAAATTTACTTTGAACTTTGATATGTCGTGGAATTTGTCGTTTTGTTGCAGCATTACATAATAATAAAAAATATAATTTACAGTAAAAGTAAATCAAAAAATTGAATTAAGTAGTTCAAAGAAAGAACACTACTCTCTCTCTGTCTACCTCTCTCTCTCTCTCTCTCTCTCTCTCTCTATCTGTCTCTCTCTCTCTATCTCTCTCTCTGTCTCTGTCTCTCTCTCTCTCTCTCTCTCTCTCTCACCTAGAGTTTTGTTTAATGGAGGGGATTACATTGCCAGCCTCCAACCTGTAGGAGCCATTCCACAGCAACTTACTTTTAATACTTTAACACACCATCTGCTGTAGTGGTTTTCAGTGCTTTAATTTCACCAGCATTTTCTTCTTACTAATTTCCTTTCATTCCCTCTTTTAATTGGACCCCTGGCTCCCTAGCATTGCTGGGAAGCTATTTCTATCCTCTGTGAAAACAGAGATGACACACACTGTACTTCTTCATTTGCTCTGCCATCGCTTTGTTCCCTATTCTAAACAACCTGCAAGAGGAACTGGAATTGGTGACATTTTGGGTCAAAGCCCTGGATCAGGACTGAGAGAAGAGAGGAAAGATAGACAGGGTAAAGAGGAAATGGTGAGAGGTGAGATGCAGCCAGTAGGTAATTGCTAGTCTAAGGAGGGGTGAAGGACAATGGGCAGATGGAGCTGCATAGGGGAGGTGAAAGGATGGAGATGGGGACAAAAGAATATAGGTAGAGGTAGACCAAAGAAAAGATAGAGTGGTGAGGTGAAATGAAGTTTGGATACAGCTGTTGGAACAGGAACTTAAAGGGCTACCACTACAGAAAGTTGTTAACAGGACAGAGGTGAAAACTGATAGAAGAAGAGCTCAATGGGGAGAGCTCAAAGGTTCAAAGGTTCATTTATCCTCGAAGTATGTATGCAGAATACATCTCTGAGATTCATCTTCTCCAGATAGCCATGATATACAGAAAAACCATGGAGAAATACATCAACCCCAACCCCCCCCCCACCACACACACACACACACACACACACACACACACACAAAGAAAAAGAAATAAAAGCTCACAAACCCCAAACTCCCCAACCCATCCCTCGCACAAAATCTAACAGATCGCCCACCCGGAAAACAGTGACAGTAACATCAAACTCCATGATTGATGTTGCAAGGGAGGGTGATGGGGTTTTTACCCCATCACCCTCCCTTGCAAAAAAACTAGCATTTCACACACAAGGGAAAAAAACAGCAACAGTAACATCAAACCCCAAACCCCCAGCCCAACAATCGGCAACAAGAAAGAATGGGCGAAAACATAGAAAAAGAACACAGAACTGAAAGAGGCCAATATGAACTACAGTTAGTTTGAACTATAATTCAATCCATAAATCTCAGAATTTCAATCACATCTCCGAGAGCATTGAGGAGAGCGACTTGAACCAGCAGACTTTCCAAGGAGAGCGACTCAAACCCAATGGCCTTTCCAAGGAGAGTGACTGGAACCCAGTGGCCTTCTGAGGAGAGTATCCATTCAACCACTCACTCTCCTCCACATGAGCCTCAATGTCTCAAATATCGTGCACGTTTTAATCAGTGAGAAACGTAGTTGATCATCTCTGAGCTTCTTCCTGTGGTAGGTCATGCTTGTGTTTCTCTCTTGGAGTTTTCTCAGGGTCAGCAGAGCGCTCTCAAAACCAATCGAACTCCAGACCGTAAGTCACAGGCTCCAACAGTTTCGGAAATGCAATTGAGATAAAAAGAATAAGCAGAAGATGTAGAAAAACTGAAATAATTGACTATCTGGAAGATGTTGCTCAAGGAGTCATTGTTTGCTGGCACCATCTTGATGGGAGAGTGTAAAATAGGCTGGTAGTAGGTGGATGAAACCATGAGAGGGAGAGGAACAAACATGGGTACTGGGGTTCTGAAGGGGAGAGGTATGGAAAGGAGAAAAACATTACAGGATTGGAGTTGAATTGGAAAGGGGTTGGAAATCATATCTCATTGATAATCACATTTATGAATGTAAAGGATTTACATTTCATACTCCTTAACATTTTTCTTTTTACTACATGCAGTGGTTGCTTCAGTCCACTTTTATGTTTGTCATACATTTACTGAATTTTAAACTATCCATCATGTTATGATCACTCTTCCCCAACAGACCCTGCACAATACAATTATGAACCTATCCCTTTTCAGGACTACTTACTCTCTTAATGATTGACTTACAAAAAATCTGTTCACATTTCAAGAGTTTATCCCCCAATTTATTTTGATCAGCTGCCCTGTAAATTAAAGTCTCCCGTGATGTATTACATATTTCCTATCCTGTATCTGTATTGATTTAATTAATTAATCAGTGTAGAGTTGATCAAATTAACTTGTTTACTAGTTGGAGTGCTTAGTGATTAAAATTTAGTTGATTGCTGGAGGGTGCCTTCAAATTTAATCACAAT
This sequence comes from Mobula birostris, assembly GCF_030028105.1. Taxonomy (NCBI): domain Eukaryota; kingdom Metazoa; phylum Chordata; class Chondrichthyes; order Myliobatiformes; family Myliobatidae; genus Mobula; species Mobula birostris. The sequence continues at coordinate 104,863,505 of NC_092377.1, forward strand.
TACTGTCAAACATTTACATGCTTTAGCAGTATTGTCAAACTACAGATTGAGCTTGCTGTAGCTCCCTCCCTCTGCTCTCATTGACTCTTTCTCTTTATATTCCCAGCTTCTCAATCTACACTCTTATGCTCACTGTCTGCTTTACACTCTCTCTTGCCCTCTCTCCCTCTGCTCTCGTGAGCTGCCCTGCAGGGAAGACACTGCAGAAATGATACTGTCAATGAGGGCCGTCAGTTGTGTAGATAGATTGGAGTCACTCTCTGAAACATTTCTAGTTATCTGAAGATCTGATAGAGCCATTTAAAATCATGACAGAATAGATAAAGACAAACTATTTTTACTGACAGAGGAGTCAAGTATTTGAGGATATAATATAGAAAGAAGTTGATGGGCAAAAGAACATGAGGAAACAATCAGATGTCCTGGAGCAGACTCCAAAGGAACACAACTGTGGGCCTTCCTCATATCCCAGTCACAAACTTTCACCAGCTATCCCAACTCTGATTCCTGTTACTTAGCCATTACCTCATGGTCACAACTACTGTATGTTCTTCATTCCAATGACATGCACATTATATGATGACTTAACAAATATCTTTTGGAGGTCCACAGCAATTTTCCTCATTCCCTCAGTCATTTGATCAACAAACTCTATTGTTAGTTAGACAATAAATTAATAGATTTTAAATCTTGTGATAAATAGTTGTGCATTATCCAGTCCAATCACTGACAATAATTGACTGACAATCCTGTCACTGATTATTGCATCAGAAACTCATAAATACAAACCTGAAAAGAGATGTGACCACTGTTCAGTACAATATCTTTAATTCCAGGTACAGTGGATTCTACTTAATTGTGCCATCAGTTAATCGGGGCAGCTGCTTATTTGGGACAGCTCTTAAAGAAAAAAAATCTAATCGAGAAAATAGCCGGGATTCCTTTCATTCATTTGGGACAATATGCCGCTTAATTGGGACAGGAGACTATTGCTAAACAGTTTCTAACTAGCATCAGACGCGTGCACTTGTGTGACCATTCAACTCTACACTGTGCTTACAGCAAGCAGTTTTGAAATAGTGCCAGTTGCATATGCTTGTGTTCAAACAGCAGTGATTTTTGTCACTGATAATTGGAGAGCGATAAGCAGGAAGACAATTCAGAACTGTTTTGCTCACCACAATTTCAAGTATTCAGGCTTAGAGATGCCAGAAATGATTGGGAGTGAACATGAAATGATTTCACCACTTCAACAAGTTAGGAACAATGAAGTATTAGAAGGTATCAGCATTCATCTTGAATGTTACAATGATAATGAAAATTTGGAGGATGCAATCGCCGATAGCATTGTTTAAAGGCAATCCATTACCTGCACTGATTTTTGTTCATTTGCAATCAATCAAAAGAATGCATACACTAGATGAGTTCCTCCATCCATAACTGTTAGGAACTAATGGACAGTTTTATAGAACTATAGTAGTGTTGATAGTGTTCTACATTGTTCTTTAGTTCATTTAAAAAATAATTTGTTACTCAGTTAAATGGTAGTTTGTCTTTATTATACCTTTTTAACTATTTCCATGAAACATTGGCTAATTGAGACAGCCTCGTAATTGGGCCAAAATGTACTGGTCCCGATGCATCCCAATTAAGCAGAACTGACTGTATTTGCTAAGCTGGACCAGTTATCTGATGAAACATAATTTTTTTTATTTATTGAAATACGCACAGAATAAGTCCTTCCAGCTGCACCACCCAGCAGCCCCCAGTTTGACCCTGGCCTAATCAAGGGACAATATACAATGACCAGTTGACCTCCCAACCTGAACATCTTTGAACTGTGGGAGGAAACCGGAGCACCCGAAGGAAACCCACACGGAGAGAACGTACAAACTCCTGACAGACAGCGACCGGAATTAAACCCTGGTCGCTGGTACGGTAGAGCATTACCCTAACCACTGTGCCCCCACCCCCACACTTCAAACTAAAATCCTCTGCAGAAGCAATATGCTCTTTACCAAAGCAAAATATTGCAAACACAAGCAGTTGAATTTCTGTCACTGATTACAGGAATGTACCGGAAAAATAACGAGAGGGCTTGTATTACAGTGACTATTCCTGAAGTAAGATAGTTCAGCTGCAGCATACACAACTCTGAACCAGGAGCTTGTGTGTTCAAGTCCTAGTCTGAGGGCAAAATACAAAACCGTGCCACAGTGAGTGCAAATTTAACAGGCTGTATCTCTGGTGAATGCAAAAGCTCCTTACATTTAAAAACAACAGGGAAATTAAAGCAAGGTTCCATCTTTCCATCAATATCAAAATAGGCTCTCCAGTCATTGTCATAGTGGAGCTGGCTTTGAACAAATTGGCTACTGCAATTCCAGCAATTACAATTCAAAATACTTCATTTGCTATAAAGTGCCCTGAGGCATCTACATGCCACATTCAAACGATTAATTAAACATCAGTCTTTCTCTTAGCCTACAATTTACGGGTCAGACGTCGATTCCAAAAAAAAAGAGGTTTTTTTTAATGCAATTGGCCCACACAAGAGCAAAGCTTTGGGAACTGTACCAAATAGATATACATGTATCTGCACTTCAGTGCCATTTATAGACCCAGGTCATACTGGCAGGAGCTCCACAAACAGGCCAAAGTGTGCTGTTTCCAAAAGCTAAAGAGCGTGAATGTGAAAGAACTAATGCTGTTGCTATTTATGACTTTAGGATCAAGATGGACAGCTGATAAACAGGAGGCCCAACTGGGGATAGATACACTTAACCTTTTGACCAGCTCCCTTAGTCGTTGCAACCTTAATATTTATTTTGTACAGATGGCTGCTGTTTGCATTCGATCTTTAATATCATGTTCATGCATATGGTGATTTGAAATGCTTATGAACAGGTTATTTGTGATAGCAACTAAACAGAGGACATTAAAATATGTGTATATCAAACATTCCCCCTCTGCGCATACGTAGCTCCTACTTAGAGAGAGAGAGAGTTAAGTGCACCGAGTTCACGTCACGGATGACCTCACCTGATCCCTCAATATCATCACTCTGAACAAGAAGGCACAGCAGCACCTCCACGTCCTAAGGAGATTGAAGTCAGTGAGGCTCCCACTCGCACCATCTTGACTGAATTGTACAGGAGCACCAATGAGAGCATCCTGACAAGTTGCATCTCCATCTGGTACGGGAGCAGTCGAGCATCGGACCAGAGGACCCTACTAAGGATTGTGAGAACGGCTGAAAGGATCATAGGGGTCTCCCTACCATCCATCGGGGACATTTATCATGAGTGCTACATACGCAGAGCCCTTAGGATCTCACCCATCCATCCAGCATCCCCTTTGACTTTCCACCATCAGGCAGGACACTCTGATCCATAAAAACAAGAACGGTCAGGATAGGAAACGTTTCTTCCCTCAGGCCATTAGGCTTCTGAAATCCCTGCCACATTGCATTCAAAATGTCACCGGTTAATTTACTCTGGACCTTACAATATTTAATTTATGCACTTTATTTATGTATAATGCATCTGTAGATTTTATTCTTACTTTCCTAAGTTAGTGTGTGCTACATGTGTGTTATGTGTACCACTCTGCTTTACGCCCTGGTTCAGAGAAACATTTTCTCGTCTGACGGTATACATGTATATAGTTAAATGACAATAAACTTGTCTTGACTTAACTTGACTGTAGGTCATTAATAATTCTATTTAAATTGGTAGACAGGCAGAACAAATGCCAACTAATGGATAATTAAAATATATTTGCTATGGATTTTGGGGTATGCTAGGAAACTTAGTAAGTCAATTTTATTGATCTCTTAAGTCATTACCAGTTACTTCATAATTGTTGAAACAACGTATATAACCTATTAATTACACTGATCCAATAACTACTTCCTCATCGCCACAGAGCATAGGAACACAAAACTCTGTACAGCTTAGACATCAGATGACCTCATTCAAGTTTTCTTAGAACTACAGATTGCATTTTTTCCCCAGAGACTCCTCTAGTTAGTCTTGCCAGGATGATGGCATCATGGCTGACGATTTCACAATTCTTGGAGCTAGCTCAAATCATCAGTGAATTGTCCTGTTACATTCCTTCCCCAAGCACACGGGAACTTTGTGACCCAGCGTGGCCAGCAGGGAATCCAATTTGCAAGTTGCATGGGAGCAATCTCGCAGCCGATGGTTTGGATCTTGCGATGACTTCCAATACCAGGCGAACACTTCACTCCCAGTGATGAAGGATGACTTCAGTTCTTCGATATTCTCAATTCTTCATCTGCTTAATTACATTAAAAATATGCTTGCAGTCTCAACGTTATGGTATGTGCTAAATTTGTTTCTTGAAGAATTCAGATAATTAATACTATTTCCTGGAAGGGACCTTATTTATTGAAAACTCAAGAAATTATGCAGATGCTGGAAATCCAAGAGCAACAGCCACAAAATGCTGGAGGAGCTCAGCAGCATCCATTAGGAGCCGATGTTTCAGGCCAAGACCTTCCTTCAGCACAGAAGGGGAAGGGGAAAGACAACAGAATGTAAAGGTGGGGAAGGACAACAACTGGAAGGTGATAGGTAAAGAAGGGTTTGAAAGAGAAAGGGCTGGAGAACAAGGAATCTGATTGGAGAGGAGAGTGGACCACGGGAGGAGGGGACCCTGGGGAGGTGATAGGCAGGTGAAAAGAGGTAAGGGACCAGAGAGGGGGAATAGAAAAAGAGGGGAGGGGGAGGGAATTTTATTTTACAGGCAGGAGTAACCGATACTCATGCAATCAGGTTGGAGACTACCAGACAGAATATAAGGTGTTGCTCCTCCACCCTGAGGGTGGCCTCATATTTTATTCATTTTATTCAAAATTATTTTGTAAAATAATTTTTAAAGAGTGCTTACAAGCATTAAAAGCCTACCTAAAGAGTTAATATTTGTGAGAAAGCTCACTGGCATTGTGGTAATTTACTGCCAAATAACAGTTGAAAAATTCACGATAGTGACACAATGCATTATAGTGTTAATATTGCAAGCAACACAGAAGAGAAAAACCATTGCAAAGCAAAGAATGGACCCTGTGAATACTGTACCATTGACTGTTTCAGAATAATGAACAATTCCCAGCTCCATAAAAGGATCTTTGAGATAATGAGTTGACTCAAGATTCTGTAATATGACTGCTATGTATGCTGGTGGATGCATTGTGGGTCCAATTTACGTAAACTCTTAGCCTGAAAATAATCACTTTTCCAATTGTCTTGGGGAGAGGGCCAGGAGCAGAAGGTGCATCTGCTCAGACCAGCATTTCTGTTACTCATCTAAGAACTGGGTAAGGCTGTATGTGAGGAAAGATCGGTGAAGCCTGTGAGGCCAATCACATCCAAAGTAGTTGTAGTGCGTACTTAAGGCAAAGCAACACAAAATGTTCAGGTGATAGTTGCTGGAGTCTCAGGGACATCAGAAACGTACCATGAAATATCCTAATTACAAAGAGGCCACGTGGAAAAGGAGATTTCAAACAACTGCGTTCACAAATTGTTTTATTTAAAGCTACTGAGAAATGGTATTAGCAAGTGGGCCCTGAAGATTTAAACCGTTCTACTGCAAAGTTATCGTTATGGATAATGCAAAGAATAAAAAGAGAATTCTTATTTTTCTGGTATTCTGATTTTGTCATCAGAATTAGGTGTATTACCTCTGACACACGTCAGGAAATTACGTCTTTGCTGCAGCAGCACAGTGCAAGACGTTAAATTACAGGAAGAAATATACAGGGTATAAAAAGTGGTCTGTCAAAACTATTCAAACTTCATCAGAACTATTCCAGATTTTGACACAGACTGAGTCCAACAAATATTAGAGTCGTAGAGTGATAGAAAAGTACAGCAGAGAAACAGGGCCTTTAGCCCATCCAGTCTGTGCCAAGCCATTTACACTGCCTACTCCGATCGACCTGCACCCAGACCATAAGCCCTCCATAACCCTACCATCCATGCTTATTCAAACAAACATTCTCGTAACTCTAATAAACATTTAGTTTATGTGGGTTTATTGTGTTTCAGCAATTCTACAAGAAAAATCAATTTTATTCTGTTTGACAGCTCAGAATGAAAAAGCACCAACAAAAGGCATCCTCCGATAAACGGCACATGTAGTTTTTGCTGCCTAGATCCACAGTAGAAGTTGGTGTTGCATTTTTTGATTACACTTTGTCATACAGTTTGGTTGAATAAATGAGATGAGAAGATGCTTCACTTACCTGCTACTGGAGTTATCAAGGCACTGATAGAGTACAAAAGCTCAGCGGAAAGAGGTGTTGTTGTTCCACAGACTTTGGAAGCCGTTCGATTGGGCAAACATTCCCATACTTTAGAACCAGTGAAGATGAGTTCCTCGTTCTCCTTAATCCACTTGCTGAGATCATACAGGAAGTAGAGGAGAAGAGAGCGAGAGCATGCTTCTTTACTCAAATAAATCTGGCTACCATAAAAGGTTCACACAGACTGCTAGTTACATTTCAGACCGTCAGAGCTTGGAACATAAAATCTGCTGCTCTCCCGTGTAAAGTCCCGCTGCTATGCTTGCCAGAGCTAATACGCACAGCCCTCAGATACTTGGGCAACTGTGGCTATGTAGGGATCAGCTCCCCTGAGTTATATTTATCCTGTGTTCTCAGCAAGTCGAATCTGTCAACAGCTGAACACTTTCTAGCAGTTCCCTTTGCAACAGAACAGCTGAGCTGCTTGTAGTTAGTTGCCGTTACAGACTGAGGGAAGAAGGAACAAAATGAAGGAAATGAAATCTTGCTGAGGCCTTCTGCCAAACATTTCATCTGCATGCGAGCACTGTTTTAGGTACCACAGCCTTCCTCTAGTGTCAGCACCTACTTGCTCAGTAAAAATGGACACTGCCCACAAATACAGAACTTCAGCTGACTGCAAAAGGAATCAGTGTCAGTACATTGTATGAGTGACAAGAACTCAAAGCAGTTTGGGCAATTTATATGAATGAATATTTCCGCTAGATGACACAAAGCTCTGTGTGTATCTGTGTGTGCATGAGAGAGACAGAGACAGACAGACAGAGAGAGAGGAAGAGGCAGAAACGTGCATACAGACAGACAGAGACAGAGAGACGTACATTCAGAATAGACAGAAAGGGAGAGACAGAGACATACTGATAGAGAGAACAGAGAGAGGAAGAGTTAGAGAGAGACAGAGATGGAGAGAGACAGAGAGACAGAGAGACAGAGAGAGAGAGAGAGAGAGAGCAAAAGAAAAAGTCCAGTACCAACAGAGATAGCTAGTATTTGGACTGACCATAACAAACTGTCAGCAAAATAAATGAATGAAATTGCATTTTATTTGACTTCTTTCAGTAGAAAATGCTCAAATTATTTGCAAATTATAATGTATATTTATGCTCCTGTTCAATCTATGTTGAATCCTTTGGATGAGTTTACTCAGCACTCAACTAATAATCCCTGACAAATCAGGAATCTCACCCAGCAATCTCATTGTTGGATCACAGGCACCATACCCACTACTTTAATGAATGTAGCATCATAAGCCTGTACTCGCCTGATGGACGACTGATGTGAAATGGTACAGAATGGTACAGAAAATCAGCTCAAACAATTATACAGTAGCATATAGAAATTGGCCCTTCAGACCAAGGCAGCTATACCCACCACCATGTCTACCTATACTGACTGCCATATCTACCTATACTGACCACCATTTATCTATACTGTCAGCCATGTCTATTTATATCAACCGCCATGTCTATCTATACCGTCAGCCACATCTATCTATACCATCGGCCATATCTATCTATATCAACTGCCATGTCTATCTATATCAATCACCATGTCTATCTATATCGATCACCATGTCTATCTATACCAACTGCCAACTATCTATACTGACTGCCATGTGTATCTATATCAACCACCTTGTACCTATGCCAACCGCTGTCTATCTATAATGACCACCATCGATCTATACTGACTACCATGTCAGTATGTCATCTATCTATACTAAACACCATGTCTGTCTATTCTGACCACTATACCTATTGATACCAACTGCCATGTCTATCCATAATGACCACCATGTTTATCTGTACAGTCCACCATGTCTGTCCACACCAACCACCATCTACAAACCCCTCCAAGTTCACCCCTCAGCTGCCTATCTCCAGAGAAAAGTAGAGGTTCAAAATTCAAGGTAACTCAAAGTACATATATATCACCATATGCAACCCTGAGATTTATTTTCTCGCGGGCATTCACAGTAGATACAAAGAAAGACAACTGAATCAATGAAGAATGGAACACAAACCAAAGTGGGCAAGTAACCAATGGGCAAAAGGCAGAAACTGAAAACAAATAACAAATAAATAAATACTATTGAGAACATGAGCCTGTCCAGCTTTTCCTTGTAACCCAAGTTCTCCTGTCCAGGTAACATCCTCGTTAAACCCTTTTTATTTATCTATATTTATATTTATTGGGAGATTCAGCATGGAGTAGACACTTCCGGCCCTTTGAACCACACCACCCCAACAACCACTGACAACCCCAATTTAACCCTAACCTAACCGCAGGACAATTTACAATGATCAATTAACCTTCACGTCTTTGGATGGTGGGAAGAAATTGGAGGACCCAGGGAAAGCCCACACATTCCATGGGGAGGACAGACGGAGACTCCTTACAAAGAACTCCAAACTCTGATGCCCCAAGGTGTATTAGTGTTGTGTTAACCACCATGCTACAGTGTTGTTTTTTGCCTTTTTCCAGTTTAATGGCATCCTTCCAGTAGCAGGGTCACCAAACTGTACACAGCACTCCTAAAGTAGCCTTACAAATGTCTTGTACAGCTTTAGCATGACACCACAACTCCTGTATTCAATATTCTGACTGACAAAGGCAAACATGCCCAATGTGAGCTTGAGAAATCCATTAATTCACTACCATAAAACCACAAGATATAGGAGCAAAAGTAGGCCATTCAGCCCAACGAGTCTGCTCCACCATTCAATCAAGGGCTGATCCAATTCTTCCAGTCATCCCCACTCCCCTGCCTTCTCCCCATACCCTTTGATGTCCTGGATAAGCAAGAACCTATCTATCTCTGCCTTAGATACACCGAATGACTTGGGCTCCACAGCCGCTCGTGGCAACAAATTCCACAGATTTACCACCCTCTGACTGAAGTAATTTCTCCGCATCCCAGTTCTAAAAGGACATCCTTCAATCCTGAAGTCATGCCCTCTTGTCCTAGAATCCCCTACCATGGGAAATAACTTTGCCATATCTAATCTGTTGGATGTTTTGGGCAGAGACGTCGACTGTATTCTTTTCCTCGATGCTGCCTGGCCTGCTGAGTTCCTCCAGCATTTTTGTGTGTGTACCTCTGGTTCTAGACTCCTCTCTTTCATTACCATCAAACACACAGAAGAGGCCGTAAAGTCAGAAACTCCATGATGGACACAACGCATTCCATCACAGGCAAAGCTCTCTCCACCAACTGAACACATCTACAAGGAGGGCTGCCACAAGAAAGCAGCATCCATCGTCAAGAACACCCTTCATCCAGACCATGCTCTCTTCTCACGGCTACCATTGAAAATGAAGTACAGGAGCGATAAGACCCACAGTACTAGGATCAGGAACTGTTATCACCCCTCAACCATCAGGCTCCTGAACCAGCGTGGATAACTTTAACATCAGTGATAACACTGAACTGATATCACAACCTATGGATTTGCATTCAAGGGCTCAACAACTCATGTTCTCAGTATGATTTATTTTCTGTTTTTTTAGTTACACGTTTTGCCTTCTGTTCCACATCAGCTGTTTGTCAGTCTTGGTGTGTAATTTTTCACTCATTCTATTGCACTTCTCTGTTCTGCTGTGAATGCCTGCAAAAACTTGAAACTCAAAGTAGCATATGGTGACATCTACATACTTTGATTATTAATTTACTTTGAACTACTTTTATGTTAATTTTGATTGCGGCTGATTTTTTTAAGGACTTTTTTAAAGTTATGGTCAGTACCTCTAAATCTAGTCCTCTGAGGCAAATATCCTTTTGCCTTTTACCTTATGAGCCCTCCCCCAGGACCAGAGGGAAGGCCTCAGAATAAAAGGACAAAAGGACACCCTTTCAGAGCAGAGATGAACAGGAAATTCTCTAGCCAGAGTCTGGTGAATCTGCAGAATTCATTGCCACAGATGGCTGTATGGGACATTCAATAGGTATATCTAAAATGGTTCTTGATCAGTAAGGGTGACGAGGGGAGAGTATGGTTGAGGGGGCAAAATAAGTCACCCATGATCAGAATGGTGGATCAATGTGATGAGCCAAATGGCTTAATTCTGCTGCTATGTCTATAGTCACCCCTGTGCACATAGTGAAGCTCTGATAATCTGGTAAATCTGGAAGCTCTGGTAAAAGTTATCCTACTGTGTAATTTCTTTCAAAAAAAAAAGGCAAATTAGGCGTTTTTTCAGTAGAATTGTATCCATCAATGTACATGCTGGACTGACTGATTTTCCAGACCACTGGATGCAATTCTACCGAAAAAACGTTTAATTTGCCTTTTTTTTTTGGAAGAAATTACACAGTAGGATAACTTTTACAGTGGACCCAGTAAGTTTGAAAGGCATGTGGGAAATGGGTTCCTGGTGAGTTCTGTGTCTTGTGGAAACCAGGCCCCTAGTGAGTTTCAATGGAGCATGACCCTGTGAACCAGAACCATTGGGAGATCTGAATGGTTGAATAATGGATTATCAGAATGTTACCAAAATTCACTTCCTGCTCTTCCTCTCTCCCCATTAACTTAAGGAACCAGCCTGGATACTTGAAATCTAGTGGTGTGGTAATAACTTGGTGCCAAAAAGAGGCTCTCATAATAAGATAGAAAAATATGCTGATTTTGAGATTGATTTAGTGAAGTAATGTGAACAGGAAACCATGATTATGATAGCCAATTCATCATTTGCAAAGGACATATTCTGTAAGTTGTAAAATCCGTGCTGTAATAATTCTGTCCGACAGAAGGAGTTATAAATAGTAGAAAAGGTGAATTACCTTAATGGAGAATGCACGTGAGTGATTTTGTTTAACATGAGGAGGCTAATTCATGGGCAGCCTCCACATAGTCCTTGGCAGAGTGTGGTCAAGGTCCAGTGGCTTGGAGTGCAAGATCACTAGAGACCCATCTGTGCTGTTGTGATGTGTTGTCATCTTCCACCAACTCCACTATTGAGGTCTAGGTTGGATCATTCTTTGTCTGGAACCTTCCCCTTGACCTTACCGCCATGGGTGACGCTACCAGGAGCTGAGCTCTAGATAGCATCACTGTTAGGATCTCAGGAATTCACGAGCCTCTCTACACTGGCAAGGTGACAACCCTCAGAGAAGTATAAGTAATATTACTTTAAAGGATGAGTATCACAGTGTGTCACAAAGCCTGAGCATTGAGAGGATTTTAGAATGCACCAAAGCATGATCAAGAAATTAATAAAGAAGAAATAAGTTACAAAGAAGGAGATAAGTAAACCAGGAACTTAAAAATGAAGAAGCTATTGAAAATAAACACGGGTCTCTTTCAGGCAGAGGCAAGAGGACTGATTGTGGGAATGAAGAATTACTAGAGACATTAAATGAATACTTGCCATCTGGTTTATGTTAAAGACACAGAAATATTTCTGATAAAGTGTAGATCCTAGGAGAGGTTCACACTGCAAAATGAAGAGGCTAAAAGCTGATGGCCTATAGTACAAGGTTTTACAAGAGCTGGCCACAGAATTAAAGGATGCATTCAATTTGATATTCCAAACTTCCTGTATTTTTGACTGGACTGCAAAGGTTTGTTGGTAGCTAACATAAACACCAAACCACATATTCTGCAGCTGTGGACCTGTTCAGCATGATCCTCACCTCCATCTCTGATGCTTTGGCTCCTGAGGAAACTATTACTTTTCCTTACTCTGGCTGATTTCCCAATAGTCCAAAATTCCCCTCCCTTAAGCGCAAAGAATCCAAACCTGAAATTCTATGACAGATAACTGATTGAACAATTTTCTCCTAAATCCTTCTGTGAGAAACTGCTTGTTATTACAGATAAGCCACAACCTCTCCTACTCCCCATCTCCGTCATCTTCAGCTCCACCATCACCAAAAAAAGTCACCAGAGACGGCAGATGCTGAAATCTGGAGCAACAACCAAATGGTGGAGGAGCATGACTGGACAGGCAGCAACTGTGGAGGGAAATAGACAAAGTTTTGTGTGAAGACATTTCACTTCAGTTAAGCCATGTGTGACAGCCTCTGTGTGTGTGACAGAGCAGGTCAAAGACTCCCCTGAGGACGACCTTGGGAATGTGGGCTCCTGTAACTAGGTCCATAAATATTTTTGTGATGAGATCTTTGACTTCTCCAACCCTCATTTCAATGTGATACCTCTGACATGATTGATTGAGAAGAGAGTTTAATTATTGGGTACTATTCTGGTTGCTCCCTTACAGAAAAGACATGGAGAGGGTGTTGAAGAAATTCAGCAGAGTGCTACCTGTATTAGAGAGAGTTAGCTATAGGGTTAGACAAACTAAGGGGGATTTCCGTGGAGTGTCAGAGACCGAAAGGCAACCTATCAGAATGTTATAAAATTATGAAAGGCATAGATAAAATAAATAGTCAGAATCTTCTTTCCAAGTTTGAAATGTCTGATACTAGAGTAGATACCTTTATGGTGGCAAGTTGCATTGTGGTCAGCACAACACTTTACAGTACAGGCGACCCAGGTTCAATTCCCACCTCTCCCCTGTAAGGAGTTTATACATTCTCCCTATGACTGTGTGGGTTTCCTCTGGGTGCTCCAGTTTCCTCCCACAGTCCAAAGTCCTACTGGTTGGTAGGTTAAATGGTCACTGTAAATTGTCTCGTGATTAGGCTCGGATTAAATCGGGGATTGCTGGGCAGTGTGGCTCGAAAGGCCAGGAAGGCTTATTCTGCTCTGTATCTCAACCAAGTGGTAGATAGATAGATAGATAGATAGACAGACAGACAGATAGATAGATAGATAGATAGACAGATAGATAGATAGACAGACAGACAGATAGATAGATAGATAGATAGACAGATAGATAGATAGATTGATAGACAGACAGATAGATAGACAGATAGATAGATAGATAGATAGATTGATAGATAGATCGATAGATAGACAGACAGATAGATTGATAGACAGATAGATAGATAGATAGATAGATAGATAGATAGATAGATAGATTGATAGACAGATAGATAGATAGATAGATAGACAGATAGATAGACAGACAGATAGATAGATAGATTGATTGATAGATAGATAGCTAGATAGACAGATAGATAGATAGATAGATAGATAAGGTGAGTGGGGGCAAAATTTAAAAGAGTTGGTTTTACACACAGAGAGTGGTAGGTGCCAGGGGTGGCGGTGGTGGAAACAGACAGAGTAGATTTTAAGAGACACTCAATCAGGCACATAAAAAGCACGCGATGGAGAGGCATAAATCGAGTGCAGGCAGACAGTGTAGTTTAATTTGCCATCATGGTTGGCACAATCACTGTGCATGGAAGAGCCTGTTCTTCTGCTGTGCTGTCAACATTTTGGGCTGTATCCTTGCATAGAACCAATAGGCAAATATCACCTGCTCTTTACAATCCAGCAGGAATCCTTGCCCCCTCCTCTCTTGTCCCAGGGACCTGGCACAGACCACCACCCCCCCACTGGTGTTCCACACCAGAAATGCACTGACAGCTTGGTGCAGAGAGGCTGCACGCGATGGCTGTTTGGGGCATTTAGGGTGAACAGTAACTCTATGATAACAAGGGCGGGGGAAAGCTATGCAGTCAAACAGAGAGAAAAGGGCAGCAAAGGAGATTCTTCAGATGCTGAAAATCTTAAGCAACACACAGAAAATGCTGAGGAACTCAGCAGGTCAGGCAGCATCTATCAAGGGAAATGAACAGTCAATATTTTAAGCCGAGATCCTTTTCATGTCCTGATGAATGGTCTTGGCCCAAAATGTTGTCTGGTCGTTGTGATGGATATTTACTGTCCTGGACAGAAGATCTCATGTCTACTAAGCTTGCTTTCTAAACACACAGCAGTTGCCACTTGTAAAATCAAAAACAGATGTAGGTAAACTTCCAACTAACAGTTATTTAACTTCTGGTCGTAAATGGAAATTGTCTTTGTTCCTTAAAATGTAAACATTAAGCAGTAATCAGCTTGAAGTTAAAAAGCACTCTCCATAGAACAACTTTGAACATCGCTCTCTATATAGAAAACACTCTGAGTCATTACATCTGCTTTATTACTGCTCAAGATGTAGTATAAGACAACAGGTTGTTTAATTTGGGCTGTTTCAAACAGACAAGCTGACTCTTAAGTTGCTTAGTTCAGGGAAGCTTGCAGAACAGATGGATAATATCATTTAGCATATCAATAACTGTTGTGTTTAGAGTTGGAAGAGTTTTATGCACTCAAGGGTTAGCTTTACAAGATTAATGGTATCTGGCTAAGTTCTACATCTCTAAATTATGTTTTTAGATGATTTGTGTTAAAAGGATATCTAAGGAAATATCACACGCTTGTGAAGTCACTCAAGTGAGAGAGAAACTGTATAAATGTAGAGAGCATTTCAGGTTAGAAGATGAAGAGTCAACCCTATGCCCTTCCTCATGGTTTTTTTCTCAATCATATTTGTTCCAATGATGAAGTCTTCTGCTCTGGTGCCTCCAAAAAAGTTTCCCTTCCTTCTGAAACATAGCTTCGCGTCCATCAAAGTGAATAGACACGAATTCTGCTCCTATAACTTATGGTCTTATGGATTTCTCAACTACGTTTCTTCTGTTTCCTGCACATCTGCTCTCACATTCTCTCAAATGGGACAGAACAGAGACATCCTACACCTCACATTTATCTTTTACCCCACCAGCTACCTCCAGCAGGTTCCCTCCTCCACTAGTCATGGTTTCAGTCCAGATTGAAGCCTGACGGTCAATCGGAGGTCCAGATCAAAGCCTAAAGGCTGATCAGGGGACAGATAAAATTGAAAAGTCAATCAAGGAAGTGTGAAGGAAGTCCAGAAGTCGAGGACTGGAGGCCGAAGTCTGAATCTACAAATTTCTGCAATTATGCTGGGGAAGTCAGGCCCAGTGTCTGCGAATCCACAAGTCTGCTGGAGGCTGGAAGCCAAAGAAAGCAGCCTGTCCTAGGGTAGAGGACTGTGTATGTGTGTAGGTAGATGAGAGGGAGGGAGAAACTGGGCTTGTTTCACTGCTGTTGCTTTATTGTTTGGTATGTTCCATTTTGTGGTGTTCTATCAAACTTTGTGGGCATGCTATGTTGGCGGTGGAAGGCTGGCCCCAGCACATCCTTGGGTGTTGGTTGTTAACACAAATGGCACATTTCACTGTATGTTTCAGAACATGTGAATCTACTTTGACAAACCCAAGTCTCTGACCAGGTCCTTTAACTCAGACTGAGTTATCAGATGATGATCACATCCGTATCAGTATCGTTTTCCATTCCTGGCTCATGCATCACGGCATCTTTGTCTGTCTCCTCTAGACTCCAGGTCTCTGGTGGCTTCGGTACTGGTCTCATGGCTGAAGGAAGATTGGGGTATTCAATGGATTTCTTGTTTTTAGCAGAGAAACCAGACATACGTGTCAAACAGAAGTAGCAGTCTGTCATATGATCCTCTGTTCTCATCATATCATCACGACAGCGAACGGCATTGACTTCCAAGTGCCTCTGAGCCAAGCTCTAAGATCGGCAGCGCATGTTGTGCAACAAATGGGAGGAGCCCAGGCTTTGTCTTGGTCACCAATTTAACACCCAAAGTAGAGCTCATCGGCTTTCTTAATAAGAGGAGTCATGCTCTGTCTTTGAGATGTAAGTGTACACTCGCCACAAATATAACAGAAAATATCGCGGCTGTTGCAACATTGGAGAGACATTTCAGTACTCCTGAAAATACAATTACTTTATTACAATGAGTACACACAATATGCTTTGTGCGTAGAGCATGCACATCAATGTGATCACAAACCAATATGCATGTATACACAATGCATAGAATGGTGTGTGTGTGTGTGTGTGTGTGTGTGTGTGAGAGGGAGAGAGTGTGTGAAATGCTTTTACAGTCTTTCTAAAATCTGTCCCACCGTGCAGCATCCACCCTACCTAAGCATGTCCGGACAAGATAGAAAACTTCTCAGCTTACATGGTGGGCAATATTTTAATTGATTTGAATTATGAATTGAAATAACAAAAATAGATGATTTCAGAAAAGAATGGTGCATGGTAGAGAAATTTCCCAGTGAATTTCATGATCAGCAGCCCAAAATCCATAAGGCCCACCCAAAACTGTTCTGGAAGCAAAATCTTTGTTGTCCGGCGCTCTCAGTCCCACTCTTATTTTGATCTGCCTGTTTGTAGCCTCCTCCACTGACAACATTAACAAGACCACAACATCTTATCTTCCATCTGGGCATTTTGTAATGTTCTGCAGAGAATGCTGAATATTCCAGCTCCAGGAATCCCACTCTCCCTTGTTTCCATTAATTATCCTATGTTCCTTTCTCACCCCATTGATTTTAAAGTGCTTCGCCATCCATCATTACTCATGCACCTTATTGCCTTATCTGTCTCAAGCTATCTTTTGTTTCCACCTCACTCCTCCCCAGCTCTGATTTGAAAACTGCAACTTTTCCACTTTTCCCCAGTTCTGTGGAAGAACCTCTGATCCAAAATTTTAACTGGTTTCTCTTTCCACAGATGCTGAGTTCTTCCAACAAATTAAGCACAGCTCAAGTGCCATCCATAAATTGGTGTCACATCAGAGAATGTATCCCAGGCTCAACACCTTGCCACAATCCTGAACCAGGCACGCCATTGTCTCGACACAGGAGTTTTAGAAGATTAGGTATAAGACCATAAGGCATTGGAGCAGAATTAGGCCATTCAGCCCATCAAATATGCTCCACCATTCCACCAAGGCTAATTTATTATCACTCTCAATCCCATTCTTCTGCCTTCTCCCTGTAACCTTTGACACCCTGATTAATCAAGAACCTATCAACCTCCACTTTCAATATATCCAATGACTTGGCCTCCACAGTTGTCCATGACAATGAATTCTACAGATTCACCTCCCTCTGGCTAAATAAACTCCTCCTCATCTCTGTTCTGAATGGACACCCCCCCCCCCTTCTGAGGATGACTGTATGACTGTCAACAAAAACCCTTGCAAATTCCTATTGATGTAGAGGGGAGACCATTCAGACAGGCTGCATCACCCCTGGTATTGAGGCTGCAATTCACAGATCAAAAGAGGCTGCAGTGAGTTGCTTACTCAGTCAGTTCCATCACCGGTATAACCTTCCCAACCGGCAAGGAAATCTTCAAGAAGCCAGCATCCATCACAAAGGATCCTCACCATTTGGAACCACCATCAGGGAAGAGCTGAACACTCAGTGATTTGGGAACAGTTTTTTCCTCTCTTCCATCAGATGTCTGAACAGTCCTGAACCTATGAACACTCCTTTGGTCTGCAGTATTGATCTTTGCAATTGATAGTTTCTTTTATGTCTTTGCACCCTAATGCTGCTGCAAATCAATAGATTTCACAACATACAAGTCAGTGATAATAAAATTAATTCTGATTGTGCTTTTATTATAGATGGAGATAATGACAGAAACCATGTCCAAAGCAGCCAGTTAAAATAATGACTATGCAGTCAAAAATTCATTGATTGTTTCAGTTATCTGATTATCCTGCTGAAGGACAAAGCAGAGTGATGAGCATTGAAGACAAATATTGTAAATTGTTGACTCCTAAATCGAAGAATTGAGTACAGGAGATGGGATGTTATGTTGAAGTCATACAAGATGTTGGTGAGGCCTAATTTGGAGCCTTGTGTACAGTTTTGGTCACTTACCTATGGGAAAGACGTAAATAAGTTTGAAAGAGTACAGAGAAAATTTACAAAGATGTTGTCAGATCTGGAGGACCTGAGTTATAAAGAAAGATTGAATAGGTTTATTTCTTGGAACATGGAAGATTGAGAGCAGATCTGATAGAGGTTTACAAAATTATAAGGGGTGTAGATAGGGTAAATGTAGGCAAGCTTTTTCCGCTGATGTTGGATGGGACTACAACAGAGGTCCAGGGTTAAGGGTGAATGATGAAAAGCTTAAGAGGAACATGAGGGGAAACTTCTTGAATCAGAGGGTGGTGAGGGTGTGGAGTGAGCTGTCAGCACACATCATGCAAGCTCAACTTCAATGACCAAGAGAAGTTTGGACAGTGCAGGGATGGTAAGGGTATGGTGGGCTATGGTCCCAATGCAGGTCGATGGAAGTAGGCAGTTTAAATGGTTCATAGCGGACTAAATGAACCAAAGGGCCTGGTTCTGTGCTGTACTTTTTCATGACTCTCTGACTCTACCTGCTTTCTCCACAATACGCAGCGCGCGCAGCTCTCCAGTGAAATGATATCGTATTTGTTAAATAGGGTACCGTGCACAATTCTGATTTGATGGAGATGGCCGTGAGAAGCACGGAGGAACATCTGGAGAAACTTCTGAGATGCTCGGTTCGCTGCCGCTGCTATTGTGCAATCAAGAATCTCCGGAGGAAAGACCCCAAAATCCTCGGCTTTGCCTGTTGCTGCCAGCCGGGGATGGGTCAAAGCGCTTGGCAGAGATGGTGCTCGGTGCTTGGTGTCAGAGGGCTGGTTGGAGCTCGAAGTTTTTGGATGATTCAGAGTCGGACTGTGGTCGGGCATGGCAGGGAGAGTTTTCTTCCTTCTCCCGTCTGCATGAGATGTGGGACTTTCGAGAGACTTTGAACTTTTTTTTACTGTGCCCATGGCCTGTTCTTCATCAAGTCGTGGTATTGTTTGCTCTGTTGTAACTATATGTTATAATTATGTGGTTTTTGTCAGTTTTTCAGTCTTGGTCTGTCCTGTGTTTTGTGATATCACACCGGAGGAATATTGTATCATTTCTTAATGCATGCATTACTAAATGACAATAAAAGAGGACTGCGTGTCCTCATAATCTAATCTAATACGTGGGATTTCTGCACATGCCCAGGATTTGGTGTGATGATATACCTGTTCTTACAAAGTGTGCAATGAACCAGTACATCTGCTATCTTCTGCACACCTGCTGTACAATGCATATTGTAACAGAGTTTACAGAATGAAATACATCCGATGCTACAAATTTTAAG
This sequence comes from Mobula birostris, assembly GCF_030028105.1. NCBI lineage: Eukaryota > Metazoa > Chordata > Chondrichthyes > Myliobatiformes > Myliobatidae > Mobula > Mobula birostris. Next base: position 104,882,822 of record NC_092377.1, read on the forward strand.
ATTGTTCTCCACCAAAACTTGGAGATTACTGATTAATTCTGCAGTGGGGAAGGCTGCCAGTGATCGGAGATAAAATATTTTGAACATGAGCAAGCTATTTTATTTCACTTGTCAATATACTTACTGCACTTGGTAACTTTTCTGTCTAGAAAACAGTAACTGTAGCAAAAGGCAGAAATTCCACAGGGAAAACCAATAGCTCCACAAACAAATGCCAGCAATAGCTTGGAACTTATGCACGTTCACATCCTTAAATGGAGAAATCCTGAATTTCCTGCCATTCTGAGTATGGTGAGAGAAGTTAATGGTGGACTTCATGCTGTTTCTTGCGTTGAATGTAGAGCTAGTGACTGGAGTTCATCAGAGACGTTGGACAGGGTGGGGAGGCAAGGGCCTCAGTAACGGATAAGGAAGGGGCCTGAAAGAAAGTAGGAAAATAAAAGATCTCCTTTGGCTGGGCTGAGGCCTTTTCCAGTGTAGCCCTTTTAAATAGCAAATCTGCAGAGGCATCATTGTCTGTAAAACAGTTCTGCAAATGTGATGAATGGCAATTATCATTCATAAAAATGTAACGTAATTTCTCATGTAATGCACCTAAGGAAATTGTATTACTTGCACAGACATAGAAACACAGGAAAAAGCAGGCCTGCAGCCTTACAATCTGTTACCCAAAACTATCGTGGCAGATGCATGGTCTCACTATCATATTCCCACCTTTTGCATTTAGGAATCGATTTCTTTCTTAAGTATGTTCAGGAACTTGTCCTCCCCCACCCTGTGACAAAGAATTCCACAGGACCACTTCCGTCAGCATGAAGAATTTTCTTGTCATCTCAGTCCTGAATGTCTCACCTTTTACATACACCATGGCCCATCTTGTTTGAGTACCCCTAGTCAGGGAGTTATCTTCTCAGTGTGCAGTCTGTCTTCAGAATTCTGAATGTTTTAGTAAAATCTCTCTCTTTCTTCCGATCTTTAGTGAATGCAGGGCAAGATGACCCAGTCTCTCCTCACAGAACAGATCCTCGTCAACCCAGGAATCAGTCTGGTAAGCCTTCATTGCATTCTCTCTCTGTATTTAAGTATATCCCCCTTTACGTGAGGAGACCAGAACAACTCACAATACTGCAGGTGTGATTCCCATCAAGACTCTGTATAAGTGGAGTATGACATCCTCACTGCAGTACACATAACCTCTTGCAATGAAGGCTTGCCTTCTTGCTTCACCTGAATGTTTACTTTCACAGCACCCGGATCTCTTTGTACATCATTGTTTCTTAATAGACTACTATTTAAATAGTACTCTACCTTGCTGCTTTTCCTACATAGCTGAGTAACTTGTACTTCAAACTGCAAACATTTGCATCAGCTATATTTGTGTACTCACTCAACTTGTCAAAAATCATCTTGTATCCTCTCTGCATCTACCTCGCAGCTCACGATCCCAGCTTTCTGGTATTGGCAATCTAGAAACATCACATTTGATAGGTATTGTGAGCAACTGGTGTCCCTTTGGCACCCCACTAGTCATCAATGGCCACTCTTTACAAATATGTCATTTATTCCTACTGTGTTTCCTGTCTTCCAGCCAGTTTTTGGTCAATCCCAGCACATTCCACTCAAATCTCATCAGCTTTGATTTCCACCTCACCAGGCATGCGCGGCATATGGCTTTTCCAATTACCGTAAACAACATATATTGTCCTTTGATGGCTGCTGGCAAGTTGCTCACTTCTCGCTGTTGCCATCGGGAAGGAGGTACAGGAGCCTTTGATCCCACACCACCAGGTTCAGGAACAGTTATTACCCCTCAACTATCAGGCTCCTGAACCAGAGAACCTCAACTCTGAACTGATTCCACAACCTATAGACTCACTTCCAAGGACTCTGCACCTCATGTTCTCAGTATCATTTATGTTTTATTTTTGCATTAGCGCAGTTTGTCTTCTTTTGCACATTAGTTGTTTGTCAGTCTTTGATTATGTGTCATTTTTCATTAATTCTATTGTATTTCTCTGTTCTACTGAGAATGCCTGTGGGAAAATTAATCCCAAGGTGGTGATATATACATTCTTCAATAATAAATTTATTTTGATCTTAGATAATCTCATGAACTATCAAAAGCGGTATTCACAATAATTTAAATTAATCAAAATCAATTCAAAATTAATCATACCATTAATAAATAGAAGATATTTTGAAAACTAGAGTGATTGAAACATTTGAAAACTGAACAACTAACCAATGCAGCAGGGAGGAAGGCTCTACAAGTGGCAGTCAAGACTGCCCAAAGCACCGCCAGCACCAGCCTACCTGCCAACAAGGATAGACATACAGAAAGGTGCCGAAAGAGAGCCAGTATCCCACCCTGCTCACTGACTGTCAGTGCCACTCCCATCAGGGAGGAGACAATGTAGCATTTACACCAGGACCGGCCAGGCACAAAAACAATTACCTTCCCCAAACCGTAAGGCTGATCAACACCTCCAACCACTAACCCACCTCTCCGCACCCCCAACCACATAATAAAGTCACCTTATGTACAGGCTGTCCTGTGCCTAGTCTCACTTTATGGGCATACAACCAGTCTATGTTTGTAAGCTATCTTGTACATTTATATTAATTGTGTTTTATTTATTATTGTGTTCTTTATCTTTTCATGTATTTCCTTGTGCTGCAGCAGATTCAGAGCAAAAATTATTTCATTCTCTTTTACACTTATCTGCTGGAAATGACATTGAACAATCCTGAATCCTGAACTAATTTACATAGACATAAAAGTTAAACACATTTAAAGGCTTTTTGCAGAGCCTTTGACAACATCCAGTTTGGGAAGTTGGTCAAGAGGATTCAGTTGCTTGATATTCAAGATGAGATAGTAAATTGTATTGAACGTTGGCTTTGTGGGATTAGCCAGAGCATGGTAGTAGATGGTTGTGTTTCTGACTAGATGCCTTTTGTGTTATTATGTGCATACATAATAAAGAACTTCAGTTACTAGTGTGCATTGCGTATGGTTCCCCGGGAACTGAAGTCACACACACACGCAGACACGGCGGCCTAGAGGGGCCCATGTAAAATGTGGATAAACCGAAACCATTCTGTAAATCTGCAAATAAAATATTTCTAGCACTTCTCTCCACAAAAGTTTTTCTTTGTTAAAGAACAAACATAACGTGGTGTCAGAAGTCTGTATGAGGTCTGAATAACTGTATACCGTGAGCGATTAAGCAAGAGACACCATGTTCCACGGAGAGAAGCCTGCCTCCCAGAGAGCACGCTGTGTCTTGAAGCTGCCAAATGTCACCAGGTTCACTAAGAGAATACCAGGTGAGAGACCGAAAATTCTGTAATGGATAACCTAAGTCCTCCAGCAGCTATACAGTTTACCAGCAATTTAACCGATAAATGGAAATACTTGAAACAGTGTTTCAGTATATATGTATCAGTGAGCAGAGCCGGTGGGGCACAGGAAGAATTGAAAGCACCTATCTTTCTACATGTTTTGGGCATCTACAACAGTTTTCAAATTGATGAGACAGACTTTAACTTAGATGCTCTGATGTCAAAATTTGAGAAGTATCTTGTCCCAGGTAAAAAAGTCACATTTGAAAGATATAAATTCTTTTCCTGCGAACAGAAACAAGGTGTCAGCTTTGACCAATACTTAGCTGAGCTTCACACACTGAGGAAGTCCTGTGAGTTTGGAAATTTGAGCGACTCGCTAGTTAAAGACAAAATGGTTTGTGAAATCCCAGATACTGCTGTCAGAGAAAGAGTGCTCTGCAGTAAAATTTTGATGCTAGAAAAGGCTGTGAATATGTGCAATGCACCGCAGACCACACAATCTGAAGCTTAGGATCTGCACAGAGCAGCAACATTAGTGCATGCTGTGAAAACAGAGGGGCAGAGCACAAGGTCTTTCCTAAAGTAACAACATAGCAAAGAGGTAGTTTCAAAGAGCAAATGCAGCAAACATGGAGGTGGGCACGTCCCAAAGACATTTCCTGCTCATAGAAAGTCCTGCAATAATTGTGGGAAGAGGAATCATTTCACAAAGTGTTGCAAGGCTCCAAGATAAAGGTGCACCCTGTTGATGTGGAAATTGCAGAAGTTTTTTTGTAGATTTTCTGCAGACTGCTGGTGCTGGTAAGGCAGAATGGACTATTCCAGTGACTGTAAATGAGACAGTAATTCCATTCAAGCTTGACACCAGAGCCGAGATGAATCTGTTATCTATGGATAATTACAATACTCTCAAAGTAAAGAGCAAGATTAACCCAGTGAAGTTAAAAGTGACAGGCTATACTGGAGAGTACAAATCAGTAAAAGGAGGCTGTATAGTGACCTTCAAGCACAAGGGACAGCAGCTTAAAGACACAGCTACCGATGGTTAAAAAGCAAGTACAGTCAATATTAGGTCTGACTGCATGCAAAAGGCTCAACCTGGAGGAAAGAGTTTTCGCAGTGACTTCACAGACCAAAGGTGGCCACACAACACCCAATGAAGAGTATGCAAATGTCTTTGAAGGGTTTGGATGCTTAATTGATGTAACTCAAAAGCTCGTAACAGCATCCATGAGAGATCCAGAGAGGTTACGGAAGAGAACCTCAAGAACTCCACATTCCATAGACATACATAACAGCTACGTGAGCATGGCAGTCACAATGCCATTGCTAAACAGAGTGATCATGATGAAGAAGTCACCAGATTTGCTTCCACATCATGCAGTTTTGTTTCATAGTCTGTCTCTCATTGACTTCCAGGTAAAAACTGTAAATCAATAATATCTCCACAATCCTCTCGTTGGCTTCCAGTTAAAGAATCCACGAAGTTGAGAAGAGAAAAATAAAAAGGGAGATTGGGAGACTACACATGATCCAAGGTCAGAACAACAGCAACAGTCCAACATAGAGCACCAGGAGGAATTGCTTTCTATGATATGCAGCCAACGGAATGAGTTCTGTGAATTAAGACAGACTCAGTTGGAACTTGTGCAAAAATTCCCTAATCACATGGATGTAGTCAGGAGCTCCATTATGAGGCACGTGGAGTGAATTATGGTCACAGAACAGGAATAAGAGCATAGATGCACAGAGAGAATCTTGGCAGAAGTATGTAAAGGAAATGAACACAGAGATCAACATTCTCAAAAGAACAATTGTATTAATGTAGTAACTGAAGAAAGACATCCATGGAAACAAATAGCAGCCCAAAAGGGATCATTAAGCCACCACAGAGATGGATTGAGAGTAGTTGAATGAATAAGGGACAGCATTTGCTCATTCCAATTTAAGTTAATGTGAGTGCCTTTGTTGGAAAGTATTATCATTTCTTGCAGGTTTATGGCGACATAGTATTGTATTTGTTTGCTTTAAAGGGGGAAGGTGTGCTATTACGTATGTACATAACAAAGAACTTCAATTCCTGTGTGCATTGCAGGTGGTTAACTGGGAACTGAAAGTGGCATTGGTGAACAGGACACACATACACACATTCTTGGTGGGCTAGTTTGGCTTGAGTAAAATCTGGACAGGCTGAAGTTATTCTGTAGATCTGTAAATAAAATAGTTCTCGTGTTTTTACCTAGGCAAGCTTGTCCTTGTTAAAGAACAAACATAACACCTTTGACTAATGATGTGCCACAGGGATTAACGCTGGATCCATCATTGTTTGTTATCTATATCAATGATCTGGGTGATAATATGGTAAAAATGGATCAGCAAATTTGTGGATGACACCAAGATTGGGTGTGTGGTAGATAGTGAGGAGGACTATCAGAGCTTGCAGAACTGGACCAGATGGAAAAAGGGGCTGAAAAGTGGCTGATGGAATTTAATGTAGACAAATGTGAGGTGCTGCACCATGGGAGGACAACCAGGGTTGGTCTTACTCAGTGAGTGGTAGGTCACTGAGGAGTGCAGCAGAACAAAAGGATCTGGGAATACAGGTCCATAATTCCTTGAAAGTGACATCACAGGTAGATAGAATTGTAAAAAGATCTTTCAGCACACTGGCCTTCATAGATCTAAGTATTGAATACAGGAGATGGGACGCTATGTTGAAGTTGTATAAGATGTTGGTGAGACCTGATTTGTAGCATTGTGTGCAGTTTTGGTCACCTACGTACAGGAAAGGTGTGAATAATATTGAAAGATTGCGGAGAAAATTTGCAAGAATGCTTTTGGAAATTAATAATCTGAGTTTTAGGGGAAGGTTAAGTAAGTTAGGACTTTATTCCTTGGAGTGTAGGAGAATGAGGGGAGATTTGATAGAAGTATACAAGATTATGTGGGATATAGATAGAGCAAATACAAGCAGGCTTTTTCCACTGAGGTTGGGTGAGTCAAGAACTAGAAGTTAGAGGTTATGGGTTAAGGGTGAAAGGTGAAATGTTTAAGGGAAAGATGAGGGGAAAACTCTTCATTCAGAAGGTAGTAAGAGTGGAATGAGCTGCCAGCGCAAGTGGTGAACGTAGGTTTGATCTGAATATTTAAGAGAACTCTGAGTAGGTATGTTGGTGGGAGGGTATTGAGGGCTATGGGCCGGGTGCAAGTTGATGGGACGAGATAGATTAATAGTCTGGCATGGACTAGATGAACTGAAGGACCTGTACTATAGGGTTCTATGCCTTTATGCCTCTATCAACTCAAGTAATTGAAAATAGTAAATTACCTGAAAAAGTACCTATATCTCTGTTTGTTACTTTTTCGCATTGAAGTGAGACAAGTCAGTAAAGTTGCTCTCAGTCTAACTGTCCACAAGATCATTTGGCAGATCCCCCATGATAAATGATGGAAAACTGCAGGAAGTTGGCATCCCGCCAACGGACTCCACATGAAGTGCAGCATCGGAACACTGTCGGAATTTCAGCAATGAACATCCCCCAGGATATTTTGGACATGCTCAAAAATGCTTTGGATTGTCAATCTGGCCCTCCCTGCAATAATGTTGTTTGCCACAGCTCTATGTCTGGAATGTGTTTTATTACCAAATGAAAACCATTTGATGATTAGACAATAAAATGGAAATCAAAGACAAAACAGATACTGGAAATCTGAGACAAAAACTGAAAAATGCTGAAATATTCCGCAGGTCAGATTGCATCTATAGAAGAGAAACAGAGATAGTGCTTCTGGTCCTGGTTTAGTTTTCAATCAATGGATACACTAACAGTGGACCTTTGGTGGTCTGTTGCTAAATTAATCATTTTATTTTTAGCTTTTCCTTTGTGGATGTAATCTAATGATGATGTGGAATGGATATAACAAGTCAAGTCAAGTCAAGTCACTTTTTATTGTCATTTCAACCATAACTGCTGGTACAGTACACAGTAAAAACGAGACAATGTTTTTCAGGACCATGGTGCTACATGAAACGATACAAAAACTACACCGAACTATGTAAAACAACACAAAAACTACACTAGACTATAGACCTACCCAGGACTGCATAAAGTTCACAAAACAGTGCAGGCATTACAATAAATGATAAACAAGACAATAAACACAGCGGAGTGTAGTAGGTTGGTAGTCCGATGGCTTGGGGGAAAAACTGTTACATAAATAAACAGCTGTACTCCCGCCGGGTATTTCGTTGGAGTCAGATGTAGTCCAATTTAAAGTCCATTGGAGAGCAGAATGGATGGGAGAGCCGGCCGGCCGGCTAGGGCTTGCTCTTTTCCTGGCACGGACTCCTGCCCGCTCGCCTCACTTCTGCTTCCTCGCACACGGCTTACAATGTCCCCACCTCCGGCCACTGGCATCAGTCAACTCTGAGGACTGCAGGCCTGATTCCCTCAGCAAGCGAACACTGCAGAGCAGAATGGACGCGAGAGCCAGCCGGCTAGGGGTTACATTTTTCCTGGCACGGTAAACACAAGTAAACGCAAGTAACACAAGTAAAGAAATGGTCTATAATAATTTTAGTCATATTTAAATTTTATCATATCTTTAATGTACTGGCATTGAAATGCAATTATTATATACAGTAGGTATGATGTACCAGATTTAACAAGGTATACAAAAGTCTTGTAGGCGTTCATCTATGCATGTTTAGCTTTTGAAACTAATTTTCAAATATTTCTGTTGAAATAATTTATTAGAATAAAAGAATATGAAAAATAGTGCAAAAAACATTTGACTGAACCTAAATAATTTGGGGAAAAAGCAGTGATGTCTACTGGCTGGCTCCTTCACTGATGTACATTGGTACACAGCTATACAAATGACATGAAATGCACATTCTGTGCTGCAAAAGTAAAAATTCTTTCATACAGTACATGAAAAAATATTATTCATAGCTTAGAAATGCTTTTCTTCAAAGAAAAGAAAGTCTATTTCCTATTCCTATCTTCTGCCATCTGTTCCTGTTGCTGCTTTTCTTCAACCATCCAGCTCAACGATCATATTCAGCAGTGAATGCTCCCAGCTCACTTTTTCTCAATGGAAGTCTCATTCCTACTACAACCATTCCATTCTGTTGGGCAACAAATTGAATATCTAAGTATTTGTGAGCAAATCCATTGCATTTCATCCGTGAAATTAATATGCAGTATCTGTACCTATGTTTTAATCAACATTTCCGCTGCACTTAAATTATAACAGACTTTGACCAGACCACGAAGTCATCTTTGTTCAGAGGTTTATCATCAATCACTCTGCTACAATAGGAGGTAGTTTGCATTACTGCAGGTACTGTATTGCGACAGCTTCTTTAGTGCAAGTATTTGGAAACGCATTGTGAAATCGCAATACTTCAAAGAATAATGAGCAGTAAATTATTTGATCCCTGAATGCTTAAGTGATGTTTTTGCATTGAGATACACCTGTACACCTGCTCGGTAATGCAAATATCTAATCAACAACTCAATGCATAAAAGCATGCAGACATGGTCAAGAGGTTCATTTGTTGTTCAGACCAAACATTAGAATGGGGAAGAAATGTGATCTCAGTGACTTTGAGCATAGAATGGTTGTTGGTGCTAGACAGGGTGGTTTGTGTATCTCAGAAACTCCTAATCTCCTGGGATTTTAACAATAAACAGACTCTGGAGATTACCGAGAATAGTGCAAGAAACAAAGAATAGTATCCAGTGAGTGGCAATGCTGTGGGCAAAGACACTTTGTTAATGAGAGACATTAGAGGAGAATGCCAGATAGGTTCAAGCTGACAGGAAGGTGACAGTAACTCAAATAACCACAGGTTACAACAGTAGTGTGCAGAGGAGCATCTCTGAATGCACATTTCAAACCTTGAAGTGGATGGGCTCCAGCAGCAGGTGACCACACCAGGCTAATATAACTACTATATACAGATGTACAAGGGGGATCACTCTGCTTGGCAGGTGAGACTTGTGGCTATGAAACAATCTCAGGTTCTGGGGCCTTTCCATGGTGGTTGTAGGAGTTGGCTCTGAGACTGCAGGAAGTTGTTCTGACATCTCTGGACACCTTTCTTCATCCTATTTCTCCTTCTAGTTTATGCATCTTTACCTTAGGAAGATGAAATCGGTTCAGTGGAGTGTTCGCTTACTAATCCTTCTCTTGCATAGTCATACTCATAGTCATACTTTATTAATCCCGGGGGAAACTGGTTTTCATTACAGTTGCTCCATAAATAATAAATAGTAATAGAACCATAAATAGTTAAATAGTAATATGTAAATTATGAAATAAGTCCAGGACCAGCCTATTGGCTCAGGGTGTCTGACCCTCCAAGGGAGGAGTTGTAAAGTTTGATGGCCACAGGCAGGAATGACTTCCTATGACACTCTGTGTTGCATCTCGGTGGAATGAGTCTCTGGCTGAATGTACTCCTGTGCCCACCCAGTACATTATGTAGTGGATGGGAGACATTGACCAAGATGGCATGCAACTTAGACAGCATCCTCTTTTCAGACACCACCGTGAGAGAGTCCAGTTCCATCTCCACAACATCACTGGCCTTACGAATGAGTTTGTTGATTCTGTTGGTGTCTGCTACCCTCAGCCTGCTGCCCCAGAACACAACAGCAAACATGATAGCACTGGTCACCACAGACTCGTAGAACATCCTCAGCATCGTCCGGCAGATGTTAAAGGACTTTAGTCTCCTCAGGAAATAGAGACGGCCCTGACCCTTCTTGTAGACAGCCTCAGTGTTCTTTGACCAGTCCAGTTTATTGTCAATTCGTATCCCCAGTTATTTGTAATCCTCCACCATGTCCACACTGACCCCCTGGATGGAAACAGGGGTCACTGGTACCTTAGCTCTCCTCAGGTCTACCACCAGCTCCTTAGCCTTTTTCACATTAAGCTGCAGATAATTCTGCTCACACCACGTGACAAAGTTTCCTACCGCAGCCCTTTACTCAGCCTCATCTCCCTTGCTGATGCATCCAACTGTGGCAGAGTCATCCGAAAACTTCTGAAGATGACAAGACTCTGTGCAGTAGTTGAAGTCCGAGGTGTAAATGGTGAAGAGAAAGGGAGACAAGACAGTCCCCTGTGGAGCCCCAGTGCTGCTGATCACTCTGTCGGACACACAGTGTTGCAAGCACACGTACTGTGGTCTGCCAGTCAGGTAATCAAGAATCCATGAAACCAGGGAAGCATCCACCTGCATCGCTGTCAGCTTCTCCCCCAACAGAGCAGGGTGGATGGTGTTGAACGCACTGGAGAAGTCAAAAAACATGACCCTCACAGTGCTCGCTGGCTTGTCCAGATGGGCGTATCTCTCCTCTCATTTTCCTCATCGTCAACATCATCTGTTTTCATATCTCCACTGACTCCTTTCATTTTGGGTTTCCATTCATCCAGCTGGGCTTTGAGCTTTGCATCTACTTTTACAAGCAGCTTTTTGTCTCCCACTTGGTTCATGCAATAAACTTAATACACAGAAAGCAGATTCTGGTTTTTTATATTCACAAAAACCAAATACTTGCAATCTTCCTGAAGCTCTTTGAATTCTCTTCCAGCTTAAAACCAAGCCACATTTCGCAAGTAACTGCCAGATTAACATATCAGCGGTTTTCCCAAATATGTTACCTACAAAAATTGTTGTAGTTGGACCACTGCTTTCATCACTTGCACATTTCTTTAGAGCAGCATTGTCTTTCCTTGGTCCAATCTGCTTTCCAACCAGAGGCACAAAGGTTGGCATCAACACCTGTTTGCCTTCTGTTGGGCAATGGTTCATGGGGTTCAGTATGGCATCATCAAGTACCTTTCTTCATTCATTTTCAGTTGGCTTCATTGCAGGGGATGTGGCTTGCAAATTGTAGATGGATCTCCAATGAAGTAGTTAACCCAGCTAATCACATCCTCACAATGAAGGTCCTATTCTTACTACATACAAGCTCAAGGTAGCTTAATCGTTGCTGTATTTCACAGTTATGAATATCATTCCCATGGGAGATATCTTTTCTCCAGTATAATTTCTTCATTGAATGTCTGCTGGCTTCAGTTTGGCATCTTTGAAATGCAGTTCAAACTCATTGTGTGGAATAACTGAAACAGCTGATCCAGCATCCAATTCCATTTTAATTAATTTGGCATTCAGTTCTGTGATAAACCATATTGCTTTTGTCTGTTGTTAATATTCATATTGTAAATCTCAAGACTACTCAGTCCAGTGTCACTCTCATCATCATCATCATCAGATTTTTCATCAACAACATGTAGATTAATGCTCTCTTTGAAACTGCAGCCTGACTTTTTAAGCTTTCTCTCTTCCCTGAGCATTTTCTGTGAGTTTTGCCTTTAAACCTGCATTTGTTTGGTGCACGTGAGCCGCTGCCACAATGGTATTTTGTTTCACCAAGCAGGTTCCTGTTTAGATGCTGCAATATCATTCAAGTTCACTTTCATTCCTGACTGCAGATCAATTGCATCTCTGTCTGCAATTTCCATTGGAACAGCAATTTCAACTGGCCTTTTAAATGTAAGTCATGCTTCAGTTAGGAGCCATTTTGAATGCTCTCTTGTAAGGTTCCACAAACTGAACAACCTCTCAGTGCATTATTAAGCTCATTACCAAACAATGCTCAGCCAATCTCTTCAATTCAGCCATGTATACTGAAATAAATATAGAAACATAAAAATATAGAAAACCTACAGTGCAATACTGGCCCTTCAGCCCACAAAGTTGTGCCGAACATGTCCCTACCTTAGAAATTACTGGACTTCTCCATAGCCCTCTATTTTTCTAAGATCCATGTACCTATCCAAAAGTCTCTTAAAAGAACCTATCATATCCACCTCAACCACCGTTGCCGGCAGCCCATTCCATGCACTCACCACGCTGTGTGTAAAAAACTTAGCCCTGACATCACCTCTGTACCTACTCTCCAGCACCTTAAATCTGTGTCCTCTTGTGGTAACCATTTGAGCCCTGGGAAAAAGCCTCTGACTATCCACCAGATCAATGCTTCTCATCATCTTGTACTCCTCTATCAGGTCACTTCTCATCCTCCATCGCTCCAAGGAGAAAAAGCCGAGTTCACTCAACCTGTTTTCATAACGCATGCTCCCCAATCCAGGCAACATCCTTGTAAATCTCCTCCGTACTCTTTCTATGGCTTCCACATACTTCCTGTAGTGAGGCGACCAGAACTGAGCACAGTACTCCAAGTGGGGTCTGACCAGGGTCCTATATAGCTGCAGTATTACCTCTCGGCTCCTAAATTCAATTACACGATTAATGAAGGCCAATACACCATATGCCTTCTTAACCACAGTGTCAACCTGCGCAGCTGCTTTGAGCGTCCTATGGACTCGGACCCCAAGATCCCTCTGATCCTCCACACTGCCAAAGAGTCTTACCATTAATACTATATTCTGCCATCATATTTGACCTACCAAAATGAACCACTTCACACTTATCTGGGTTGAATGCCAACTGCCACTTCTCAGCCCAGTCTTACATCCTATCAATATCCCGCTGTAACCTCTGACAGCCCTCCACACTATCTACAAAACCTCCAACCTTTGCATCAAACTTACTAACCCATCCCTCCACTTCCACATCCAGGTGATTTATGAATATCACAAAGAGTAAGGGTCCCAGAACAGATCCCTGAGGCACACCACTGGTCACCAACCTCCATGCAGAATATGACCCGTCTACAACCACTCTTTGTCTTCTGTGGGCAAGCGAGTTCTAGATCCACAAAGCAATGTCCCCTTGGACCCCATGCCTCCTTACTCAATAAGACTTGCATGGGGTACCTTATCAAATGCCTTGCTGAAATCTATATACACTACATCTACTGCTCTTCCTTCATCAATGTGTTTAGTGACATCCTCAAAAAATTCAATCAGGTTTGTAAGGCATGACCTGCCTTTGACAAAGCCATGCTGACTATTCCTAATCATATTATACTTCTCCAAATGTTCATAAATCCTGCCTCTCAGTATCTTCTCCATCAACTTACCAACCACTGAAGTAAGACTTACTGGTCTATAATTTCCTGGGCTATCTCTACTCCCTTTCTTGAATAAAGGAACAACATCCGCAACCCTCCAATCCTCCAGAACCTCTCCCGTCCCCATTGATGATGCAAAGATCATCGCCAGAGGTTCAGCAATTTCCTCCCTCGCCTCCCACAGTAACCTAGGGTACATCTCATCTGGTCCCGGTGACATATCCAACTTGATGCTTTCCAAAAGCTCCAGTACATCCTCTTTCTTAATATCTACATGTTCAAGCTTTTCAGTTCACTGCAAGTCAGCACTACAATCACCAAGATCCTTTTCCATGGTGAATACTGAATTAAAGTATTCATTAAGTACCTCTGCTATTTCCTCTGGTTCCATACACACATTCCCACTGTCACACTTGATAGGTCCTATTCTTTCACGTCTTCTCCTCTTGCTCTTCACATACTTGTAGAATGCCTTGGGGTTTTCCTTAATCCTGCCCACCAAGGACTTCTCATGGCCCCTTCTGGCTCTCCTAATTTCCTTTTTAAGCTCCTTCCTGTTAGCCTTATAATCTTCTAGATCCCTAACATTACCTAACTCTCTAAACCTTTTGCAAGCTTTTCTTTTCTTCTTGACTAGATTTATTACAGCCTTTGTACACCACAGTTCCTGTACCCTACCGTAATTTTCCTGTCTCATTGGAACATTCCTATGCAGAACGCCACACAAATATCCCCTGAACATTTGCCACATTTCTTCCGTACCTTTTTCTGAGAACATCTGTTCCCAATTTAAGTTTCCAATTTCCTGCCTGATAGCCTCATAATTCCCCTTACTCCAATTAAACGCTTTTCTAACTTGTCTGTTCCTATCTCTCTCCAGTGCTATTGTAAAGGAGATAGATTTATGATCACTATCTCCAAAATGCTCTCCCGCTGAGAGATCTGACACCTGACCAGGTTCATTTCCCAATGCCAAATCAAGTACAGTCTCTCCTCTTGTAGGCTTATCTACATATTGTGTCAAGAAACCTTCCTGAACACACTTAACAAACTCCACCCCATCTAAACCCCTTGCTCTAGGGAGATGCCAATCGATATTTGGGAAATTAAAATCTCCCATCCCGATAACTCTGATATTATTACACCTTTCCAGGATCTGTTTCCCTATCTGCTCCTCAATATCCCTTTTACGATTGGGAAGCCTATAAAAAACACCCAGTAAAGTTATTGACCCCTTCCTGTCCCTAACCTCCTCCCACAGAGACTCCGTAGACAATCCCTCCATGACGTCCACCTTTTCAGCAGCCGTGACGCTATCTCTGATCAACAGTGCCACGCCCCCACCTTTTTTGCCTCCCTCCCTGTCCTTTCTAAAACATCTAAAACCCGGCATTTGAAGTAGCCATTCCTACCCCTGAGCCATCCAAATCTCTGTAATGGCCACCACATCATAGCTCCAAGTACTGATCCACGCGCTAAACTCATCCGCTTTGTTCACAACACTCCTTGCGTTAAAATAGACACATCTCAAACCGTCAGTCTGAGCGGTTATGAAATTTGTGAAACTTATGAAATCTAAAACATTCTGCAAACAGCAATGGTTTTGTTTCTAAATGTTCTTGCATTACTTTGACAATAGAAGCAAAACTCACTTTTGCTGGTTTGGTTGAAGTCAAACTTCAAAGAAAACTGTATGCCTTTAAACCCCTCATACTCAGCAATATTGGTACTCACTGCTCATCGACTATTTCATATGCATCAAAATATTGCTGAATTAGCTCAGCATACATATTCCAGTTACCCTTTGTGCAATCAAATGTGTCAATTTTCCTATGTAGCTAAGCATTTCTGCTTTTTTCTAAAGATTACTATTAACTAGTACTCTCCTTTTATGAACTTGTGAATCCTTTTCTATTTATGAACCTTGAATCCTTTCATTTTCTGCCTTATTCTAAAAACGATCGTGTCAAAGAACTTGTGTTGTGCTGCTTTTTTGAAACTCAATCATCTCTGCAAGGATGGGCTGTTTTTTTTTAATTTCACCATTTTATTTTAAGTTCAAACATCTCAAAGCATTTCAACAGATCCTAAGCTGTCTTGGGTTCATTTTAAAAATAGCTCGTCACCAATGTTATGCATTGTAACTTTAAAACATTAAACAAATTCAAAGAAAGACATGGAAGTCCAAAATGCAACTCATGTTTTTATTCATATAACCCTGCATGAATTATTTAAATGAACATGAATACACAACAACCTCCAAAAATTGTCTTACTGTAAAGATGACAAAGTCTTAACAACAAATCTACAAGGTGGGAAAGAAGCATGACCACTGTCAAAATAGCCTGATCTTGCAATTTAGTAACAAGAACATGTCCAAGAATTTGTCCAAAATTTAAATCACTTCAGCACCTACACCACTCCCTGTCACTGTAACCACCTCAGGACCCTGCACCCCTTCCCGTCCCTGTAACCCACCCAGCCCCTAGACCACTCCCTCTCTGTCTAACCCACCATCCCCTACACCCCACATTGTCTCTGTACCTCTCCAGGACCTTGCACCCCTCCTGTATCTGTGACCCCCTCCAGCTCCTACACCCCTCCGTCTCTGTAACCCCTTCCAGACCTTACACCCCTCCCTGCCTCTGTAAACCCCTCCAGCCCATACACCCTTCTGTCTCTGAAACCCATTCCAGCCACTAGACCACTCCCTGTCTCTGTAACCCACTCCATCCCCTGCACACCTCACTCTGTCTGTAAACCCCTCAAGCCCTCGGACCACTGCCTGACTCTGTAACACCCCCTGTACCCTGCACCCCTTCCTGTCTCTGTAACTCCCTCCACTCCTGTACCATCCCCTGTCTCTGTAACCCACCCCAGTTCCACACCACTCCCTGTCTCTGTAACCCACTCCAGTTCCACACCACTCCCTGTTTCTGTAACCCACCCCAGTTCCACACCGCTCCCTGTCTCTTTAACCCACTCCAGCCCCTACATCACTCCCTATCTCAATAACCCCCTCCATTCCCTGCACAACTCCCTGTCTCTGGAACTCCCTCCAGCTCCTATACCACTCGCTGTCTCTGTAACCCACTCCAGCTCCACACCACTTGCAGTCTCTGCCTAGCCTCTGCACCCCTCCCTGTCTCTGAAACCCACTCCATCCACTGTAGCTCTCCCTGTCTCTGCAGCCCCCCTCTCTACCCTACACCTCTCCCTGTCTCTGTAACCCCCTCCAGCCCCTGCACCCCTCCCTGTCTCTGTAAACCCCCTCTGTACCCTACACCCCTCCCTGTCTCTGTGACCCCTCCAGCCCCTGCACCTTTCCCTGTCTCTGCAGCCCCCCTCTCTACCCTACACCTCTCCCTGTCTCTGTAAACCCCATCTAGACCCTGCACCTCTCCCTGTCTCTGTAAACCACTCCAGCCCCTACACCTCTCCCTGTCTCTGTAACCCCTCCATCCCCTACACCCCTCCCTGTCTCTGTAAACTCCATCTAGACCCTGCACCTCTCCCTGTCTCTGTAACCCCAATCTAGACCCTGCACCTCTCCCTATCTCTGTAAATCACTCCAGCCCCTGCACCTCTCCCTGTCTCTGTAAACCCCCTCTGTACCCTACACCCCTCCCTGTCTCTGTAAACCCCCTCCCTGTACCCTACACCCCTCCCTGACTCTGTAACCCCCTCTCTACCCTACACCTCTCCCTGTCTCTGTAACCCCCTCTGTACCCTACACCCCTCCCTGACTCTGTAAACCACTCCAGCCCCTACACCCCTCCCTGTCTCTGTAACCCCCTCTCTACCCTACACCCCTCCCTGTCTCTGTAAACCCCCTCTCTCCCCTACACCCTTCCCTGTCTCTGTAAATCACTCCAGCCCCTGCACCTCTCCCTGTCTGTAACCCCCTCTCTACCCTACACCCCTCCCTGTCTCTGTAAACCCCCTCTCTCCCCTACACCTCTTCCTGTCTCTGTAAACCACTCCAGCCCCTGCACCTCTCCCTGTCTCTGTAAGCCCCTCTGTACCCCGCACCCCTCCCTGTCTCTGTAAACCCCCTCTCTCCCCCCTACACCTCTCCCTGTCTCTGTAAACCACTCCAGCCCCTGCACCTCTCCCTGTCTCTGTAACCCCCTCTCTACCCTACACCCCTCCCTGTCTCTGTAAACCCTTCTCTATCCTGCACCTCTCCCTGTCTCTGTAACCCCCTCTGTACCCTACACCCCTCTCTAACTCTGTAAACCACTCCAGCCCCTACCCCCCTCCCTGTCTCTGTAAACCCCCTCTGTACCCTACACCCCTCCCTGTCTCTGTAACCACTCCAGCCCCTGCACCTCTCCCTGTCTCTGTAAACCCCTCTGTACCCTACACCCCTCTCTAACTCTGTAAACCACTCCAGCCCCTGCACCCCTCTCTCTGTCTCTTTAAATCCCCTCTGTACCCTACACCCCTCCCTGTCTCTGCAAACTCCCTCTGTACCCTACACCCCTCCCTGTCTCTGTAAACACTCCAATCCCGGCACCTCTCCCTGTCTCTGTAAACCCCCTCCCTGTACCCTGCACCCCTCCCTGTCTCTGTAAACCCCCTCTGTACCCTGCACCCCTCCCTGTCTCTGTAACCACTCCAATCCCGGCACCTCTCCCTGTCTCTGTAAACCCCCTCCCTGTACCCTGCACCCCTCCCTGTCTCTGTAAACCCCCTCTGTACCCTGCACCCCTCCCGATCTCCGTAAACCCCTCCAAACCCTACACCCCTCCCCATCTCTGTAAACCCCTCCAACCCCTACACCCCTCCCCATCTCCGTAAACCCCCCCCCAGCCCTTGCACTCATCTCTTTGCTGTAACCTCGTTCCGCCCCTACACCTGGCCCTGTCAGAGAAGTGTTACAGAATCTATGTGTTGCATCGGATTCCGGCTTCGGCATCTCTTGTGTACCCACAGGAGGGACTTGGTGGCTTGAGCAGTGACAACAGAGGCAGGCATGGGTCAAGGACCTGGGTTGGGATGGAGAGTGTGGAGGCAGAGTAGACGGTGAGGGAGGATCAGATGAGGGAAGGGGCTGGTGGGGAGATATGGGGATCAGATTGGGTCTCCGGAGTGGAGTGAGAATGGGAAGGGGGCCAGGAGAGGGGAATCCGGGACATGAACGTGAGGGAGGGCAGAGGGGGTCAGCTCTCAGTTCCCTGCACAGTCATGTGCCGCACACTGAGACTTAAGCTCCTCCATTGCATCTGCCTGTAACTCAATGCTGCTGCTTAGCTCTGGGCTCTGGTCCGAGCCATCTGGAATACGGCTGTCCCACATCAGTGTTACTTCAGTGATACCGAGATCCACACCCGCAGGATGCCTCCAGGTACAAAGCCTGGCTGGCTGTGACGGTGAGTTGCTGGGTCGGTTCCTGGAAGGCAGGGAGAGGAGAGAGTGGTTAGGGTACAGAAAATCAGTGTCCCAGTATTTCTGCATACACACAGTCAACTCACTGTGTCTGCATGGTGAGACCTGTGCGAGTCTGACCAACGGATACAGAGACGGGAACTGTGCACGGTGCTCCTGGTGTGGATCTGACCCAGGGATACAGAGATGGGAACTGTGCATTGTTATCCTGGTGTGGAACTGACCAGCCTGGTGAGGATCTGACCCAGGGATACAGAGAAGGGAACTGTGCACGGTGCTCCTGGTGTGGATCTGACCCAGGGATACAGAGAAGGGAACTGTGCATGGTGCTCCTGGTGTGGGTCTGACCCAGGGATACAGAGACAGGAACTGTGCACTGTGCTCCTGGTGTGGGTCTGACCCAGGGATACAGAGACGGGAACTGTGCACGGTGCTCCTGGTGTGGATCTGACCCAGGGATACAGAGACAGGAACTGTGCACGGTGCTCCTGGTGTGGATCTGACCCAGGGTTTCAGAGACAGGAACTATGCACGGTGATCCTGGTGTGGATCTGACCCAGGGATACAGAGATGGGAACTGTGCATTGTGATCCTGGTGTGGATTTGACCAGCCTGGTGTGGATCTGACCCAGGGGTACAGAGATGGGAACTGTGCATTGTGATCCTGGTGTGGATCTGACCAGCCTAGTGTGGATCTGAACCAGGGATACAGAGACAGGAACTATGCATGGTGCTCCTGGTGTGGATCTGACCCAGGGATACAGAGATGGGAACTGTGCACGGTGCTCCTGGTGTGGATCTGACCCAGGGGTACAGAGATGGGAAGTGTGCATTGTGATCCTAATGTGGAACTGACCCAGGGATACAGAGATGGGAACTGTGCATTGTGATCCTGGTGTGGATCTGACCAGCCTGGTGTGGATCTGACCCAGGGATACAGAGATGGGAACTGTGCACGGTGCTCCTGGTGTGGATCTGACCCAGGGATACAGAGATGGGAACTGTGCATTGTGATCCTGGTGTGGATCTGACCCAGGGATACAGAAGTGAGAACCGTGCAATGTTCTCCCTGTGTGGGTCTGGACAAGGATAGCGATAGGAACCAGACACAGTGCTCCCAGTGTGGTTCTGGCCCAGGATACAGTGACAGAAATTGTGCACTGTACTCCTGGTGATGGTGTGACCCCGGGAAATGGAGATCAGACCCAGGCACAGTTTCCAGAGCAAAGGCCTGGGGTCTTTCTGACACTGCCACTTAGTCATACAAAGGAAGTTACCAAGTAACACAATGCCAAGCCTAAAATATTCCTGTATTGCCCTATAGACTAGAAGGTTCAATAACTGGCATGTCGAACATTCTAAGTATGTGACTCGAAGGTCTTTGCTGGCCTTCTCTGTGGCAGGATCTGCTTGAACATAGAAATCTACAGCATGTTACAGGCCCATCAGCCCACAATGCTGGGCCAACCATGTATCCTATTCTAGAAACTGCCTAGAATTTCCCTACCACATAGCCCTCTATTTTTCTAAGCTCCATGTACCTATCTAAGAAGCTCTTAAAAGACCCTGTTGTATCCGCCTCCACCACCATCGCTGGCAGTGCATTCCATGAACCCACAACCCTGTGTAAAAAACTTACCTCTGACATCCTATGCCCTCTCGTGTTAGCCATTTCAGCCCTGGGAAAAAGCCTCTGGCTATCCACACGATTAATGTCTCTCATCATCTTATATACCTCTATCAGGTCACCTCATCCTCCATTGCTCCAAGGAGAAAAGGTCAAGTTCGCTCAACCTATTCTCATAAAGCATGCTCTCCAGTCCAGGCAACATCCTTGTAAATCTCCTCTGCGCTCTCTCGATAGGATCCATATCCTTCCTGTAGTGGGGTGACCAGAACTGAACACAGTACTCCAAGTGGGGTCTAAGGTCTTATAGAGCTATAACGTTATCTCACAGCTCTTGAACTCAATCCCATGATTGATGAAGGCCAACACACCATACACCTTCTTAACAACACTGTCAACCTGCGCAGCAGCTCTGAGTGTCCTATGGACACAGACCCCAAGATCTCACTGATCTTCGACAAGAGTCTTACCATTAATACTGTATTCTGTCTTCAAATTGGACCTACCAAAATGAACCATTTCAATAGATTTCAATAGGTACATTTAATGTCAGAGACATGTATACAATATGCTTCCTGAAGTTCTTTTTCACACTTATCTGGGTTGAACTCCATCTGACACTTCTCAGGCTAGTTCTGCATCCTATCAATATCCCACTATAACCTCTGACAGCCCTCCACACTATCCACAACAACCCTAAATCTGATGCCATCAGCAAACTTACTAATCCACCCTTTTACTTCCTCATTCAGGTTATTTATAAAAATCATGAAGAGGAGGGATCCCAGAACAGATTCCTGTGGAACACCACTGGTCACCAACCTCCATGCAGAATACAAGCCATCTATAACCAGCCTTTGCCTTCTATAGTTCTATAGGCAAGCCAATTCTGAATCAGCAAATCAAGGTCTCCTTGGATCCCATGCCTCCTTACTTTCTGAATGAGCCTTGAACGGGGAACCTTATCAAATGCTTTACTGAAATCCATATACACCACATTCACTGCTCTACCTTCATCAATGTGTTTTGTTACTTCCTCAAAGAATTCAGTCAAGCTTGTAAGGCACAACCTGCCCTTGACAAAGCCTTGCTGACTATCCCTAATCAAATTATGTCTCTCCAAATGCTCACAAATCCTGCCTCTCAGGATCTTCTCCAACAACTTGCCCACCACTGAAGTAAGACTCACTGGACTATAATTTTCTGAGTTATCTCTACTCCCTTTCTTGAACAAATGGAAAACATTTGCAACGCTCCAATCCTCCAGTACTTCTTCCATCCCTATTGATGATGCAAAGATCATCGCAAGAGGCTCAGCAATCTCCTCCCTCACTTCCCACACTAGTCTGGGGTATATCCCATCCGGTCCTGGTGACTTACCTAACTTAATGCTTTCCAAAAGTTTCAGCACCTCCTCTTTCTTAATGTTTATATGCTCAAGCATTTCAGTCCACTGTATGTCATCCCCACAATCGCCAAGGTCCTTTTCACTGGTAAATACTGAAGCAAAATATTCATTAAGTACCTCCACTACCTCCTCCAACTCCATGCATGTTTCCACTATTGCACCTGATTGGTCCTATTTTCACACAGCTCATCCCCCTTGCTCCTTACAAACTTGTAGAATGCCATGGGGTTTTCCTTAATCCTGCTCACCAAAGCCTTCTCATGGCCCCTTCTGGCTCTCCTAATTTCAATTTTAAGCTCCTTCCTGGCACCCTTGTAATTTTCTAGAGCTCTTACAATACCTAATTTCTTGAACCTTTAGTAAGCTTCCCTTTTCTTCTTAACTAGATTTTCTACATCCTTTGCACACCATGGTTCTTTAACCCTATCAGCCTTTCCCTGCCTCAATAGAACATACCTATGCAGAACGCCATGCAAATATTCCCTGAACATTTGCCACGCTGCTGTGCATTTCCCTGAGAACATCTACTCCCAATTTATGTTCGCAAGTTCCTGCCTAGTAGCATTGTATTTCCGTCTACCCCAATTAGATGTTTTCCCAAATTGTCTGCTCCTATCCTTCTCCAGCGCTATGGTGAAGGAGATTGAATTGTGATTACTATCTCCACCGTGCTCTCCCACAGAGAGATCTGACACCTGATTAGGTTCATTTCCCAATATCCGATCAAGCGCAGCCTCTTCTTTAGTTGGTTTATCAACATATTATGTCAGGAAACCTTCCCGAACACACCTAGCAAACTTCATCTAAACCCCTTGCTCTAAGGAGATGTCAGTCAAGGTTCGGAAAGTTAAAAACTCCCATCACAACAACCCTACTATTTTTGCACTGTTCCAGAATCTGCTCCCTATCTGCTCCTCAATATCTCTGTTACTATTGAGAGAGAGTCTATAAAAAACACCCAGTAGAGTTATTGCCCCCTTTCTTTTCCTAACTTCCACCCACAATGACTCAGTAGACAACCCCTCCATGACTTCCTCCTTTTCTGCAGTTGTGACACTATCCCTGATTAACACTGCTATGCCCCCACCTATTTTGCCTCCCTCCCTGTCCTTTTTGAAACATCTAAAGCCTGGCACACTCAGCAGCCGTTCCTTCCCCTGAGACGTCCAAGTCTCCGTAATGGCCACAATGTCATATTTCCATGTATTGATCCACACTCTAAGTTCATCCACCTTGTTTATGATATTCCTTGCATTTAAATAGACACATCACAAACCATCTGGCTGAGTGCATCTTTGCCCTATCATCTGCTCATCCTTCCTTACAAACTCCCTACAGCTGTCTCTATTTGTGCACCAACCGCCCCATTATCTGCCTCTTCACTTCAGTTCCCAACCCCCTGCAAATCTAGTTTAAACCCTCCCCAACAGCTTTGGCAAACCTTCCTCCCAGGATATTGGTTCCAGTTCAGGTGCAACCTGTCCCTCTTGTACAGGTCACTCCTTCCCCAGAAAAGGTTCCAATGATCCAAGAACTTGAACCATCTCCTGCACCATCTCCTCAGCCACTCATTCATCTGTGCTATCTTTCTGTTCTGACCTTCCCCAGCTCATGGCACTGAGAATAATCCGGAGATTATCACCTTGGAGGTCCTGCTCTTCAGCCTCCTTCCCAACTCCCTAAAATTACTGCACAGGACCTCTACCCCTCTGCTGCCTATGTCATTGGTACCAACATGTGCCATGACCTCTGGCTGCTCACCCTCCCCTTCAAGAATATTCTGCAACCACTCAGAGACATCCTGGACCCTAGCACCCAGGAGGCAACACATTAGCCTGGGGTCTCTTTTGCTGCTGCAGAATTTCCTGTCTGTCCCCCTAACTATCAAGTCCCCTATGACTGTTGCTCCATCTGACTTCACCCTACCCTTTTGAGGCTCAAAGCTGACCACAGTGCTATTGGTCTAGCTGCTGCTGTCTTGCCCAGGTAGGTCACCCATCATCATTATCCAAATGTATACCTGTTGCTGAGGGGAATGGCCACAGGGAGATCCTGCACTGACTTCTTTCTCCCTTTGCCTCTCTCGGTGTTCACCCATCTACTGCACTCTGGGTGTAACTACCTGCTCAAAAGTATCTATCAATTGTTCTGCCTCCCAGAGGTTCCTTAGTTCATCTAACTCCAGCTCCAACTCCTTAATACAATCACAGGGGGTAAGGATTGGGCCGAGTCAAGGGGCTGAATGGATTTTTTCTGCACTTATTTCTGATAGGGATTAGTACTGGTGGAGAACAACATCAATTGACTTTCCCTTGTCTATCCTGCCTGTTATTTCCTCAAAGAATTCCAATAGCTTTGTCAGGCAAGATTTCCCCTTAAGGAAACCATGGTCTATTTTATCATGTAGCCCCAATTACCCCAAAACCACGTCCTTAACAATTGACTCCAACATCTCCCATCTACCAAGGTCAAACTAGTGACCTGTAATTTCCTTTCTTCTGCCTCCCTCCTTTCTTAAAGAGTGGGGTGACATTTGCAATTTTCCTGTCTTCCAGAACCAATCCAGAATCTAACAATTCTTGAAAGATCATTATTAATGCTTCCACAATCTCTTCAATTACCTCTTTCAGAACCCTGAGGAATAGTCCATTTAACTGAGGTGACTTATCTACCTCCAGACCTTTCAGCTTCTCAAGCACCTTCTCCTTAGTAATAGCAATGACACTCACATCTGCCCCCAGACACTCACAAATTTCTGGCATTCTGCTAGCGCCTTCCACAGTGAAGACAGGCGCGAAATAGTTTAATAAGATTTTCTGCCAGTTCTTTGTTCCCCATTACTACCTCTCCAGCGGTCATTTTCCAGTAGTCCAATGTTCAATCTCATTTCTCTTTTATTCTTTACATACCTGAAGAACTTTTTGTATCCTCTTTTATATTATTCACTAGTTTACCATCATAGTTCATCTTTTCTCTCTTTATTGCTTTTTAGTTGCCTTCTGTTGGTACCTTCCCACTAATATTTGCAATATTATTTGCTCTCTCTTTTGTCTTATGCTGCTTCTGACTTCCCCTGACAGCCCTCATCATGGTTGCCTCCTCCTTCCTTTAGAACATTTCTTCTTTGGTACATGTCTATCCTGCGCCTTCTGAATTTCCTCCAGAAGCACTAGTCATTGCAGTTCTTTACTTTATATTTACTTTACTTTATACTTTATTGTCACCAAACAATTGATACTAGAAACGTACAATCATCACAACGATATTTGATTCTGCACTTCCCACTCCCTGGATTACAAATATTAAAGTTCTTCCATCATTCCTGCTAGTGTCCCCTTCAATTACATTTGCATGCTCCTCTCACATGCCTCTGTTATTCCCTTTAGAGTCATAAAGTCATAGAAAACTCAGACACATAAATGGGCTCTTCAACAATCTAGTCCAAGTCAAACTATTTAAACTGCCTAGTCCCATCAACCTACTCCCAGATCATTGCCCTCCATATCCCTCCCATCCAAACTTCCCTTAAATGCTGAAATCAAACTCGCATCCACCGCTTTGCTGGCAGCTCTCTCCACCCTCTGAGTGAAGAAGTTTCCTCTCATGTTTCCCTTAAACATTTCACCTTTCACCCAGAACCCATGACCTCTAGTTGTCATCTCACCCAACCTCAGTGGGAAAAGCCTGCTTGCATTTGCCCTATCTAAACCCCTCATAATTTTGTATATCTCTGTCAAATCTTCCCTCAATCTTCTACAGTCTAGGGAATAAAGTTGTAACCTATTTAATCTTTTCTTATAACTCAGGTCCTCCAGTCCCAGCATCATCCTTGTAAATTTTCTCTGTACTCTTTCAATCTTATTTACTCTATTGTAATACTGACTCATTCAATTTCACATCTCCTTCTCAAATGCAAGGTGATTCTATCATATTAGCAACACCGACTCCTAAAGGTGCCTTTATTTTAAGCTCCCTAATCAAATCCGGGTCATTACAGAACATCCTATCCAGAAAAACCATTCACCTAGTGGACTCAACCACAAGCTGCTCTAAAAAGCCATCTCATGGGTATTCTACAAATTCCCTCTTGGGATTCAGCACCAACCACATTTTCCCAATTTTCCTGCAATTTGAAATCCTCCATGATTATTGCAAAATTGCATTTTTTACAGTCCTTTTCTATCTCCCGCTGAAATTTGTAGCCCACGTCCTGGCCATTGTTCGGAGGCCTATATATAACTCTGATCAGGGTCTTTTTACCCTTGCAGTCAATAAACTCTACCCACAAAGATTCTGTATCTTCCAATCCTATATCACCTCTTTCTAAGGATTTGATTTCATTTATTACCAACAGAGCCATCCCACACCCTCTGTCTACCTGCATGTCCTTTCAATATAATGTTAATCCTTGGATGTTAAACTCAAAACTATAATCTTCTTTCAGCCATGACTCAGATGCCCACAACATCATACCTGCCAATCTCTAATTGCACTACAAGATACCTGTGAGGTAACATACCACTCCCGTGTCTCTTTCACATCCACAGAATCTCGTGTCTACGCCTCTATGGAACCCATCAGCGGAGTGGTCTGAGGCAGAGTGGTAGGGCTTTGGCTCACTCGGGCTTCGCGGAGGGAAGTGGGTAAGTGGACTTCGTTTTTTCCTTGTTTTTTATTTAGAGGAATAAAGAGCATGTCTGTAGGGTTAGTACTTTGCTCTGTGTGTCAGATGTGGGAATCCTCCAGTCTCCCAGATGGCCACATCTGTGCCAGGTGCACCGAGATGCAGCTCCTGAGAGACCGTGTTAGGGATCTGGCACTGCGGCTCGATGACCTACAGCTTGTTAGGGAGAGTGAACAGGAGAAAGAGAGGCGCTACAGTGAGTTAGTCGCCCCGAGGCTGCAGGAGTCAGGTAAGTGGGTGGCTGTCAGGGAAGGGATGGGAAGAGCTCAGGTAGTAGAGGGCACCCCTGTGGCCATCTCCCTCAGTAATCGTTATCTCGTTTTGGATGCTGTTGAGGGGGATGACCTGACAGAGGACGATCATGGTGATTGGGTCTCTGGCACCAAGCCTGGTTACGTGGTGCAGAAAGAAAGAGGAAGATGAGGAATGCAGTAGTCATAGGGGATTCCATAGTGAGGG